>NC_138106.1:77233474-77833474 GCF_964146895.1 Miniopterus schreibersii | reverse complement strand
TGGGTGTGGTTGGCAAATGACACTAATTGGATTTCTGTTATCTGTCTCCCTGAGGAGGGTAATTTAAGCTATTTACCCTCTGGTTGGGGAGGAGAAGTGCAAACCATTTACTCCCAAGTGTCCTTAGTTTAGGGAAGATAAGATTTACTGCTGTTTAAATATCTGTCTCAATTTCCCTATTCTGCTTGCCCTGGAATTTTCCTAGCTTTTACCATGCTATAACATTATATACTTAAAAATCTGTTAAATAGTATACCTCTTGTCTCTTTACCATAAAGCAAAATAAAAACAAAAGCAAAGGAACAGGAGAACTTTTGGAGATGACAGATATGTTTACTACTTGATTGTGATGATGGCTTCAAGGTTGTTTGCATATTGTCAAATGTGTTATTGTATAATTTAAATATGTCCAGATTATTTGTGTAGCAATTACATTTCAATAAAATAATTTTTAAAAATACTTTAAAAAATATTTTAAAATCCTTATAATTCTAAAAATAAATGTTTGTTCTGTTAAAGCATTCTTGATATTTCAGGTCTTTTCTCTTTGTAGAACAGTCTTCTCTGGGGGCTTGTCTGTATATAAAGTACAGAAAGCATAGGGAAAATACACACACACACAAAACACACACATACATATATGTAAATATGTCATAGGGGAGGAACATACTTTCTTCTACCCTCAAGGTTCTTCTGGCTGGTCTAATAATAATAGGAATAAGACAATTTAGCAAGAGAAAACCACCAAGTTTAATACACACATATATATGCGGACCCTGCATAAATGCAAGAGTGAGGAACCCCACATGCAGGAGAGCTTCAGAGACAGAAAGATGGAACGGGGTATAGGAGACATCCTGAGCTACAGGTGAGCGAATGCGCCTGGGGAGCTTCAAAGGGCCATTGCAGAATGAAAAGAACAGAAGTTTAGGAAATAAAAGTTTGTACTGCCCTATAGCTAGGTCAAAAGTGGTTATCTATGATAATCTCCTATTATGGGCAAAGCCCTTGATAAAAGTTTTTCTAAGTTCAGGGACGGGCAGAATTTTCAGTTGAGGCTAAAGCTAAAATTGCCTTTAGCTCAATGTGTACTGTAATGTGTATATCACTGAGGCACATCTTGGGGTGGCTTGTTCTGAATCCCTACAGTGTGTATGTATATTTTAAATTAAAGAAATCATCACAATTCTTGAATTAAAAAATAAAGTATATAATAAAAATTATCATAACCAAACACGTCACCTAAGATTCTTCACATTCATCATAAATTTGAAGCATCGTTTTGGAAGCTACAACTATATGGAGAAAAAAACTTAGATTACTGGACTTATTGCTATGCATTTTGCAGGGACTATTAACTGCACATTCCCTTACGTATATAAATTTATCTCCATTTTAATTATATAATTTGCAAAATCAAGCAGAAATATACTGTAGCAATATTTGTTTTAGAATGCAACATTTTTAATTAAATAAAAACTTTGCCCTGTAGGAAAGGAAAAGCTTTTTTCCTGTACCCTCCTAGGTTCAATGACTGGTGCCTGTGAGCCAAACTGATAAAAAGCAGAATAACAACAACAACAAAAGTTTTAATTTTGTAAGTATGCAGGAGAATTCACACACACACACAAAAGGTGGCTCAAAGAGGCAGCTGGATGAGTGAGGCTTATATACCACTTTATTTTATGTTAAACAAAGGTAAAGGGGTTTGGGGATCCTTGTTGGGGCATTCAGTCTGTGGGCAGGTGAGACGAGGGAACTTGTAGTAAGTAAAAAATGTTTTGTTATGCAGATAAAAGTCTCTGGGTAACTAAAGTTGCCTCAGAGAGTAGTCCTCTTCCTGGTAAGGGGACATGACATCCACCCATAAAGAATTTCTTTAACAAATGCACATTTCTGTCAAAGTGAAAATGTCTAAACCTGTGAAAACATTTTCTAAGCACTCATTAGAGCCAGAGAACAAGCCTGGAAGCAAGATCTCAACAGGTTGAGAAAATACTCCAGAGAAAGACATTTTTGCACTTTGTTTTATACATTTGGAATTAAGAAGGGAATGTAAGGAAGATTACATGAAGGTGGGAGAAAGCAGGCATGGCCTGCCCAGTTAGGAATTTCATGATCAGATCACCCTGTGAGGTTACTGTCAGTCAGATTTATTAGAGCCCCTTTTTTAATCCATATTTCCTTTTTAAAGGGAAAAATGTATACTATATTATTTAGGCAGTTCTCCTTTCTCTGCTGATTCTCATTTGCCTTCAGGTTAAAATAATCCTATGTCAAAGTGGCATACTTTGGGTAATATATTTTGGTAGGTTTCAAGCCTCTGGTGGATAATTGCCCCCAATAAGTACATATTTTGAGATAAACATTCCTATTCTGGGGTTATGATCACTAACATCAAAGTCGAATGATGATTTTTTTTTTTTTTTTTATGTGAGCCACAGTGATCTATTTCTAAGATACTACAAATTTTTCATTTGGAGCTCTCTTGTAGGTAACTCACTGTCTTTCTCTTACTGCTTTTAAGATTCTTTCTTTGTCTTTAACTTTTGCCATTTTAATTATGATGTGTCTCGGTGTGGGCCAATTTAGGTTAATCTTGTTGAGGACTCTATGCTTTTTGGACTTGTGTGTCTTTTTCTTTCACCATGTTAGAAAAGTTTTCAGTCCTTACTTCTTCAAATACGTTCTCAGTCCCTCTCTCTCTTCTCCTGGTACCTCCATGATGCAGATGTTGTTCCATTTCATGTTGTTCCAAAGGTCCCATAAACTATCCTCACTATTTATTTGTTTGTTTGTTTCTGTATGTATTTATTTATTTATGCTACTCTGATTGTTTTATGCTACCTTGTCTTTAAAATTGCTGATTCTATCCTCTGCTTCATTCAGCCTACTGTTTATTCCTTCTAGTGTATTCTTCATTTCTAACTGGTTCTTTTTTATGGTTTCTATGTCATTTTTTATGCTTGCTATCTCATTGTTGAAGTTCTCATTAAGTTTCTTGAGCATCCTTTTAACCATTTTTTTTTGAACTCTATATCTGGTAAATTGCTTGCCTCCATTTCATTTAGCTCTTTTTCTGGAACTAAATTTGGGGGCATGTTTCTTTGTCTTCCCATTTTGGCTCCCTTGCTGTGTTAGTTTTTGGGTATTAGGTATATCTACTATGATTCCAAGTCTTGGTAGAGTACCTTATCTAGTAGTTGTCTTGTGGGACCCATTGGCACAGTCTCCTTGATCACCTGAGCTGGGTGTTCCAGGAATATCCCTTACATGCTTTATGTTGTAATTGAGCATTGATTCCTATTGACCTGTTCATGTCTGCTGTCAATCTTCATGCTGCTTACCATGAGGGTTGACTGGTACCTCCATGTACAAGCTGCTGTGCAAGTGTTGACCACACAAAGTGGAACTCGTTTCAGCAGGGTCTGATGCCTGCTGAGGTCAATCTTTGGAAATGTGGCTTGTGAAGTTTATTAGATCTTGCTCTGGTATTGTCTGAATCTGGCCACTTAATGTGTTGGTTCTGGCGCCTCTTGGGAGGTGGTGCAGGCCATTGTCAGACACTACCTGTGACTGGCCCTAGGAAACCTGTTTGGACAAAGCTATCCACAGTTTGTGGCTGTCTCTGCTGGGTCTTGGTATGCATGGAAAGGACCAAACTGAGCACTAAGGGCATTTTTTATCAGCACCAGGCCCAGGGGAAGGTCAGCAAAAGTTCTAAGGCACCCCAAGATCCATCTCTACTTGCCTCCATAGCCTTTTGACTGTCTGTTAGTCTCAGTCACTGAAAGAGCCTCTGGCAGTACTTGAGTTGCATGAGGGAAATGCTCAGTGAGTCAAAGCAAGGGATGTTCACCAGATTGATACAGGTTCAAACTAGATATCTGTGTTGGGTCTGAGGCCACTCAACAAATTTTCCAAAGTATACCAAGTCTAGCTGCCACCTTCTGGGTGCTCGCATACCTTTGTGGTAAGGTGGAGTCTCAGAAAGTTGTTAGGGTAAGGCCAGCAAAGTTTACCAGGCCCAAACCAACCACTATTTGGCAATGAAAAGGGAAGGATCTACACTGCTCAAGCATTCAAGGAAAAAATGGTGCCCATCCTAGTGCTACATAATTCTGTCTATCCCAAATTCAGCCAGGGCTTGACCTCAGGAGGGCAGGCCCACTGGGAGTTAGGAGGATGGGGCTAGTGGATCTCCCATGAAAGAGAGGTGTTGGTCAGGCTTTGGAGAATGTGTGGGGAGTGGCCCCAGTCCCAGAGACATACAACTCAGTCTGTCCAAGATTCTGCCCAGACCTTGGCAAGGCAGAGCCACCAGAAAGGTGGGTGGAGCCACCAGGAGCCTGGAGAGTGGGGCTAGTGAATCTCTCTTGATGAGGAGGCCCCAGTCAGATTCACAGGAATGTGGGAAGAAGGGCTACCACCTCAAAACCATACAACTCAATCACTGACACCCACTGAGTCTGCCCAAACCTCTACACCACAGACTAGGCAGCTGATTGCTCAGCAGGGAATAAGCTCTGCAGAGTAGGCCTGCAGGGAGTCCAAAGTGTGGAGTTATTGTTTTCCCCTAGGCTAATGCTGCATGTAGGGGAGTACTCCACCCCAAAAATATGGTGTCTGTGGCGTGGAAGAGGAACTCAGCACAGGTATCTTAGTGGTGGTCTTTTAGCTCTCTTCCCAGAACCACAAATCCAGTCTCTCCTCATGCAACTCTAGTCTGCTCCATCTGTCCTCTGCTTGAGCCCAGGTTGAATGGCTGCCAAGAGGATTTTGTGTATCAGCCTTTTAAGAGTGTGCCTGTGTCTCTAGCAGACTTCCACCTCTCCCTGGTGGACAGAATTCACACTGATTTTCACAGACAGATATTATGTGGGCATCTCTTCTTGGCTCTGGTGCTCTGGCCTGGGGAGCCTGGCATGGGATGAGACCCCTTGCTCCTCATGAGGAACCTTTTCAGCTAAAATATCCCTCTAAAATCTCAGCTGGTGCCTATGGGAGCAGGGCCAGCCCTTTTCATGTCTCCACCCTTCCTATCAGTCTTGAGGTGGCTTCTTCTGTAAATCCTTGGTTATAAGGCATCTCTTCAGCTTGTCTTTAGTTAGTTATTCAGGTTGATTGCTCTATAGTTCAGTTGCAATTTGTTTGTTCCTGGGAGGAGGTGATTGTAACTTCTACCTATTCTAGCACCATCTTGCATCTTCTCTCACGAAGTTCTAACTAAATACACAATTATATTTTAGGTACAAAATGGAAGGAAATCTGAGTCATTCTTTTGAAGTTTGGGTGGGTTGAAACCTTTCAGATATAGAATCAGAAAGCCCCAGTTTTGGTCTTAGCTTGTCACTATATATTGTGAATTGTGGATAAATTAATCATTAACTTTGATCAATTATCTAAGAACTGAAAAGAAAAAAATATTTGTTATATTTACCTACAAGCTTATCTTGAACACTGAATTATAGAATATCTCTATAATCATAAGATACAAATGATTGTAAAAAAAGCTATTATTATCATCAAACTTACTACCAGTAATATGGGTGTTTATTTTATTTTATTTTTTTAAAATATCCTAAGCCATCTATGTGCTTTGGTTTAGATACATCTCTGGCTGAGGTACAGGGAAAGCACAATGACTTTAATATTCTTCTTAGTTTTAAAAGTATCTTATAAGATTTTAAAATATCTAGTCTTTGAATTGCAAATTGGCCATATATCAGAGGAAAGAGTATTAATTTATGAGAGGTTGGAGCTGATATAAACAATTTAATATTTACAAGTAAATCACAGTGTGTCAAATGAATTAAGAACAATTAATTTCTTAGATGTTTTTAAAGAACCAATTGAAGTGCTCAAAATCCCAGGGGAAAGATGTTTATAGTCTAAAGGAACATCTTAACTGATGATGGTTAGTAGCTCTAATTAATTGAGAAATGCATCTAAATCTACTGGCCAAGGCACCCACAAATGTTAAAGAAAAGCTAATACAGGTACATTAATTGCTTATGCTGGTAACAAAAGCCACAGGGAATGTATGTGTATAAGTATTCTTAAAAGAAAAGGAGGTTTCATAAACTTTGAGTAGTTTTTGAGTAATAATATTGCATAGTGTTTCAAGGCCATTATCACAGTTTCTAGAATCAAACCATCCAGGTTCAAGCCATGGCTTAACCATTTGCTAGATGTGTAGCCTTGAGCAACATTCCTAATTTCTTACATATAAAATAAGAATAACAAATACAATAGTACCTTTTTCAATTATGTACATCACTTATAACAATATATAGCACATATTATAGTATTTCTCATTGTTATTATAATGAAATGCTAGTGATAACTCTTTTTCTGCACTCTCTCAGAATGCTCTGCATTCTCATTCCCCAAAAAGCATACACTCTAGGAGACACTGGTCTAACTTTTTGCATTCCTCATCTTAACACTTTTTTTAAAATTAGTCTGCAGTAAAGGCTTTACTCCTTAACTATACATGTGTGACTGAATTTAATCTTCATAAATACTTATAATGTACACATATCATTGTCCCTGTTATTAAAAAAAAATAGAAAAGAAGGTCAAAGACATAAACAACTTGCTCACGGTCACACATGTAGTACATCTAAAGCAGAAATTTGCACCTAGATTTGCTCATTTAAAACCCTAAGCTTGCCCAGCCAGGCATGACTCAGTGGTTGAGCATCGACCTAGGATCCAGGAGATCGTGGTTTGATTCCTGGTCAGGGCACATGCCTGGGTTTTGGGCTTGATCCCCAGTGGGGGGTGTGCAAGAGGCAGCTGATCAATGACTCTCTCATCATTGATGTTTCTATCTCTCTCCCTTTCCCTTCTTCTCTCTGAAATCAATAAGGATATATATATATAAAATTAAAAACAAAACCCCTAAGCTCTTAAAATAAGCTATAACAATGAAATCAGAACAATGGTTCTATCAGAGGTTAGAAGAGCCAGGATTTATCAGAAAGTAGTAAAAGGAAACTTACTGTGATAATGATGTAGGCGAGAAAACATAATTTTCCCTCTGTCCTTTTTGGTTCTTAAGCTGAGATCCTTATATTAAAAGATAGATTAACAAGAGAAAAACAAACAGAAGTTTATTAACATGTGTATCTCATGTGTACATGGGAGATATCTAGGAAAAAGTGAGCTCCTCCCTGAAGTGGCTTAGATTTCAGGCTTAAATGCCATCTTAATAGGAAGAGGGAGAAGAGATATGGACCTCTTAGGGGAGAGTAAATGATTTTTAGAAAAGAGGAATTGGCCCTTAGAAGAATAGGTGGGAGGTATGATACTTTGTGACAATTTGTCTGGGTGTGGTATCGACTTCTAGTCTCCTCTCCTGTGATGAGTCCATTTTCCCTGGTTAATGAAACTCCCTGGGAAGGGATTTATGACAATTGAGTTCCTTTTGGAGGATCTGTCTTTAGGCAGATAGCTGTGTTCAGAGAAAACCTCTCTCTGCATTTGCTGCTTCTCAAAGTGCCCACCACTCAAAATAATCAATATCCTAAAGAGGCATAATTGGGGTGGTATATTCCACTACCTTCCAAGGAAAATGTTTTGCATTTTGATTGGGGTAGTGGTTACAGGGCATATATATTTCTCAAAATTTATCAAACTGTACATTTAAGATTTCTACACTTTTTTGTCAAACAGTACACTTAAAATTTGTGCATCTCATTGTATAAAATATATTTCTCCAAAACCCTATGTTCTTTATGCTGCTTTATTTCCTTTCTCCACACAGCATTATTAGTGATCCAGAGTAATTGTTATCTCATTGCTTTATTACTGCAGTTATACCAATGTTAAAGTTCCTGTTTACTTATATTCTCAAGGGTTTTTTTGCATTTATAGATCTTTCTTCCAGAATGGATTTCCTAACAGCATAGAATATATGTTTAATTTACTTTCTTTTCCTAAACAAAGTGTCTAGTTTGCTATGAACTCATAGAGAAAGATAATATGTGAGGGAGGGAGAGAAACATTTGGTATGCATCGTTCTATTCATGTCCACCTCTTTTTAACTGGTGAACAAAGTGTTCATAAGAAACAGTTTTATGCTTTTATATAACAAATATCATTAATTTGTGGGTACAGATATTTGCAATAATTTATGAAAGACATTTTGATTTATTTTCTTCCTCACTATGATTTTAACTGAAAATGCAAACCCCCCAACACACACACATGCAAACATACATGCACACACACAGATACACAACAGCAGGAATGGCCTCAGTAAGAGCATAATAATTCCTCATAGTGTCTTCCATTCGCTTAAACAATAGTAATGAGGGAAAGCCACTGCTCTGGGGTGTGGCCCTGCTTTAAGTTTAGAAAAGTGGTCATTGTAAAGCCTTGGACTTGTCTTTGTTTAGCCAGAGGAAGACCATCAAAAAGCAGCTGGTCCTGCTGCTTGGAAACAAAGTGCAGCACTAAGCTTTATATGTTATGCATCTGTAGATTTCTGAGCATGGTTTAGAAACAGGATAAAACCAAACCAAGAAAAGGGGAGCCAGGGAGGGGTCTTTACCTCTCTCTTTAAAAATATGGGAAGGTTTAACCTCCATGTGGGAAGAGCCTTTGTATATTATACTGTGTTTAGGTAAAGGATTCTGTTTAATCCAGATCTATATTTTACAGCCTCTGGGATTTAATATTTATTGTTGGGAAAGCTGGGTTTCTGTGTGTTCCTGTGTGTGTGTCCCAGGCAACAAGAAAGAGTAAAGAAGGTTATACAAAACTTTCATTGACTGGAATAAACAAATGGCATCAAGACTTAGAGCACTAAATTTCACACTGGACAGCACTTAAAAAGCCCACCTTTACTCCACCCTGTCCCATGTATTCCAGAGTTAATAACTTGGACTTTGGGTTATATGCAGCTGATGGTTATTTTTTGCAGAGATTTTTATGTGGAGGAAGAAGAATTAAATTAGAGTGAAAACAGCCCCTGTGTGTTCCCTTAAAGCCTATAAGAGAAGTGGATATTTATAGCATAGAGATTTGAAGAGAGGATACCCTCCGAAGTGTGTGGGCCTTGGCTAAGATCTAAGATATGTACCTTTGAAGAGATCACTTCCACATGGTGCACAATTACCTTCACCATTTATACTGTCACTCCGTTCAGCAACTCCCAGTTCTTCAGTCAAGTCTCACGTACTAGTGTGGCCTTGTATGGTCATGGTGTGGAGAATTCAAGGAAGGGCTGGTGAAGGCAGGTATGGGACACTCTACTTTTTGCCCATCCACTGGGGAAATTTAAAACAGGTTTCCATAGTTTATCACCAGCAGAGAAGGTAGCTATAGCCTATAGTGGATGTGGAGATATCTGGGAGAACCCCACGGAGAACAATGGTTGCCGTGTGGCAAGTCAGAAATAGGCATTCAAAAGGCTCACTTTCCAAATATACTGAAGCAGGCTTATCTATGAAGGTGAGGAGGAAAGGTAATGCTAGTGTTACAATGAATAAGTATATTTCTTACATATACAGTATTTTTTCTTTTTTTAAAAAAATCTCAAATCTTGTACAGTACTTTAATCTCTAAGTGAAAGAATCAAAGCGGCAACTATTTCAATAGGCCGGTCTGCAGCAGGTTAATCTCTTTAGGAATGTCCAGGTAAATCACAGTGACCAAGTGTGAAGAAGTGGTTATCCATGAGAGATATTCAAATAGAAATTGGGCTCATGCTCTCATGCTTATTCAAAATGCAAAGTGTCATCATTGCCACCATTCTATTTTTATGACATGTCATCTGACAGGAAAATCACATCCTTTCAACTCCCTGATGAAGGAGCATTTGAGCCATGCAAATGCATTTTCCTTTGAACTTTATATTTATGTTTCAAGTGACTTTAGTTTAGTTGCCCTCCACATAGGCCCCGTAGGTTTTATTCAAGAAAAACACACACTACTTCATCTATTCATGGTCAATTTGTATTCTAACGGGACCAATAAACCTCTAAAAGCCCATTGTCTTCTTAAAGAAGTCAAGAACCTATTGTGTGCAGGGTATTAAACACCTTTGCTCTGAATTTGCTGATAATGTACCTAAGGAGGCAAGGACACATAAGATAAACAATGGTACAACACAGTTTATTAAATATTTTTAATAAACTTTAAAAACTTCAAATAAATTTGTTTCTCTCCTGTCATGTATAAAAAAGTACTCTAGGTATTGTAGGAGATTAAAAATATCTTCTAACAAATCTCAGAGAGGAGGGGGGATGGGAAGTGGAAGGGAAGAGATTTACCAAAGAATTTATATGCAAATACACATAACCCAAGGACACAGACAATGGTGTGGAGAGGGACTGGGGAGGGGGCATGGGTGGGGTGGAAGGAGTTAATGGGGAGAAAAATGGACATCTGTAGTATTTTTAACAATAAACAAAACAAACAAACAAAAAACAAAGTCGAGGTCTTTCCTTTCAAGGAGTTTCCAGTCCAATGAGTTAAAAGACATAGAGAATTTTACTTCAAACAGTGACATAAGAAAGAAAGAATATGAGAAATAGCTAGTGACACTCATATTTAAAATAGAAAACTAATTTTGTTGTGTTTTCTCAAAAATCTTTGTCAAATATCATGTCAGGTGATTCTTCATATGTGACTTCATAAGGAGAACAAGCCGAAAGGATAATCACAATGACAGCTGATGTTTACTGAGCATTTTCTATGTGCTAAAGCACTACATTAGCACTTTCAGTGCCTCCTGGGCCTTCAAATGCTGTATGCTCCATGCAGTTGCAATGCAGCCTCTCCAAGGAGCCTCTTAATTGCTTGGGGAGCACAAAACTCTAGAACAGAACATAATGTACACAGCATGTTTCTTTCTCAAAGAACTTTAAAACTGCCCCAGAAGAATGAGAAAAGTAAATGAAAAAGCAAATTAAAAGTATTTGTGCTAAATTCCTTAAGGATATTGCTAAGCCTTATAGCAATTACAGGGATTTGGACTGGGGTGATCACGTAATGCTTCATGAGGAGATAGCATATGAGTTGGGCTTTGAATGACAGGCAAGATTGAAGGGTCCAATCATGGGATTTACTTCAAGAGTGATGATCACAAAGGATTGAGAGCTGGGAAGTGAAGGGTCAAAAAGATTTAGGAGTTTTTATAAGAATTTCGAAGGCTTCTATGCTTTCTCACACATAGGGTCCTTCAATTTCTATAAAATTTTAAAAAATACTGCTGTCAGACTTTTAAAAATATTCAGTCAAAAAACCTGCCAAATAAAAAGACTTTGAAAAAATAAAAATGATAAATTGGTAAATGAGTTTACTTCTAGCAATCACGCAATGGTAGAGGAATGTCAGTGGGCATGACTTATGGTAAAAACACCCCTTTCAGTGTAGGCTGAGTCTCCAGGAGTTATCATGATTATGTGAGTTTTGTTTATATTGATAGATGCTTCTACTGTTTTGCAAATATCATTTGGAGCATAGGGAAACTTCAACCAGTTAGTTGAAACTTGTCAATTTTGGGCAGATACAAATATGCCAGTCATACCTAGGAGCTCAATAAAAATGTTACTTCACTTTGAGGAGCAATGATTTGTTTGCCTTGGTTACCATATGAGAGGAAGTTGTGGAAGAAAAGACAGGAGAGACAGTTTGAAAATAGATTTAAAGGATCTATGTGCCAGAGTGACATGTTTTCCCCATTACAGCCATCAATTTGCTTGCTCATCTGAATTAATAAATATTTCCATCTTAACAGTCACTTCCTCCATGAAGTCCTGATTCTTTTTTTTTTTTTTTTTTAATATATCTTTATTGATTTCAGAGAGAGGAAAGGAGAGGGAGAGAGAGATAGAAACATCAATGACGACAGAGTCATTGATCAGCTGCCAGCCCGCAACCTGGGCATGTGCCCTGACAGGGAATCGAACCCCAATCGCCTGGATCCTGGGTTGATGCTCAACAGCTGAGCCACACCCAGTCGGGTGAAGTCCTGATTCTTTTAAGTGAAACCCATCAGTTCCATTCAATGACATGGCTGAACTCTGCAAACTTTTGTCATAGAATCTGTATTATTGCATTTTAGTTTATTTACATTTTCTTCCTCCTCCAAAATGATAAATTCTCCTGTACATAGACTACATTTTATTCACATTTAGACCTCTTATATTTATATGAAAAGTCACACAACCATTCTCAATAAATGCTCCTAAATTTCAGTTGTACTATTTAGCCTATGTTGCAATTGGAACTCTAACTCATATTTTGTTAAACTACAAAGATATCTCTTCCACAAATCTCAAAATTACATGGCTAATTGGGAATACACACACATCCTTTCCCATGTGATACTCTTATAAAACTGTGCTAAAAATAACTCTTGTTATTACACCCAGTCAGAGATCATGAATTAAGGCATTGATGGATGATAGATTTGAAAAAATGTCTGTAAGTTTAAATATAGGTGGACAAGTGTTGATAAAGCAAATAATAAAAAGTCCATCCTTAGCATACAGGTAGAGAGAACTATAACAGAAGAGGGAGTTCCTGTACCCAGGTAATATCCCTAGAAAAGGAGGATTCTAAGACAGTGACATCAGAGTAGTATGCAGAAGTGAAAAATGGGACTGAGAATTGTTGAAAGTTTCCACAAGGAATAATTTCCTCTGATCTCCATCTCCTCCCATTTTCCAGATAATAGGCACTTATCTATAAGCCAAAAATGATAGTGTTCTTTTCTAAATAAGCAAACTCTGGGTAGAACTAGGGCAACTCAAAGCAGTCTTTATTTTGACTTCTTGGCATTTAAGTTTCACTCAGAATAATACATGGCAGCCAACTAAGTCACCCCAAAGTAATT
Organism: Miniopterus schreibersii; assembly: GCF_964146895.1. Taxonomy (NCBI): domain Eukaryota; kingdom Metazoa; phylum Chordata; class Mammalia; order Chiroptera; family Miniopteridae; genus Miniopterus; species Miniopterus schreibersii. The sequence continues at coordinate 77,820,621 of NC_138106.1, read as the reverse complement.
TGACAGGGATTGCCCTTGAGTACAGAAACCCAATAAACTTTTCTACTGACTTCATTCTTAAACATACATAAACAACAAAGGATAACTGGACTTCAGAGGAAAGCATGTGACATGATTCTAGTACAAAGAATCATTCACAGAGAAGCAAACACCAGATTGCCATCAAACTTCAGATTTCTAGACCGTAATACCTTCAAAAACCATGAAGCAGTATCTTCTAAGTTATAAGAGAAAATGTTTTTAAATCTAAAATCCTATGTATGGCCAAGCTATCAATAAAGAGTAAGGCAGAATAAGCATATTTTCAGATCCTCTGGTCTCAGAAAAGGTATCACTTTGATTATGAAGCTAAGTGAGAGTACCCAAGTGAACCAAGACAGTGAGAAAGAGAGAGGAAAATACAGGAAAAAACCAAGAGAGTAGTGAAAGAAATGTCTTACATTTTACCCTTACTTTCTCCTGTTCTAGTCCATCTTTTTCTCCCTGACTGTAAATCCTATGATCTATAGCCGCCCTGGTCCCACCACAAAGTGCAGAAGCTATGCCTTCCATAGATTTCTCCACTAGTTCACCTTTATGACCCTTTGTGGAAGCTGCACATGCTTGGCTTCTTTGTCCACCAAGCAGTGCTTCAGGGAGGCTAGCAATAACTTTTTTACGATCATCATACTTCTGTTTCTAGACATTGTTTCCCTAGCTTCTCCCACAGTTATGTAAATTCTAATTTCTGTAATGAATCTCTTAATGAATAGTACTCCTAATGGCTCTGCTTTTCTAATTCAAATTGAATTGATGCACACTTTTTCTTTTTTTTTTTTTTAATATGTCTTTCTTGATTTCAGAGAGAGGAAGGGAGAAGGAAAGAGAGATAGAAACATCGGTGATGAGGGAATCATTGATTGGCTGCCTCCTACATTCTCCCTAGTGGGGATCGAGCCTGCAACCCAAGCTTGTGCCCTGACCGGGAATTGAACCGAGATCTCCTGTATCCTAAGTCGATGCTCAACCACTGAGCCACACTGGCTGGGCAGTGCAGACTTCTTGAAAAGGAAACACAAGCTTAGCACACCACTTGGCTCTACAGAGAACATTATTTACAGTCTCATAGTAAACTGGACATTGATTATTTGTTTTCAGATTTTAGAATAAACTTGTAGAAAAATCATAGGATATCGAACTATGGTATCCCAACATAGCTGTCAGAGTTTGGAGGTAAAGACAAGATGAGAAAGGTTTAGTGAAGATGGGAACTACCAATGCCTTCAGTCTCATGATGAATAACAAAAAATTGCAGCATGTATCAAGTTGCAAAATGAATTGGAGAAAGAACTTGGAATAGTGATATAATTATCTGGTAAGAGAGAAAGAAGGAGCGAGAAGAGCAAGATAAGTAAACCAAGCCTCATTAATAATAGTAGGAAATTAATATAAAAAGTCTAAAATTCCTAAATCAAGAAACTGTAGGATCACACTATTTAGAGATATGGATTTAATGACTAAATGGTCAAATATAAAAATGTGTAGAAGCAGTTATCTTTAAATAATACAAAATTATCTGTTAAGATTGGTTCCTTTAGAAGAAAACCAGGAGATGGGTTAGAAAGACTTATTTTTCTCCACAAATATTTTGTAGGGATTGAATAGCTATCATATGTATATTAGTTTTCTAGGGCTACCATAACAAACAAAATACCACAGATTGTGCGGCTTAAGCAATAGAAATTTATTGTCTCACAGTTCTGGAGTCTGGGAATCACAATCAGTGTACCCCCTAGGGTTGGTTTCTTGTAAGGCTTCGCTCCTTGGCTTGCATATGGCTATTTTCTCACTGTGTTCTCACTTGGCCTTTTCTTTGTGTAAACTCATCCCCAGTTTCTCTCTCTTCTTAGAAGTACACTAGTCAGATTGGATCAGGTTTCCACTCTCATGGCTTCATTTATCATTAATTACATTTTTGATGGCCTTACCTCCATATACAGTCATAGTTGGGGGTCAGGGCTTCAACATATGAATTTTGAGAGGACATATTTCAGTCCATAGCAACTGGAAGTTAAATTTATTTATAATAAATAAATAAGGTAAGTTAAATAAATATTTAAAAATGCTTGTCTCTAGAATGCAAGACTGGGTGTGATAGAGGACTCTTTTGCTTCATTTGAAGCCTTTGTACACTATTTAATTTTTTTAATTAGGTGTTCATGTTTTTATGTATTAAATAAATGAACCATAAGGAGAGGAAGCTCATCAGCACTGAGATTACCACTCCTGGCATGGAAGTTCAAAAGTGGTCACACTCCCCATTCATTCCAACTGAAACATGGAAGGTAGTTATTTATAAATTCCTTCATCACCTAGCAAGTTCTGCTCCTTTGTCCACTGTCAGGACTTTGTTATTATTGTCCTCTCTCACTCCTGAGGTGTCCTTAAACTGAGAGTTTTATGTAGATATTGTGGAGAGCATGGAATTAGCATGACTTGGCTGACTCCATCTTGAAGCTGACATAATCAAATCCATCTTTAGAGCCACCAAGTGCGAAGTGCGGCCATTGCGCTTTCCTGATAAAGGTTGTATACAACGCCTCATCAGGGCAATGCAGAAGCTGAAGGGCAGGGGTCCCTGCTGCAGATCTTAACAAGTATTTACAAGTTTGTTTGTCACATCAACTGCAACACATTATCACAACTCAGCAGACAACACAGGACTCTATAAAAACTTAATGCAGAGCAAGCAAGCTGCTGTTCACCCTCCTGCAAGTGAGCAGTGCTGCCCACTTGCTCATGAGTCTGGCTTGGTGGCCATTGAGTATTATGGGGCCTTGCTGTCTCCAGCTGGTTTGTCAGTCTTTCTTGCAAGATGTGGACCCCCGGACACTGAGGCTTCCATGACTTGCCCATCAGGATGACTCCCAGTGACCAGTGATCACAGCTCTGTGAGTAGCCTGGACAAGAGGACATTGGGGACTCTTGAACTTTTGGGTCTTTAATCCCCAAAGCTTATGAGTGTACTCTGATGTGTTTGTGATTTGGATTAAGTCTCCAAGTAATAAAAGCTAAATTGACAGCATAGTCACCTCTGTTGGCTCACTGTTGTTACTTGGTGTTGGGAATCTAGGGGGCCAGGCAACCACCTAGGGTCCCAGCCTCCACTGGGCACTCCTGATACTACCCAGGGGTCAGAATAAGGAGTGACTTATAAGAAAGACTATACTCACAGCCAGAGTGCTCACAACAGATATTCTAATCTTTCTCAAAACAGCATAAACTCCTTGAGTATTGGCGTCCTTCATGGACAGTAGTGGTTTGTACATAGAAGAAACTCACAAATAAGGGAGAAAATGAGGGAGAAATCAAGAGGTGAGGAATGTCAATGCTAAGGAAGGAATTTGCCAAGGATGTAATCCCATTTTCCAATTTTCTTCCCATGTTCTAAAGAAAGCACATGTGAAAAAAAAAAAGATACTTCATGGTTAGGCAACTGGATCTATGGTGTAAGCGCAAGAGAATATATTGTTAGGGTTATCTAGAGACAAATAATAACTACACTAACTTGGAGAATCCCAGTCAATCAGCCACCATTCAGCTGGTACAAATACATAAATAAGGGAGGGTCACAGCAGAGAGGCAGGATCAATGCCACTGAAATGCAAAATGAAATCAGCAATAAACCCAGGGGTCTACTTAGACCTTTAAACAAACCTGATGTTCATTGGGCTCCTGGCCAGATGATTCTAGGAGTAGAACATTGGGGAGAACATTCTATAAGTCCTGAGAAGGGGCAGAGAGAATTCAGATGTCTGAACCTTTCAAACCCCGGGGAATCACTCTGTTCCATTCGACACCCTGTTCATCATGCAGAAATGTCAGCTCCATTTTTTCAAGCAAAGCTGAATATTTATTGTATTTGCATTCAAGGAACACTGACATCACGGTCTTGGTTGATGTTGGTACCAATTTTATTTTAATTCTAAATTCAGAAGAGTCAAAGATGAATGCATACTTAATAAAAAGGAGGCTTTATTTCAAATTTAAATATTTATAGTATTTGTCAGTTCAGTGCACATTGAAGACATTGATCTAACTTCAAAAGTCTAGCACAAAACCGAACTGACTGCTGAGAACATATTTATCCTTAATACAACACAAAGAATAATAGTATCCTCTCATTGTTTGCTTGTCAGTGGATACAGACTAGTTATTTTATTTTATTATTTTAGTTCATGTCAAAACACTGATTGCAACTTCAAACAACCAAACAAATATTCCAGGTCATTTGTTTTCAGTTTATCATTTAATAGGTATTTCTTGAGACTCCCGCTAAGAGCTAACGGGGAAGAAGACATTGACCTCAAAAAACTCATAATCTACAGGGGCAAGACTCATATATTTTAAAATTAAATAAAATACTACCAAGAACAGTTTAAATTAATTTAGAATGAAGTGTCAACCAACTTTCTCACCGTGGGCACCTTTATTATAATTTAAGAAGAGTTCAGCAAAAATGTATCAGAAATAGGGAAAAAAAAAAAAAATTTGGCTTTTTGTTTCAAAAACACAATTCAAATGGTACTGCTCTAGATCAAGCTTAAAGATGGTACAAAATGTTTTTGTGTAGAATTCTTTTTTAAAAATACTTTTATCGAGATATAGTGCACACACATGCCATGTAATCCACCCACTTAAAGTGTACAACTTAATGGTTTTTGCATGTTCTCAGACATGTGTGACCACCACCACATTCATTCTTAGAGCATTTATATCACCTTAAAAAGAAACCCATACTTTTAAGCTATCATTTATTTTTTATAATTCCTTTTTTTTTTTTTTTTATGATTTTTACAAATATTTTGTTTATTTTAACCAAGCTGGTACAGACAATGCAATTTTAAACCCATATCCCAGGCCAAAGAGTACAAATAAAATAAAAAAGAACAGTGTTCTGTTGTACACACTTCTGCATGAGTAACTTTATTAACTGCTAATGAAAATTAGAACTTTTCTGGGATCTTCTGACAAGATTTTTCTCTACTCTTAAAATGGTTTCTCTTCATGAAGCCATCTTTGGAGTTAGTCTTTACTCTTGCCTTATCTGTCATCTTGACTCCAACCTGATATTCCTCTTCTTTTGGTCCAGACCTTCAGAAAAGTAGCTTCAAGTTGAGGAAAGATCATTTTACCACAGTTCAGTTTTCTGAAAAACTTCCACCTCCCACTGAAAGTCATAGTCCAGGAGTGAAGCAATCACATGCTAGACCTTCAGGGCCAATTAGAAGTCATTATGAACACTTGCATTGGTCGACCTTATTTATCACGAGCCTGAAAATGCACAGTCCTGAAAAAGGTGGCCTCCCTGTGCACGCACATAATATTTCAAAAGGAGACAGCAACATGAAAGGGACTGAGGTTTGATCACCAAAAATCAGCACAATGAAAACAAACAATAATGAATAATGGGCACTAGAATTCAAATTACCAGATGTTTTAAAGAGATGGGGGGGGGTCAATTTTCAGTTCCATTTTGAACACCACATTATAAAAGAACTATTTTTAAAAATAAAAAAAGATTGAGGGAAAAGAAAAGAAAAATAGTATCTAAACTGTTGAATGACCCCCTGTTTGTTCCTGAGAAACTTCAATCACATCTTCTTCCTCCATTCCCAGCTCTTTTGGAGTGTGATTATCAGCAATTCTCTGACCTTCAAAGAGAAACCTGAATGAATTTATTGGAACTCCCTGTCTTTGACAGTATGATTCTTTGAGTTTCTTGAGATGTGTTGTCATTTTTACTTTGAAGTGAATCTCACTGCTATCCTGTCCAATGACTTTGAGTTTAATGTATTCTCCTTCCTTCTTTTCCCCCAAATCCTCAGTTGAAGGTTTTGCCTCCTGGTCAGACATGGTGACGGTGGCTTCACCTGGGGGTCTCCGCACAGCAGCGGCCTCGGGTAGGCAGAAGCTCGCTCCGGGGTTTACAAACCTGTCTCTCTTCCCCACAGCACAACACCGCATCTGGAGGGACTTCCGCTATGTCATATTTTTTATAATTCTAAAAGAAAATGAGTTGTAGTCTCCCCCCCCCTCAGGTATTGGTAATTAGTTATCCACAAACTGGGTGCAGAAGAGAGAATGTGAGATAATCTTCCCAAGCTAAATTACACTAAACTACACTAAACTAAACTACATTTTAAAATGACAACAATAAAACCTAAGCATTCTGAGTCCCACATACTAAAACACTTGTAAGCTATGAAAGTATTATTTTTAGTATTCTAAAGTTCCCATATCCCCAGTTTGCTAAAGCCCTGGGAGTTACGTAATATAAAAGATGCAGGACCTTCTGACTTTCACCCCCAAGCTGGAGGACTCTGGTTCCTAAGATGCTCACGGGGAGTCTCAGGCCTCTCTGCCATGGAGCCTCACCTGTCCAGGCTCCTACATAACTTGGAGTCTTTGAGGGAAGACCCTGTCACTCCCTTGGAGCTAAGGTTGTTGGACATTTGGGTTTATTTGTAAATTTACATGCCTTCCGTGAACCAAGATTCTCTACAGACTAAATGGGCACTCAGCAGACCCATAAAGATAAAATAAGGTTAACTTAATTAAAATTAAAAGGTTAAAGATATTGAATTGGCTATAGATATTCAATTTTATATTAATCAATAGTATAAATTGATTCCTCTAGTATATGATAAATAAATAAAATTTTACATTCTCAAAAAAATTAAAAAAAGAACTAAGTCCATTAACTACCTTTGGTTTGTAATTCTCTCTACTCTGGCCCTTGGTTTAGGTAGACAAACTTCAGTGAAGATACTCAATTAAATTTCCCACTCACAAACCTGCTTCTGAAAATTTCTCCCATTTACACAGAAATGCTGCAATTTTATTCAGCTTTCTCATATCGCTCACATACCTTATGTGCCTCATGTTCTTCTCTTTGATACTTGTGATAGATGAAAAACTATCGCATATTCTTATCTACTTCTTCCATTTAGAGGTGGGGTCTACACGCCATTATGGTCAGTTCATATTTGACAAAGGAGCCAAGAGCATCCAATGGAGTAATGACAGTCTCTTCAATAAGTGGTGCTGGGAAAATTGGACAGATACATGCAAAAAAATGAAACTAGACCACCAACTTTCACCATACACAAAAATAAACTCAAAATGGATAAAAGACTTAAATGTAAGTCACGAAACCATAAAAACCCTGGAAGAAGACATAGGCAGTAAAGTCACAGACATCCCACATAGTGTACTTTTCACTGATACATCTCCTAGGGCAAGAGAAACAAAAGAAAAAATAAATATATGGGACTGCATCAAACTATAAAGCTTCTGCACAGCAAAAGAAAACAGCCTCAAAATACAAAGGAACCCCATGGTCTGGGAAAACATATTTGCCAAGGATGTATCTGATAAGGGGCTAATGTCCAAAGTGTACAAAGAACTCATATTACTCAGCAAGAGGAAGACAAACAACCCAATTAAGAAATGGGCAAAGGACCTGAATAGACACTTCTCCAAAGAGCACATACGGATGGCCAAGAGACACATGAGAAAATGCTCAACATTGCTAATCATCAGAGAGATGCAAATCAAAACCACAATGAGATATCACCTCACACCTGTCAAAATGGCAGGGTGTGGAGAAAGGGGAACCCTGGTACACTGCTGGTGGGAATGCAGACTGGTGCAGCCACTGTGGAAAACAGTATGGAGTTTCCTCAAAAAATTAAAAATGGAGCTGCCTTTTGACCCAGTGATTCCACTCCTAGGAATATATCTTAAGAATCCTGAAACACTAATCAGAAAGAATCTATGCACCCCTGCGTTCATAGCAGCACAGAGGGTTGGAGGAGGGCAGGTGGGTGGAGGGGGAGAGAGTAACCAAAGAATTTATATGCATATATGCACAACCTGGACACGGACAATGGTGGGGAGGGGGATGAGATAGGGTAGAATGGGTCATTGGGAAGAAAAAGGGACATCTGTAATATTTTAAACAAAAATAAAATTAAAAAAAAAAATAGAAGTGGGATCTAATTCCCCGCCCCATTGGCTAGCCTTAGTTGCTTGACCAATAAAATGTGGTGGAAGTGTTTTTCTGCAACTTCCAAGGCTTGGTCATAAGAAGCCTTCTTCTAATTCCTTGTGCAGTGTTTGCTCCAGGGGAGCCAACCACCATGCAAAAAGTCCAGTTTCCAGGAGACTAGGAGGAAATCTAAGCCAGCCATGTGGAAGGCAACCTGAAGATGAAAGATGCCCAGCCAGTCCCAGCCTTCAGCTACCCCAAGCCAGGGATAAAACATGCACATAAGAGCCATTTTGGACCTCCAGCCCTAAGAGATGCAACCTGAGAAAACCAAGGAGCCCAACCGACAGCCAAATCAGAATAATTTGCTGCAGAGATCTAATACGAATTCATAGTGTATCAGCTTCCTATAGCTGCTGTAACAAATTGCCACAAACTTGGTGTCTTAAAACAATAGAAATTTACTCCCTCACAGTTCTGGAAGGCAGTAAGTTTGAAAGCGGCATCCCTGAGACAAAATCAGGGTATCAGCAGAGCCATACCTCCTCTGAAGACTCTAGAAGAAAATGCATTCCTTGTCTCTTACCCCTTCAGAAGGCAACCAGCACTCCTTGGCATATGCTCACATCACTGCATTTCTTTCTCTGTCTTCATATCACCTTATCCTTTACCTGTGTCTGCAGGAAACCTCCTTAGTCCCTGTCTGATAAGGACCTGTGTGATTACATTTAGGGCCCACACAGATAATCCAGGATAATAGTCCTATCTCACAATCTGTAACTTAATCATCTATTTTGCCATGTTATTTACATCATTCACCACAGAAACCCTCAGACTCCCAACTCACCCCTCCTCTCCTATATTTTGCTCCTTATAAGATTCTATATCTGCTTCCACACTTCTGTTTCTTTCTCCTACCCTCCATAAATTGTACAAACCTTCCTCATTGCCTTCAGGAGTCCATAGATTATTACCATCAATTTCTTCTCTATACCTGATTTCTGCTCTGAACATTCCATTTACCTTTCTACTCTGATGAAAATATGACTATTGATTAAGAGCGTTAGTTCCCTTGGTCTACTCAAATGGCCACTGATTTTTCTCCCATCGTAATACCACTGAGCTTGGAGGTGGCATAAATTGCTTCCTTGCTCCTCTTTGATACTTTCAGATCTTTCTCTCTCTTTCTTCCCTGAAATCCCCATATGACCCAGTACACTTCACTTTTACTGACATTGATTCACCTTTTTTTTTCTTCATGTCTCCAATACTACTCAAGTCTTAAATCTTGTCAATTTCAATATGTACCTCTGTGGTCTTTTTAATATACTGACCTCTTCGTTTTACGAACCTCATTCATTTAATGATCTTGTCTTCCACTCTTTATCAGCCATACTCTTTAATAGCCATGCCCTTAACCTTGTCTTTACTAAAGTCGGAACCTTTCTGTAATCTCATTTTCATGAATCTTACTCTTTGAACACCATACTTTCCCTTTGACCTAACATCTTCTAATCTAATATTTCAATACTAGGGATCTTTCAGCTACACAAAAACCTCCAATCTATTGACCTATCACATTTTTTCTGTCACTTGGCCTTGATAACATGACTCTGACCAGCTAAAATTCTATGGTCTATCTCTTGCATATACTCTCTTCTTACTCAGTTCTTCCCCTCTTCTTCATTCTCACTTGGCCCAACCATTTTTTTTCACCTTTGTTATGCCTGTCAGCGTATGTGGCTGTAGAAAAGTTCATAACCACCCTCACTGATGTTTCTATAAATCTATGATGATGAACATCTTGTGCACCCTTAATGCTCTGTGACCTTAGCTTATTAAGTCTCCTATTCCCTAAACAATTGTTCATACCTTCCCTCTTCTTTTCAAACCCAAATCATCTCCTCCTCCAGGCTTGTTGTCAGCCGATAACTTCTAATATTACTTAGAAGACAGAGGCATGAAAAAAAGGATTCTTGCAAGTTGATATCACCATGTCTATTCACCAGGCCATGTGTATATCCACATACTTGACTTTCTTTCTATTACCATGGGTCATGTATCCCTCCTAAAATCAATCCCTTCCCTCGTGTTCTATGCCCCAACCTCTCTCAAGTTACTCAAGGACTTTGCTCTAGCAATTCTCTTTTTTCTCTTTTAATCATGATTTTTTCTTTTTATATTTGATAATAAACCACCACACAAACATTTATTAGTTCTCCCATCTTTTTTTTTTAATTATCACCCAAGGATATTTTCCCATTGCTTTTCAGAGAGAGTGGAAGGGAGAGAGAGAGGGAGAAACATCGATGTGAGAGAGACACATGGATTGGTTGCCTCTCGCACATGCCCCGACCCAGGCCGGGATCAAGCCTGCAACTGAGGTATATGCCGTTGGCTGAAATAAAACCCAGGACCCTTCAGTCTGAGGGCTGATGCTCTAACCAGTGAACCAAACTGGCGAGGGTTAGTTCTCTCATCTTAAACAACAAGCAAACATTCTCTTTCCCTTACTTCCCCACAGCTGCAGTTTGATTTCTTAAGTCACCATTGCAGAATAATTTCTCTAAAGATTTGCCCAATTTGTTGTCTCCAAATTTTCTCCTCTCCTAACCCCACTTTGGTCTCATGTTCCACCATGCCACCCACCAACACTGTTCTCATTAATATAGCAAATCATGTTGTTAAGTTCAGGAGTGACTTCTCAGTCCTCTTCTTACCTGTCCCCCCAGGAGAATAATCTGATGTGCAACGGAGGGTCCTGGTTTATACTTTTTTCCTAGTATAATCCATAGGGTCTAATTTAACTCTCAGAACATCTGATTTGAATGTTAATGGTAGAGTCACCCTACCTGTTAGTAGCATTATACAGAGTTAATTGATCTTTTCCTCCAAACAGTTTTTTCACTTGACTTCCAGTCTTGGTTCTTTCTACCTTCTTAATAGCCACTTCTTCTCAGTCTCATTTACTTGTCCCTTCTCTTCTCTACAACCTTCTAATGGCGAAGTCTTGGGCTCAGTACTTGGATTTCTTCTCTTCCAGGAGGTAACTGCTGTTGCAATATTTAATGTCAGCACACTGAAAATGAAATGATAAAGTGCTGTAGACAATGATTTATCACACAAGGGAGTCATTCTTTGGTGACGACTTTCCTTTTTTAAATGAGACTAAAACAAGTAGATTTTAAAAAGTATTTCAAAGCATTTGCAAAAATATCAAGAATTATTTCTGCTTTACTTCTTTCCTGTCCTCCCTCTTGGCCCATTGTCGCATTTCCACTCATAAAAATAAAATATTTCTAACATTATTGTGGTCCAAAAAAAAAAGAGAGACAATGTTCAATCAAATGTAAATATAAGATCAAGCCCTAACTTGACCAGTCCCCTAAGAGTGTGATTATTGGCACTAAAATCCACTACAAGTTTATTTTCTGTAATAATAGATAAGCAAAATGCTTAAACAAAAAAATATAACATGTATATGTAAAATGCAGGCTGTTGCTTTGAATATTATGTATAATCTGCAACCTCATTCTAGCTACTCTGCACTTTTCATACTATAAAAAGAAAACTGGTACAGCATTGGTTGTTTCAATTCTAGAGCAAGTACTTTTTCTCTTTTGTTTATTTTGCTGGTGAAAGGGTAAGGGAGCCTTTAAGAGAGAGGCATGTTGGAAAGCAGTCCTCGAATATAAATGTAAATTACAACATTCCCACAAATTGTAACGTATCATTATCTCTCCCACTCTTTAAAGAAAGGAAAACAAGGCTAATAATCATCCAGTTACATATTGCAATAGAATAGTTTCACTTATTTATTAGACTATTATGTTCACTTATTTATGAATAAAGATGTTTAGAGCTGGAGTGGCCCCTTCTGACCTTTTGAATGCCTTAATGTGAAGGCTGGGTCTCATTATTAGGAAATATTATTGTCAGTAGGCTACTCTTTGTTTACGTCTTTTGTATTATTACTTCTCTATCTTTGGATAAGTCTTACTTCATTTCTTTATTGACTTGAGTCATTTTTTTCTTTTCAGATACCAAATAATTTCACCCCAAATTGGAACACACAAGTCCTATATTAATTCCTTCTATAAATGTCTCCATCACAAATCAAAATATCAAATGGTTAGATGCTTCTTAATGTACAACTGTGGTCCATTAGCACCAGGACTGAAACCTCTTTTATATACATTAAATCTTTCTCCTTCAGTAGTACGTGATGTTTAGCCGATCTGTCAAAGTGTTTCTTTTATCACATTCTCACTGTCTATTTTTTGTACAAGACCTCATTGCTGGGCTGCTTTTTATTGATGCAATGCAAAGGAATCTTATATGCAATTTCCATCCCATTAAATGTTTAAAAGAGATAATCCACATTCTAATGGCGCTGAACATAAACCACAGCCAGTTCTGAGTTGCTGCCTGATCTTTTGTTCAGCTGTCTTTTGACCCTTTCGAACTTGTCAGCACTCTTTCTCTTTAGAGCTTCCACTATTTGTCTAAAGAGATACTGGACTAGTTGTAATTTGTATGAACGAAGAACTAACTGGTGTGTTTTAAATTATTTATTATAAAAAAAGTAATTTTCAAATAAGATTTCATTGGATAATTCAAGTATTGCAAATGTGAAATATCTATGCCTATTATCAAACTTGTTATTGATGAAAACTTTATCCACGTTATTGAAAATATGATACCTGTTGTTTAATATTGAATATCTCAGTTTTAAAATCAGAGAGTCCTAGGCTTATAACTGAACATCTCTAAGTTATATATGGATATGTATGAGCAAACTACTTACCCATTTAGGGTCTCAGGTTTTTCATCTGTCATCTAATATATACAATATAGAATATTTATAAAAGAAAAATTAGTTAAGCAATTCAAACGGAAAGCCTGGGGCACAGTAGGGCTTCTAGTTACATTTTATTTATTATAAATAATTATATAACATAGGTCATGGAACCCTAATACTGTCCTCCAGAATAGCAGTATGGACAGCATTTTAATTGCTACAAGTATTATTCTTTGTCATTGTCCTTCCTATTTGACCAGTGTTTATGATGGTATTTATTTATCTTGGGATGAATAGCATTGCTAACATGAGGGTCTGGGCCACCCAGGCTGTGAATTTGCAATTGTCTTTGTCCAAACAGGGACTTCTTGGTTTCTGCTAAAATCCTCTCCACATGTATTTACTTATGTTTTTAAATATATTTTTATTGGTTTTTAGAGAGAGAGGAAGGGAGGGGGAGAGAGAGATAGAAACATCAATGAGAGAGAAACACTGATTAGCTGCCTCCTGCAGGACCCCTCCTGGGGATTGAGCCCAAAACAGGGCATGTGCCCTGACCGGGAATTGAACCATGACCTCCCGGTTCATGGGTAGATGCTCAACCACTGAACGATACCAGCCTGGCTCCATATATGTATTTCTACTCATATTTCTGATGTGAGAAGGCTTGCATACATCTGTAGCTTTCATTTTATAATGTTTGAAGTGTATTTCTAATTATATTATCTTATAGCACCCTAATAATATAATGTGCTTGATCATTCAAGTATTTTTTTCTTTTAAAAATAGAACTAAGAACCTCAAATTGCATAATATGGTAGAGCTCATCTAGGCAGTACAAATATTCTGCTAATTTCGACTTCCATCATGAACTATCTGAATTCGCATGCACATTGCACTTATTTTTTTTTTTTAACAAAAGATAAATTATAAGTTAAATGAGTCCATTTCTAAGTAAATATATTTTATACTTTTAGATCTCAAATCACCTACCAAATATTAGTTTAGCACTTGCAAATACATTCAAGGTATATTAGAGAATTAGTTCTTTCTTTGTATTGCTGCCAAAATTTTAGTTTGTAGTTCATGACATCACTAACACCTAAAATACTCTGAAACATATGGAGTCAGGATGTGGCTAGAAAGAGCAGAAGCAAAATAAACCAATTACAAAGTTAGTCCTAAGCTCCATTTACATTTGAAAAATTAAATCCTTTACTTGCAGACTTTTGAAATCAGAGTGACCTTGAAGAGCTAACGCTTTCAAAAGAGAAAAGCCATAAGAAGACAGGCAAAGAGGAAATATAAAAAGAAAAGAATGAGAATTTCCAGGGAAGCAATAGGTTCAGTAAAAGCTGAGAACAAAATGTGCTCTTAAAAGCCATTTTGAGATTAAAATTAAGAAGTTGTCTATAACCAAAAATGAGTTTTCAAAAGCTGGAAGAATATTAAATATCTGATTTATTTCTTCACATTTCAAAGACAAACAAAGCTTATAATCAAAAGAATAAAATTTCAAATTAAAAGGAACTTAACTAACTAGCATCTTTTGACAAGTGGAAAATTTAATTATTAAAAAATTAAAGTTACCTGCATAGGCTGTGGAAGCTGTTGTTTGTTAGGTCTGCAAGATTCTCTCTCCATGACTTTCTTCCTCCTTACTTCTAATCCTGTCCTTATTTATAGCAATAACATTCCCCTGGACATAGCAATGGTCCAAAGTGAGTCACGAAAGATCAATCAGAACTTTTTGAACTTTTATTTGAACATTGAAAGAAAAAAGCTTTTTCCTTGGGTTGCAATCCTTAACACCCCTAAGTCCCCAACAAAGGGGATAACCCATCTACAGTAAAAATATAAGACTGACATAGTTTGTTTAGCCCTGAGTCCTGCTACGCTTGAGGTCAGATTAATCCCTGCGAAAGTCCAATATTTTCTTTTGATTTGTGCAAATCTGAACTGGGTTTCTGTCACTTGTAACCAAAAGTGTCCTGTGTAAATGTGTGCCTATATTATTATGTGTCCTTCAGATGTACAGACTAAGAGGCATTTTCATAACCACAAATATAATTTTTTTCATCTTTCTTTAGATTCATTTTTATAATGTTATCATCTGTCCTGGGATGACTGTGTGCCCATATAGGTATTTCCAGAACTCGTTTGAGAACCTGGGTCTTCTAAGATTATGATCCTTTTACCACAGAGCAAATAGTCTCTTCCTCCATGTTGTAGGGGAGGAAATCTTTTGCCCTGTCCTTCGGGTTAACTGTCTAGGCCCATGAATCATGCTGATAAAAGACAGATTAACAAGAGAATAAAGTGTAAATTATGTAGCTTTTCTTGATTAATCTTTCCAACAACCTTATAATATAGATTGATCATCTATTTCCATTTTAAAGGTACAATAGTAGAAATAAACAAGTGAAAGAGTTAAGATTGACATCAAAAATCTTTTCCTTCCACTTTCGCAGGTATAGGTTTATCATTTGTATTTATCTATGTTACTGTAAGGAAGGGAAAATAAATCTTTTTCTTTTACCTCTCTTAGGTTTTCTGACTTGAACCCTGTAAATTCAAATGGAAAAGACAGAGTGACAAGAGCAAAACAGAAGTTTAATAACATGTGCATCAAGCATGTATGCATGAAGCGCCCAGTGAAGAGTAACCCAAAGGGGTGGTGGAAACTTGCATCTACTTATCATCCTATGTATGTTATAGATGATGGTTATGTTATTCCCTATACTTTCCTAATGCTTGAAATGTTTATAACTTTTGCTTAAATTCTTCATTGTAAAAATAAAAATAATGTCACATTATTATATTTTTGGGAATTATATGTATCAATCTTCCGACCTTTTTATTGCTGTTTCATTTGAAATTCCTTGATTATGAATTTTTTTTATTGTTTGTTGGCCACCAAGATTTCAGTTAGATTAGATGCTATTAGATGGTGAAAGTTACTCTCTTTTATCACTTCACCAACCGTGATTCATTTCTCCTCCATTTTTTAGAAAGTGATGTTGTTTAGTAAACAGAAGTAATCTAAAGGGACTGTTTTTTGTATTGAGCCAATCAATATGTCACAGATCTCAGACACCTGAGTCTTGCAATACTGGATTCCTTTTTGAAAATATCTGCTTTAAAAATCTAGGTTTAGGCAGAATGCATAATAAGGGTAAGATATAATTGGGGTATATACTTAAGGGCAAGAGATTATTTTATGACATGTGGCAGTTAAGAGTTGATTTGGTGCAAAGGTGTGATGGTTTAGACCTTATCATATGTAGCATGCTTTTCATTTAAGATGAATAAAGCTTAGTGTTGTCAGCAAGATGAATTTTGCTTTATTTCTTGAAAAATAAAGCAAAAGAAAATGAACAGAAAGCACTGTTAAAAAAAAAAAGTGTTTCAGTTCCAAGATTATAGATCTCAGGTAGATTGGGAACTTCTATGACTGCTTCCAGAAGGGTGACTCATGAGACAATTAAAGCAGATGACAAGAGTGAAATAGTTGGATTACAATAGTGACAGTGACAATCTTTCCAGGGAGCTCTGTCGTATCTCTAACACTGTCACATTATTTAATCACACAGTCTTTTGTCATCAGTGGTTTATAAGCAAAACAGAACTTTCTCTCCCATATTCTCTTTTCCTATTTTTTTCTTCCTTCAATTTCTCCCCAAATAATCTCCATTCATCTTTTCATTCTATCTCCTTAAAACAGACTAAGTTATGCAATTTATGCTAAGTCATTACATAAGTTTTGTAGACACAGACATGCTTATTCTAAAATTTATGTGGAAAGACACATGGCTTAGATAACTAAAACAGTCTTGATAAAAAAGTATAAAATAGGAGGATTCATTCTACTGATATGAAGGCCTATTTATAAAGCTATAGTAATCAAGACAGTGTGGTTTTGGCAGAGGGATAAACACACAGATAAATGAAACAGAATAGAAAATCTATGAAAAGACACACAAATAGGACCAACTGATTTCTGATAAATGTGAAAACACAATTTAATTGAGGAAGGATAGCTTTTAAACAAATCAGGCTGGAATAATTGGACTTCCATACATGCAAAAATAAATATCAATCTTAAACTTATACCTTAAACAAAAAGTAACTCTATATTAATCATGGATATAAATGTAAAATATAAAACTCTAAAACTTTTAGAAAAAAAGTTTGCATCTAGGGCTAGCCCAATTACTTTAGACTTGAAACCAAAACACAATGAAATGAAAAACAGACAAATCAGATTTCATCAAAATTAAGTACTTTTGCTTTTTAAAAAACTGTTATAAGAACGAAAAGACAAGCTAGATTAATATTTGCAAACTACATAGCCAACAAAGGGCTAATATGTAGAGAACTCTCAAAACTCAATAGTACAAACAAACAAAACCCACAGACATTTTATCAAAGAGGATATACAGATGGCAAATAAACACATGAAAAGAGGTTTGGTATCATTAGCCATTAGAGAAACGCAAATTAAAACAACAATGAGATAATACTAGATATCTCTCAGAAGGCTAAAATGAAAAGCAGTTGACAGGACAAAATGCTGACGAATCAAAGAAACTGATTCATCCAGGCAGAAATGTGAAATGGTACAGTTACTCTGGAAAACAGTATGTCATTTCTTTAAAAAACTACATATGTAATTGCCCTGTGACACAACAATTACATTCTTGGGCATTTACCCTAGACAAATGAAGATTTATGTTCACACAAAAATCTGTACTTATAATAGCTCTCAACTGGAAAGATTCCATATTTCCTCAAGAGATGAATGTTTAAACAAACTATGGTACATCCATACCATGGAATACTACTCAGCAATAAGAAGAAACCAACTACTGGTAGTACAACAACTTGGATATGTCTCCAGAAAATTATGAGTGGAAAAAAACAATCCCAAAGGTTTACATACTTCATAATAATTTCATTTATATTATAGTTCTGAAATAATACACCTACAGAAATAGAGAACTGATTAGTGATTGCCAAGGATTAATGATGGGGGAGAGAGGACGGATATGTCAATTTAAAAGAGTGACAGGAGGAATCATTGCGGCAATAGAACTGTTCTGTATCTTGACTATGGTGATGGATACACACACTCACATATGTGATAAAGTTGCATAGGTCTAAATGTAATTGTGTTTGTGTTTCTTCACACATACAAACACAAGTGAATACAAATAAAGATGGGGAAATATTTTAAAAAGTGACAGATTTTATCAATGTAAATATTCTGGTTGTGATATTGTTCTATAATTTTGCAAGATGTTATTGAGGGAAACTGGGTAAGAGTTACACAGAATCTACTATTTTGTTACAACTGCCTGTGAATTTATAATAATCTCAAAAAAAAGTTAAATAAAAAACATGTTTAGTGTCTTAATTATAGCAAAGTCACTTTTCCTTTCTATCCAAAAGTTGACAACTCTGGAGACATTGATGGCAATTACTTCAGATGGTCTAAAACACTTACAACACTCTCTTCTCTGGGGTCAAGTATAGAAACAATACAATCCTTGTGAATGTATTCATTGAAAGAAAGCCAGGATTTGACTGTGCTGACAAGGTTGAAATAAACTTGGGGTAGAATATTGTCTATGCAAACCCAGGCAATAAAGTATTCAAATTTACATGTGCTACTAGCAACTTTGGATAGTAAAAGGAAGTTGATGAAAGGGAAATTAGAACTGATGAAAGTTGCTAAGGGCTGTCCAAAAGTCAAGACTATTTTGTTAGTTACAAACAAGCCACTGAGACCTCTCTTTCCCCAGTTCCAGCTCACAAAGAAATTAAAGTGGCTCCAAAAACAAAGTTGCTTTTGTGATTAGTAGTGATCACTCCAAAGCTATCAGTCATCTAGTCTCAAAATGAGTAGTTGTTTTCCACAGAAAGCCAAGAATTACATATTTATGTGGTTGCAGTCAACTTTTATGTAAAAGGATTCAAAGGTCATTGCCCAGATAGATTTGGATGCAAACTGTGAGACTGACAAGGGCACTGAGTTTGGTTTCAACATACAGTGGTGGCTTTCTTGGTACTCCAAGGAAACTTCCATGGATTGCAGAGCATTTGTAGGCAAGTCTAAGTGTCTGCTGTGCAGTGATGTCTGGTTTCAATTAAGGTAATGAAGAGACATTCATATGTAGCCATATATATGATAATCACATCTATGTCTTTAGATCATATATTGTGGGTGAGGACAGGAACTTAGGGTGAGCCTGGACTTACTCCTGTAACTATTTCATGACAAAGAACTGAAGTTCATTTGTAACTGTTTTCTATATTTAAAAAGATTTGTTCTATGTCCTGACTAGAAATGAAATGGTTTACAGGTCCATTTTTAACAAAGAAAATATCATCACATTTGTTTTCTTATAGTATCTTGAAGTCATTTTCCATCCAACAGGTCAGTGATCCTTTATTAGAAAAACTGGTATTCCCACCTTTAGCAGATACATTTCCAAGCAATCAATTTTTACTTGAATTTAATTGAATGAAGAATAAATAAGTGGACCACTGTTTTGTTGTTGTTTTTTTAAATATATCTTTGTTGATTTCAGAGAGAGGAAAAGAGAGGGAGAGAGACAGATAGAAACATCAATGATGAGAGAGTCACTGATCGAGCCCGCAACCCGGGCATGTGCCCTGACCTGGAATCGAACCCCGGTCGCCTGGATCCTAGGTCTATGCTCAACCGCTGAGCCACGCCTGGCAGGGCAGTGGACCACTTTTTTAAAAGTTTTTGTTATATGCTGGTTATGTCACATTAACTACTTTTTTAAAATATGAAATTATGCAAATGCATTTCTTTAAAATGCCAGAGATTATACTCTCTTTAAAATTTGCATTGTTAGGAATATATAGCATAAAACGAACCCAAAAGCTATTAAGGTTTTTAAGCTGTCAGCTGAATTTTGCTCACTACACTTATTCAGTTCCCATTTGCTACAAGGGAAAGTGCAAAGTCAAACACGTACTTACAAAAACCACTATAAGCTGCATGTAAATGAGCAGACTTTTCCTGAGGGTCTCTCTTCAATTTGATAGTGCATTTAAGTGCCTGCTTTCACTTGGAATAGACTGAAGTACACAAATAGACATTGAGAGCAGGGAAAATGCCATTTCTCCAAGATTTTCCCCAAGAATAAAAAATCAAAACAGATCATGTTGTCTCTTTAAAGCAGCTATTTGATTAATTAAACAATTACTTTCTATCAAGAAATACAAGCATTAAATGTAGAAAGAATGCTGCAGGCAATAATTGACCAAAAAGAAATTCAAAATTAGCAATTTTATTGCATATCACCCTTAAATGATTCAATTTCTTTTCTTTTTCTTTCTTGGTCTAACTATGACACTGATAACTACGGATGTTATGTACTTATAGCTATGGCGACTTTAATTTGCAATTTTCCAAAGAATAGGAGCTCTGTAGATATAAAAGTCTGTTGATTTAGGCCCCCCACAAAATCTGCTCATGTTTCCTTCTTTATTTTATGATTTGTAGGCACATCTTATGTTTGTAATATTAGTTGTATGGCCTGTACTGCCAGCATTTGCCATAGCATAGTTATTTCTACACTGGCTTACCAAGTGGAATCTATTTTGGATGAGAGTGACTTTGATAGGCTTAGTTTCATAGTGGTTAAAAAGCACAGTTTCTGTTGTCAAAACACACTTAGGTTTAGATCTTGAGTTGCCCCTAACTAGCTATACCACAGACTGTAAGTTACTAAACCACTCTGAGCTTATTTCCTTTTCTATACAATAGGTATAATCTTTCCTAACTCATCAGTGAAATAATATTTATAAATTTCTTAGAATAGCCCTGGAATTTAGAAAACATAATAAATGTTAGCTCTTGTTACTTTACCTCGCCTCAGCTGTATGTGGCACTGAATAAATTCTGAGGAGCTACTCTGTCCATCATGAACATAAGTTTAAGTAATACTTAACAGAACAGGTCAATTTAGTTTGTGAATCAGAGTGTGTATTATTTGCAAAAATTCACTTGCCTCTTTTCTGTGGGAGAATCCCTCCTCATTCCATTGAATTGAGGTTAGATCAATTGACATGCTTAAACCAAGGAACATGAACAGAGATAATTTATGCTACTTTCCAGCAGAAGCTTGAAGAGACATCAAAGTTACCACAATCTCTCGTGATCTTTCAGAACTCAGAACTGGAACGTCCCACATAAAGGGGCTTCTTCAGCCTAAGTCTTAGAACAGAGCTGAACAGAACTAAGTAGCAACCAAAGTGCAGCAGCCAGCATATAATTAATGTGAATTTAAAAAAAATAAATGCTTTTATTGCAAACCACTGAGATTTGGGGATTGTTTGTTATTTCAGAATAATTGCCTAATAAAAAAATGGAGGCCTAAAAGTAGGGGACATTACAAAACTCTAAATTGTGTGGCTTTGGCTCTGAGGTCAGGTATCTGTATTGAGAAAAGTATTATTGCAGTCCGGAAAAATGACAGCCTATACTATGAAATGGCAAAACAACTTGGATGGCAAGTGACACATGTAGTAAATCTGTGGCTTAGAAAAGGACTTTGTAAAATTTACCATTGCTGCCGGGCCGGGAGTGGCTCAGCAGTTGAGCATTGACCTAGGATCCAGGCAATCAGGGTTCGATTCCCGGTCAGGGCACATGCCCAGGTTGCGGGCTGCAGCTGATCGATGACTTTCTCATCATTGATGTCTCTTTCTCTCTCTCTTCCTCTCCTTTCCTCTCTCTGAAATCAATAAAGATATATTTTTTATAAAAAAATTAAAAATAAATAAAACTTACCATTGCTAATATACTTTGGCTGCCATTTGCTGCCTTGAACAAAGCACAACAAGAAAGAGGTGCTCTCAGATGCATCAATTTTCAAGAAGGAGTATAAGTGAGAAAAGATAATCTAGGTTATTTTAAGACTTGTTGAAAGATGCAAATATTCATCTTCTGAGTAATAAAGGCTGGTTTAGATCCAGAGTTTGGTCAAAGACCAAATCAAGGGTAAAATCTTCAAAGCCTTTGTTAAAACCTCTGGTTGGATTAAGGTGACCCCAGGAAAAATCTTTTCAGCTCAACAGAAAGGTGGAGCACAAAGAGACAGGGATCCTGCAGAAGCAGAAAATGTTAAAAATATACCTATAATTACCTTTAGAAAGAGAAATGCCCCAGAGAATGTAGATTGGCCACTGGCATATAAAACTAAGTGCAATCAAATGATAAAATGGAACACAACAAGAAAAGACTGTAACTAATCAAAATGTAAAATGAGTATTATACTAAGTGAAATAAGCCAGTCAGAGAAAGACAACTATCAGATGATCTCACTTTTATGTGGAATCTAATGAACAAAATAAACTGACAAACAAAAAAGATCCAGAGACATTGAAGCATGCAACAGACTGACGTATTTTGGGGGAGGTAGAAAGAGATTAACCAATGAACTTATATGCACACATGCATAGCCCATGGACAGACAATAGGACAGGGAAGGCCTGGGGAGGGGGTAGGAGGGGAATATAAGGGGTCAATGGGGGGGGACATTTATCGTACTTTCAATAATAAAGATAAAATTAAAAAATAAAATAATAAAATGATTTTTGGTTCTTAAATTTTTTCAGGCAAAAGTAGTCTTAGACAACTTCTTAACCTGTATAGAGAACATATCCTACTGCACTTTCTTATGATGTGACCAAGGAAAATAATATTAAAAACAACTATAAGGTACAACCAAGCATCATGGAGATCAATGGCCTAGGGTACTACTCCCCGGTAAGAGAACCAGACCTATTCAAGAAAAAGTGCAAACTATCAAGGTAAGTGTTCCATGCAAGTTTTCCCAGAGGGATTTTTTTCAAATGTCTATGCACCAGTGACTACTACGCACTTTCCATTCTTATTCTATTGTGAAGTACTTGATGCAGTTATCTTCTCTCTGTTCCAGCATAAAATATGGGTGTTGCAATGGGAGGAAGTAAATAATTTGTCTTTATGGACCATGGGATCTTACATCATGATACCTGATGTAGAAGATGTCATGAGATCCCAGAACTAGAGCTTGATGTTGCGATTGAATGAATCTTTTGGGAATTCTTCTTTGGGGAAGGTGTACATGTGTTTTGAGTGCAGAAGGGAGATAAGTTAATACTTAGGAATGAGAAGGCAGATTACAATAAACTTTAAATATTCAGTCCCTTCTTCCTTGTGGAAAGAAAATATACTGACCCTACTGACTTGTACTTGGACATGTGATGTGCTACAGCTAATGAAATGTGAGCACATGTGATGTTCACCAAATTAACACTTTAAAGCATAAGCCTGGGTTTTAGAAGAAAATATATGGAGCAGAGTAGCTTCCTTCCTGTAGTCTGGAGTGGAACCCCCAGCCTGAATGCAACATGAGTGCAAAATAAAATTGGCTCTTAAAAGCCACCCAAATTTGCAGCTGTTTGCTACCACAGTAAAGCTAATACCTGTCCTAAAACTCTTACTTTCAAATTTAGAGTTTTGTATTTCTTTACCAGATAAAGAAAACAAAGTGTTTGCCTTCCATCACCCGGCAAAGTGTAATCTTTCTTCCAAATACAAATTCATTATGTATTAATCTTTCAAGGAAAATGGAGACAAACTGTTGGCCGCATTTAGAAAGCCTAAATGTTGATCTACACTTCTGGTCATAAAACTTTCAGAAATTGTAAAGCACTTTGAGTATTTATTATGGGTCAAATGCTATACTAATATATTATGTGCTTTACATATATCTTTTTAAAGTTTCACAATGACAATAGGACATAAAGATTATTATCTGTATTTTACATACAAAGAAACTACTCAATGGATAAGCAATGTCCCTGAAATCACAAAATGCCAGAGTTTAGCTAACCTACTCCATGGTATCCCTGCCTGGGCATCTGTTTTAATTGGCCGAGCAGCCAGCAGGGACTTTATTTTTTTATTTTTTTAAAATATATCTTTCTTAATTTCAGAGAGAGGAAGGGAGAGGGAGAGAGAGAGTTGAAACACCCATGATGAGAGAGTCATTGATTGGCTACCTCCTGCATTCTCCCCCACTGGGGATCAAACCCGAAACCCGGGCATGTGCCCTGAGGAGGAATCGAACTGAGATCTCCTGGATCCTAGGCCGATGCTCAACCTCTGAGCCATGCGGCCAGGCCAGCAGGGACTTCAAATTGACTACCTCCTTATGCAAGCACGTACCCTAGATACCCAACAGCCCTTGCGATCTCCTGCCTCCCAGCACCTTCTCCTTGCGCACTTCAGACAAGACCCCCTTAAACTGGCCAATCCCTTGTTCTCTTGGTTTAAATTGGCCAATTCGGCACCATTTTGAAGACCCCAAAGCTCTCCACCTACCAGACCCTAATAAAGGCATGTGTCTCAGGTCCTGTGTTCTGTCTGCACTTTGACTTGACCTCTCTGTGTGGCCCTTCAAGGCATACAGTGTACTTCCTCTAGGAACTGTGAGTAATAAATTTCTCTACTTCCATTTCTCTTGTGGTCTGTTCTTTATTTGGTTCACCATCCATCACCCTGTACTCCACTTGACAAATGTTAATTTCACAAGTCATAACGCAAAGCCAGAAGTCCATCCTAGTACAGCCAATGCTCCTTCCATTAATTTAAAATAATCTGCTACTACATTTTCACTTGTCATCACACTGTGACAAAAATCATAGAAACAATCACAGTAAAGGTCCTATTTTGGCTTATTTATTAACATCTCACATAATCACACAAAAATTAAAGCTGGACCGTTTTTGGATGAGTCAGTCAAAGCCATGTGAAATGAAATAAGGGTGTCATAAAATCCACATTAAAAAATCTAGAAATATAATTTAACCCCAAAAGTACTCTCTAATGGATGTCTAGTAAATGACAAATGGATTTACATTAAATTTATACCCCTGAAAAAAATCTCTCCAAAAGTTTCCTATTTTACTTGTATAATGAAATCAAAACTTTTCACGAAGCAGAGTCCTACATTATTTTGCTGTTTGTTCTCTCTGGTTTCAAACCTTTTATTTATCTCACATTTTTGTTCCTGGGTTAGACACACTGGGCTTTATGCAGTTGTTATACTTCAAAACCAATGAATTCATTCCCACTTCAGGCCTTGGACTTCTGAGTATAGTGCATTGTCCCCAAAAGTTCACATTGCTCATTCTAGGTCAACATTAAGACCTGAACTCAAATGTCACCTTCTCCAAAAGTTCTTTCCCAACAGCAGCCCCCGCCCCCAACCATGCTTTGTCATCATATACTCTTTCATCTTCTCTGTAGCACACAGGTGTTTACCTACATGTTTATTGTTTTCATGTTTAGTGTTTTCCTTCATAACTAGAATGGGAGTTTTATGAAGACAGGGTACTTGTCTAGTTCACTTTCATATCTATAGTGCCTGAAATAGTGCTTGAAATATGATAGGCATTCAAATATCTGTAATGAAATTCTTCCTTCACAAATAAAAACTCTGTTCAGTTCACAAATTCCACAAGTGAACATAACAAGGAAACAATCAGTCCATGAACACCTGAGTTTATTAATCTCTTGACAGAGTACTCATAGCACTGTTGGCTATGAATGTAACTGCTGGGAAGTAGAATAACCAGAATAATAGAAAAACTGCTCCTTATATTAATTTTTTTGCTAAAGATATATATTCGATGATTAGCAATTCTATTAATTCTCAATTTCAATTTGTATTCAATAATTATCCTTAGAGAAGAAAATATACCGGCCGCTTTCATTTTATTTAATCCATAAAAATAAAATTGATCTTAGCATACTATTTTAATCTTCTTTTAATGGAAGATAATGACAGAAATTATACTAAATGCCAAATTCATTTATATATATACATATCTTTAACAAAAACTATTCGAATAATTCATCAAAAGAAAAAAAGAAGATGAGGTACAACAGATAATTTAAAACTACATAAAAATTATATAATTTCCCTGAAAATACAAATTATACATGGCAAATAAATGATAATGAAAATATTTTTATTAATATGAGATTTTTATATAAAAATATTTTAAAGTACCATGGTACCATAATTCTATTAGAGTTAATCTATTCATCTCTATGCCTAAATAAAAAGCACAGTTTAATGTTTCTTGCATTTGGCATCTAAAAAAAAGGCCCAAGGTCATTTAGTAATTTAAATGGGAATTATCATAAGATAAATCTTGACTTTCTAGTTGCAAAAGTTAGAATTGCACACCATCAAGCACACATTTCCTTACATATAGTAGATGCTCAATAAATACTTGTTGAATGAAGGTTAAGTGAATGGTTAATAAAAGATCTAAAAACCTGATTTCACAATTTGTTTTACCCTCTTTGTGCAATCTATTATTGAAAGAGAGGGCTTTTTTCCTCTCACAGCAAAGCTAAGAAATGGGAAAATAAACCCAAATCACTTATAAAATCAGGCTCAAAGTCTCTCATACAAATTTAATCAGACACTAAGTACATCTTTATTTTATCATTCCACTTATTTTTCCCAATGACTCCTGTGCATAAGTCTTTTTTTCTGATTACTTTTTCAACTCACAGTGCACAAAGCACATTTCTTTGGGATTTAAGCCACCTCTCCATACCCTTTTGTGTTGCTACTGCCCAAAAAGATTCAATTCTCTTTTCGTTCACTGAAGACCGGGGACAGCTCACAGCCTAGTAGATCCATTCAACTTTCTCTCAAAGAAGTTTTTATTTTCATGCATTCATGATCTGATAAACTCACCTTGATATGTCCAGATATTCAATTCAGGGTCCTCACCGGTTCTCCCCATCAATCACCCATCTTCTAAGTGACCTTCCTCTAGTGAGGTGCCCTGACACGAACTTAAACTCCAGTAGCTCGCTCCTTGACCACTAATCATTTGACTTCCTGCTCCCCTGGGGTTCTTATATTAATCATTTTTCCTCCAATCCAGATTCAGTGGGGCCCCAACAGTGTTTTCTGATTGCTGATCTTAGAAACATCACCCCAATCTTAGCTTCCTGGATCTCTCTGTTTCCTTTAACTGTGGATTAGCCTCATTCTCTTTAGCTTTTCTAGTCTATGGCCTTTTGATATTGCATTCTTTAGGTTCTCTTTCTGCTCTCTAACACTTCTTACGTTGTCTTTTTGGCAGATCCTATTATTTTATCCATTCCTTTAACAGTAGTATTTCTTTCTTTTAGCCCAGTGCTTTACTCATTATGTCATTATATAGGTTTTCCTTAAGTAAACTCATTTGTTTTTCACATAATGTTGTCACAGATCTATCTTTCCAACTGAGATTTTCCTCTGAGTTTCAGACTCATATACCCAAGGACATGCTGAACACCTAGTTCTCCCTAGAAGGTCTATCATGCCTCAAACTCATCATTGTTTGCCTGGTTACTCTTCTATATCCATCCAGTATTCCTAGCCAGTCACCTGGAAGAAGTTGTGGTTCTTTCTTTCCCCTCACTTCCCATATCCAAGAAATTAATAAGTCCTATCAAATTATTCCCATAAACATTTTCCTAATCTTTGTCTTGTCCATTTCTACTGACTGTTTACTGTGTAGGGACTTCTCCTCTGGCTTGGCATTCTGCAGCTACTATCTAATTGCTGTTTCTTTTGTCTTCTCTTTGATCAGAATTACCAAAATTACATATGGCACTTCTCCTAATACATTTACTATGGAGCAAAGTGTAACATCATATTTACTCCCTGACTCACTTTCCAGGCTCTTTTTTCTCTTGTTCTCACCTTGGATAGTACACAGATCTATACCAAGGGCATTTTTATATATAACCACATACCTTCTCCTGTCTCCAGTCCTTCTTCTAGCAAATTCTAATTCAGCCTTTCTAACTCACCTCAGAGATCACCTTCTCCAAGAAGCCTTACCTGACTTCCTTATAGCTTGTTTCTGTCACATGGATTAAGTGCCTCATTTAGTCCCCTCAGTGTCCTGAGTTTATGTTTATATCTGTCTTTACCACATTGTGTTATAAACATCAGCTTTATGTCTATATCTCTGAGTAGAAAATTTGTTATTTGAGGGTCAGTACTATTTCTTATTCATCTTTGTAGACTCAGCACTTAGCATAAAATCTGGCAAATGTAGAGGTTTTAAAAATATTTATTGAACTACTTAATATTTTTGAACATAATATTCTATCTGGAGAGTCTATCCAATTCCACTTTCTATGACTACTCTACACATTT
Organism: Miniopterus schreibersii; assembly: GCF_964146895.1. Classification (NCBI taxonomy): domain Eukaryota; kingdom Metazoa; phylum Chordata; class Mammalia; order Chiroptera; family Miniopteridae; genus Miniopterus; species Miniopterus schreibersii. Next base: position 77,792,522 of record NC_138106.1, on the reverse strand, counting down.
TGTAGATCTTTGGGCTGCCTGGCATGTTTTATCTCCCATCTTAACTCTTTTGTTTCCAAAGTTGATTGTGATTCAGACCTGGCTAGTCATGGAGCCTGTTGTCTTAGACAGAACATTTAGTTCAAAGACAGATGTTTGGCTAAAGCAGCACCCATGTAAATTTGTTCCCTGTGTTTGAGATATGAAAGTAAGAGTGAAACATTCTTTTCCACATGGGATCGCCAGAGTAGAAGAATGTGAATTTGTCTCTAATGGTAGTAGCCATCTCCATCAGCCACATGGAGAAAATCTGTTTGCAGAACTAGATGCAGAACCAAAATCCACAAGAAAGCAGAGTTGAAAAATAATGAGAGTCCTGATGATCTTGTAGGAACTGTAAAACTAGCTGTGTCTGTAATCACTCTCCCCCTGCATCCAGAGTCAACCTGCCCAGAACACATGATTCAAGCAGAAGTGTCCCAGTGGAAGCAATCTTAGCCCAAACAATAGCCAAGCAATAATTCAGGAAAAGAGATCAAATAATACTTCCTACCCAACTATCATAAGGCCCTCTCCTTATCTGACTGTCACGGTGAGGTGTGTGTTTATCCCATGGAGGAAGCCTATTAAAAGTGAAGCCAGGTAGAGGTAGAGTCAAGAGATAAAGATTCAGAATCTTATCACCTCGCAAACACTGAAATTTAGCCATACCAGAAACCAGTTTACACACCTTGGTCTTCTCTTTAGGTGAGACAAAACTTGTCTATTCATTTTTTCTTATTTCTTAAGGGAATTTCTCTCTTTCTCTTACAACTGAAAAAAGTTCTGATTAATATGCGTAACCTCAAAAACTAGAGGCCCTGTTCTCAAGGAAGTGTCAGATCTTTGAGTGGAAGAGAAAGACCTGGCCCAACGTACTACAGTGCTCTACACAAAACGGCGTGTGAAACAAACTGAGAGCCCTGAAGAACTGATTATTCACAGTAGAGGAACTACATAGGTCTATGGATAGAAGTTGACATGAAGAAATATGCTAAATGTATTATTAATAGATATTAAATCAATACATGAAACCTGGAAACTTGATTTAAGAGGACTTTATCTGGTTTTCTTTCAAAATCATTCTACTATTTTCACTGAGATGAAAGAATATAGAAAAAGAACTTTCATTATAAAAATGCTATCCACAATTTCAAGTGAGCTTGTTTAGGTCAGTGTTGTAGGTGCTAAGGAGATATGCTACAATGACATCAGAGTCAACTAGATATCTCACTATGAGTCATTGTTTTAGGAGAAGTAGTTTTTGTCCTATATAAAGTTCTTTTGGGAAAATGTAAGTTGTAATGAATAATTTAACTTTGGATAATCTTGCCCTATCAAGTTCAAGAAATAGATAGCTTGCCTGGCCTGTGTGGCTCAGTGGTTGAGCGTCAACCTAGGATCCAGGAGATCGCCGTTCAATTCCTGGTCAGGGCACATGCCCTAGTTGAGGGCTCGATCCCCAGTCAGGGGCGTGCAGGAGGCAGCCCATCAATGATGATTCTCTCATCATTGATGTTTCTCTCTCTCTCTCCCTCTCCCTTCCTTTCTCTGAAATCAATAAAGATGTATTTTAAAAAGAAAGAAAAGAAATAAGAAAGAAAAGAGAGAGAGAGAGAGAGAGAGAGAAGTAAGGAAGGAAGGATGGAAGGAAGGAAGGAAGGAAGGAAGGAAGGAAGGAAGGAAGGAAGGAAGGAAGGGAGAGAGAGAGAGAGAGAGAGAGAGAGAGAGAGAGAGAGAGAGAGAGAGAAAGAGAAAGAAAGAAAGAAAGAAAGAAAGAAAGAAAGAAAGAAAGAAAGAAAGAAAGAAAAGAAAGAAAGAAAAAAGAAAGAAAGAAAGAAAGAAAGAAAGAAAGAAAGAAAGAAGAAAGAAAGAAAGAAAGAAAGAAAGAAAGAAAGAAAGAAAGAAAGAAAGAAAGAAAGAAAGAAAGAAAGAGATAACTTTATAAACTGCACATAACCAGATTACCTCAAGGAACAAAAAACTTTGGGCACGAAGTGGGAAAAGGGTAGTCCTCCCAAGTGTGTTATCTTTGCAGTTTTTTTCTATATATCTTAAAAATAACAGTGCTTCTTCAGAAAATGTATAATGCTTAGTGCATCCAATGAGGAGAACAGTTATTGTTAAAGGGGAAGACTACGTAAGCCTGTCTATTCTTATAGGTCAAAGCCAAGCTAACCCTCCTCCTCCTTCCATGCCAAAACCGCACAGTCTTTTGTACACCCAGTCTTAGAAAATGGCACCATGGCGTGTCAGGTGGCAGAGCGAGAACCCTGAGGGCCTTTTTACACCCTTCCATTCCCCTCCTTTGTATGTTTTCTCTCTGTGGTTTGTCTATCTCTGCACATTTGCATTAAAACAGCAACATCTTCACCACCCACTTCTTCCCATTTCCTACTTCTGTTGCCTTAATTCTGAGGCCATCACCTCTCTTCTCTAACTGGACTTCCAGAGAGAACAGCTTATAGGAGCAAACATGGATATTTGTGAGCTAGACCAGAAGGTAAATAATAACAGCAGCAACAACAACAAAAACATTTGTTTTTGGGGAAAAACATCTAGGTCAAACTGGGGGGAAAATTAAGGGGAGAGGAGGCCATGGTTTTGGCTTGGAACCAACCTTGGCGGATAGGGTATAACTTGCGTTGGTTAAAAGCGTAAGGGACAAGGATAGTTCCTGAAGAAGGCAAAAGCAAGGTGGTGAGGCACGATTCTATGGCACAGTGGCATTACCTGCGGGGGGATGTTTATGTGGCCCATGTGCACATGCATAATTGAGCCACATTTACTAGAGTGACCTGGAGACAATCAACCTCCAGGACATTTGCACCAATCTCCCCACCTCCACTGAATTTTTCACATAACTAAAAGTCTTTTTCCTCTGTTATCTCTTCATATTTCTCTCCAGCTTAATATTTTTAAGTGGCCAAGCTCAGCATGAAAGCTGTTAAAAATAATCTGTTGACTGATCTTGATCTTTTGGTGCCAATGAAATAGAAAAGAAGGTATCGTCTATGTCTAAGACAGTGAGTATATCAAGCGCCACCAGTCTGTGCAGCACACTGTATGTACAGCTGTGTCTAGAATAGCCTGGTCTATAAGAGAAACAACTCAGTTCAATTGACTATAATCTCCCAGGTCCCTTAACCTGTCCGTGAAGTGCTATTGTATTAACATCCTGTATCTCATATTACTCTTGCTACTTTTATGTCCTATTCAAAACTCTGATTTTCCTCTCTCCTCCTAGAAATCTATAGTTTCTGTTGGGCAGTTGAGGAAAAGACAAAGATGGAAGGGGGAGCAATTTTAAGTTCAACTATCACTTCCTATATGTGACTATCACTTCCTTCAAGATTGGGAGAGCCATATACCCTCAGTAAGAGAAGCCACTTTAGTAAACTGAATAGGCCCCAATGGCCTCACCCGCAGCTCTCTTTAGCTTCCCTTCCCCAACAGCTTAAAGACACTGCTCTGCACATAGGACCTGGTAGCATGGGAACTTGGCACCTGTACCCAACAGAACCATATAAGTTTGTGTCTCACCTCTGTTGGAAGTTCCTCAGCATATTCAAATAGATGGTTATGGCCTTTGTTCCCCCTTGGGGACAGGGAAACCTTGGCCTCATGCCAATTTTCTTTCTTCTTAAAGCAGCTACAGTTGGATTAGAAAGCAAAGGAGGAGAGAGTGGTTCTGGGCCAGGAAGGAAGTGCTGCTATCTGAATATTTGTGTTCTCTCAAAATCCATGTTGAAACCTTAATACCCAGCATGAAAGTATTAAGGTGTATTAGCAGGTTTGGGGAGGTATAAGTTGTGAAGCTTGATCCCTACTAATGGGATTAGTGCCCCTGAGACCCCCACAAAGCTCCTTAGCCCCTTCCACCATGAGAGGACATACCCAGGAGTCTGCAGTGCAGTAGAGACCCACCCCCTAACCATGCTGGCACTCTGATCTCAGACCTCCAGCTTCCAGAACAGTGGAAAATTCATTCCTGTTGTTTATAAGCCACCCAGTTTGTAGTGTTTGGTTACAGCAGTCCAAACAGGGTAAGATGATAGCATGGAACATTAATTTGTGGTTTTGAGCTGAGCTGGGACTGCTCCTGGTTCCATCAAAATAACTTTTATACTCATTGTCCACTTAAAACCCTACATCTGGAGGCAAGGTGATTATTATTGCCACTGTCTATGTCAGGTTTGGGGACCCCTTGACTCAACAGCCATAGCCACACTGCTCTCTACTGTACCTGTGCTGTTTGGCCCTTTTTGCTGATTCAAGCCAGACCTCACACTTTTTGTTAAGGATCTACTTTACTTCAGGGCATTTGCTGCCACGTTATGAAAACATTTTTAAATTTTACCTGGTTTTAATGTACAGCCTAGAAAAGTTTTCCAGGGTAGCAGGGCTTACCATAGAACTTATCTGGATGTATTTGGGTCATTTCTCATCCCCCAGTGAGTGACCTTCATCAGCATTATAGACCCCAGTCTCCCTGGTAGCCTCAGAATACCAGGCAGGCTGTCATTTATGGGTGAAAAACTGTATATTTGTCTCAGGAAAATCTCCCTAAGAAGGTCGGTGCTCCCTTAGAGCACACAGGATCTTGAGACATTATTTTAATAGAAAGTTCAAGGAAGGCTTCACCAAGGAGATGATATTTTAGAAGGATCTGATTAAAGTATGAAAATGAACAACACAGTTATTTGGGAGAAGAGTGGTCCAGGAAGGGAAATAGCAAGTTCAAGGACCCAGAGGCAAGAGCTTGAAGGGTGTATTAGAGGAAAAACAGACAACAGTGTGACTGGGACGGTATGAAAGAAGAGCTGTGCGGTAGGAAATTGTTAATTCCAATACCATGTCTAAAGAATGAACTGTTAAAATATCATAACCATAATCCGTGAGTACCCTTCAATATTCACCTATCAAAAAGTCTTAATCCTGCATGTTTTCCCATATTTCTCCACACATATCCTCTTATTTTTACGTGTTTTGCTTGCTCTGCCCCATTGTTTTTGGTCTTAATTCTTAGCTATCTTCTAAATTATACTTGTAGGGGATTATGATGTAAGTTTAATATTTATGGAGCATTTGGCCTTACATTTGCTCACACTTTATTCTAATATTGAAAACAGAAGGAAAATGCCTACTTTTTCTTGAGAATGTGGAAGAAGACATCGGGAGATTCAAGGGTTAACTTCATGTACATAAAATCTAAGGTGATTACACTGGCCGCTGAGTAAACAAAGGAAAGGAGACAGCTCTGCTCTCTTATTGTAATTGCAAATTTATTTTTTATAGTTTCTACAGTTTCTATTTTCCTTTAAACTGCCTTAATCTGTCTTCCTGCTGTGACCTATTTCCAGTAATGCATATTCAGTATAAAAATAGTAGATCAAATCATGTCAGAATTCAAGCTACTCCTTGTCGAGCAGAAATATGTACTTTTATATAACACTGAAATCAATTCCCCTCATACTAATTATTTAATTTCCATAATCCACTGACTGTATCCTGCCATTCAGTGTTCACATTTAAAATTTGATTTGTAATACTTTAATAGTTCTTTCTTTAAACAACACAATGAGGAAATATAGTTACTATTTTATAGATCAAACAATTGAGCTTCAGAAAGTTAAAATATTGACCAAAAGCGATATAATGAAGTTATGCTTATGCTTATAAGTGTCATTTAAATGAACTTATATTTCAGTTCAAATGAATTGATTGAATAAAAAATGTATCAGTCAAACTGGCATGTGACTAAATTGGCCAACTGTTAAGATTGAGCCTTCCAGGCTCATGTTTCTCAGACTATAGCTCACAAACCATCTGCATTGGAATCTCTACAATTGGGTCAAATCTAAAGATTCTGCTTTTTAACCCAAATCTACTAAATAAGGCTAGGGCCTTTAAACAAATATTCCAGATGATTCCTATGCATGCTAAAGTTTTAAAACTAGTTGTTTGTGGGCAGTGTTAGCGAAATGCAATTGAGGTGTTTCCCAAACTTCACACTTTGAGGAAGTAACATTGTAAGACCCAGGGTTTAACATCCAGACAGGTAGAAATCCTGGATGTTAACTAAATATGGAAGAGTGTGTTATAGGCAGTTAGACAGACATGAGAAGAGCAAGAATGATGGGCCAGGTACAGAAACTCACCAGGGCAGAAAGCTCTGGATGCCTAGAAAGGGGCAAAACCGGGAAAACAAGAACCTCGCTCCCAGGGTAACCTTTCCTCCCCTAGAATATTGCTGGTCATTCAGTTTGGACCCGCTGACTGTTCATATCACTGATCATGCGGTTTAGACGCACCTGACCTTTTCCTCTCTAAAGATAACATCTAAGCCTCAGTTATATCTCCACTCCAGGCCCAGAAAAGCAGCAAAACCAGACAAGTGATGTTGTGGCTGCCTCAGGACCAGCTACATTGACTAGTGACCCCCTGCCTTGGTGCTGACCAATCAGTGGAGACCCCTGAAAGAGCGCACCTGGGAAGCTGATGAATATTCTATTGAGACTCTCCTCTTAGACCTCCCCTAAGATTCCCACCAGCAAGAGAGACATAATTATACTCAGGATGAAGGATCTAGCCCATGCTCTTTCCCAGGGGAGCATGCCCACATGTTCTCTTCCCCCCTTCTTTCCCTAAAGGACCCCAAGAGACTTGCAAACAAGGGAGCAATGGACAACTGCAGCTGGTCCCAGGATAATCCCCCAAACCTGTCTCCCAGGTCTTCTTTTCTCTGACTTCTCAGTGAGCCAAAGCAGCCCAGCCTAGGCTCTCCTGTTGCTTCTTCTAGGCCCTTCTTTGTTTCACTCTCCCAAGTATATTTCTGCTATGATCGATAAATTCTTACCTACTTTGCTACACTTTGTCTCTTGATTGAAATCTTTCCTTCAAAAAGACAAGAACCGAGGTCTCATCATCTCCCTGGTAACAAGTGGAGTGGAACTTGCTCAAGGTTTAATAATTCTAAATTTTTCAGACATTAAATGCAGCTCTTCAGTCTATCTGCAGAAATTAGAAAATGTTCTTTATTTTGATTTTACATAAGAAAGAAATCATTCCCCAATAACCAAACTATAGTGTACATATATGTATATGGTCAAGAAAGGAAAAATAAAAATATATGAATGATTCAATTGATTGTGATTCAACTCTTTAATAACACCATAAAATGTAAAAATCAGATAATTTCACTTGTTCTAATCCAATTTCCCCAGAAATTGAAGAATACATTTGACAACATCTCATTGCTAGTAAGCATTAATAACAAGAACAACAAAAGTAACACTAATTCAGTCCCTGGCCTTATAAGAAAAGTATATATCATACATTACAATGCTGCCCATTGCATTCTCTTACAGTTGAAAGTATTAGGAAGTGCTTTGTTATATTAACCTAAGCCTGATTGCTTATTATTTTCATGGTGATCTCATGATAAATAGAAAATGCTGATTTCCCTATCACCTCTTAGCTGGAGTATTTCCACCACAAGCTTACTCCCAACCAATTTCCCAGACAATACTGACCAAAACACAGGAATTATATTAACAGGCACTGCCCCCACCAGAGGGTCTAACACAAGACTTAAAGCTATAACTGTAATGTACAGTAAGTCTGTGATGAATCCTAGATACACAGTCAAACCCTTTTAGCTTGCCATGCTTTTTATCTCCACTCAACCTTCTTGTGTCCTCACAAGATTGGAGGATATCTATTGTTTTGACACCTCCCCCTCCCCCTCTTTCTCCCCTCCCCCTCAATATTCTTCTTTCAGGTTTACTTTCTTTCTTGTCCAAACTGGACCCATACAGTGTACCAATTCTTTCTCTTTCCAGGACATTCATGATTCCCTACCTTGAATCAATGCAACAATCGTTCTTTTAAATCAGGTAGGAAATCAATGCCACTTTAAAATTCTACTGCCTCATGCAAAAATTGCTCTGATTTTCATTTACCATAAAATTCCTATGCTTACTCATTTATTCACTCATCCAGTAAATCCTTACTGACTACCTACTCAGTATCTAACGTGCTTAATCCAAACCTCTATATATTCTCAGAATCTCCTGCCCATCACCCTCCTTTTCAGCAAATGAGTTATACTTCTTTGCAAGTAACATTGATGATAACATGAATTCCATTAATTGTGTCCATCCCATCTCTTGACATAAATTTAAATAAAGTTATTTCTGCTTTTAAAATAGGAATTTGTTCCAATATGATTAATAAATTAAGAAATAATTTAAGCATAACTCAAATTTTTATGATTGCAAAGTTTATGATTCCATCCATTAAGTAAACACAGAGAGCTGCACCAAAGTGAACTGAGCAGCATAGAAATAAACAAAGTGAACCCATAGACACACATCAAATATCTACCAGCCTAGTTCCCCATGTGCATTATAAGCCACAGCAATCCACATCTGGCATTGCTAATTTCCGGGCAATTTTGACTAACCCTTCTTCCATCACTTCACAATGACTCACAAACTGCAACCCTTCCCACATCCACTTCTACAAGTAAATCAGTTTTTAAGGTGAATTGTCATATTTATTGTAGTATGTATGTATTCAACCATTTAAAGTATCTATATTTTTGTGTCATTGATGAATTTTGAGAGTTAACCATCTAATCCAACTTTTTCCATAACTGCTGTGGTTTTGATTGCATGGTTTTGCATAGCCTTGTGGGATGGCTAATTTTGTGTAAACTTGGCTAAAGTATGGGTCCAGATGTTTGGTCAAATGCTAATTTGGATGTTGAAGTAAAAGCAACTTTTAGATGAAATTAACATTTAAATCAGTAGGACTTTAGTAAAGCAGATTATCCTCCATAATATAGGTGGGCCTAAATAAATCAGTTGAAGATCTTAAAAGAAAACAAACTAAGCTCCCCTGAAAAAGAGGTAGAACTGTCTTCAGACTGTCTTTGAACTTGAGCTGTGACTTCAACTCTTCCAAGGGTTTCTGGCTGTCAGTCTGCCTTGCAGAATTTGGACTTGCCAGCCTCCCTAATTCTGAGCCAATTCCTTAAAATAAATTGTACCTATCTCTTCTACCTATCTCTCTTCGCTTCTCTCCTCTCTAGATAGATAGATGGACAAGAATAGACATAGAGATACCAATACAAATAGACATACATTCTACTGTTTCTGTTTCTCTGGAGAACTTTAATAAATATAACCAGTGATTTTTAGAAACAGACATGTGTTGTAGAGAGCTGACTACACCTCTAAACTCAATCTTATTGTTTTCCAGTTATTTCAGAGAATAGGGAACTTATGGATCAGGCAAATTCATCTGTGTCTGTTCTAAATTTCATCTCTTGCTATTTCACCTTTTCTTCTTTTTTCTTATCTTGTCATCTTCTCTTTTCTTGCTAGCTCCTTTCCTTCATTACATAAACTCAGATCACAATGGCCAAGAGCAGGAGAAAAGAAAATTGCTAGGATAGTTTTGTTTTAGTTTCTAGGAAGAGAAGATACTGTCTCAAACTAAAGTTCCATCAATGAAGATTGAGAAGTTTCTTGAACACCCTACTGAAGATGGAATCATTGATAGAATTTGGCAGTGAGTATATAGCCAACTTGGGGTGAAGGCAAAGATGAGCCTCACTTTTTTTCTCCTCATCATCTGGATAAATAGTAGTGACCGTTCTATAAAAATGGAGAAAAGGATTTGTTTTGGACACAATTTAAAAATTCTGCATGGTCTTCAAAGGTTTTCATGAATTTGTTCTCAACTAAGTTCATTCCCTACCACTTCTCCAAACTACTCTTGACATTCCCTTGAGGAGTTCAGTTTCTTCATGTGCCCTTTTCTTTGGGTATTTCTTTGCCCCAGCTATTTGTCTGACTTGTTTACAAAATAAATTCTAGGTCACATTTAGATCACAAATTATGTGTCACATACCTAGTGGAACAACTCCTGACACTCTGACATGATTTTATTATGTTGTAATTGTTAGCCTACAATATCCTTGAGGAGGAAAACCATGCCTCACTTATCTTTGTATCCCAAGCAATTGACACAATGCTAAGCACATATGAGCTACTCAATGAATATTTATTAAACTAAATATATTTTTGACCCAGCTAATGTGACAGTGTTCTGCCTTCACATCCCTGTTAGATCTGAATTCCAGAATTAAACTTCAGCTTAGTTGACAAGAACCTGTGAACTTTTTTAAAAAAAAATTATTATTGACAGTATTACAGATGTCCCTCATTAAAATATATATATATTTAGCTCTTGCCTCTTAATGACTTTTTCTCTGAACACTTAAAAATCTTATTAATCCAAAGGCCATAGAGTCAAATTTCTCCCAAAACAATATGATGTGAAGGTCTGCTTTCTTGATAGAGTTACACTTCCACTTCAACAGCTTCCTCAGTGTTAATAAGAATATGGAAGCATAGATGAGACTGATGAATGTCAGAAGGATGGAGGAGGGCGGGTGGGTGGAGGGGGAGAGAGTAACCAAAGAATTTATGTGCATATATACACAACCCAAGGACATGGACAATGGTGGGGAGAGGGACTGGGGAGGGGGAAGGAACAGGGTAAATGGGTCATTAGGGAGAAAAAAGGACATCTGTAATATTTTAAACAATAATAAAACTTAAAATAACTAACTAACTAACTAACTAACTAACTAACTAACTAAATAAATAAATAAATAAATAAATAAATAAATAAATAAATAAATAAAAAGAATACCATCTGGGCCCAACGTGCAACACAGCAGACCCTGATAACTCCAAGGAACTCTTCATGGGTTCTTAACACAGTCCATTGGGTTTATGTAGAATAGGCAAATTGGAAAGTTACTGTAACAGTTAGTGTATTAATTCCCTCAAGGGTCATTCAGTGGTATCTATAGCATGATGAGGTTCCCATTTGACGCAATCAAGAGTCACAATGAACTGTAGACCTTAAAACTCCTTAAATCGATTACTACCTTCCTCAGCCATGCTACTTTCCTCTATGGAAACAATAAATATTTGCTCGGCTGCCAAATTCATTTAAAAAAATCTTTCATTTCTAGCTAAGTAAAGTTTCTTAAAGGAGAGGTTGATACAATGCTGAACAACAATATCAAATGCAATTTGAATTCTGACTTTACTATTAACTAGCTATGCAACCTTTGACAAGTTCCTTAAATTCCCTGGGTCTCTATTTCTTTATTGATAAAATTGGGAAAGAATATTTATTTTTAGAGTAGCCTGGAGGATAGAATGCAAATATATATTTTAATACTTACTAAAGAGACCAATATTTATTACACATGCAATAAAATGTAATGTCTTTATAATTTGCTCAAAATATACGTAGTGCATTTGCTTTGTCAAATTCATTTTGAAAAAGTCAGTGTATGTAATCTATTTTATTTTTCAAATGAAAACATTATTTTCTACCATAAATTAATATATGCGTATTATAAAAATTCACACAATTCAGGAGTGTAACAGAAAATCCCTTCATATCATTCTCATTATGATAAATTGCTATTTGCTATAATTGCTGTCAGATGTTTTGCAAAGATATGTTTTTCTACAAAAAGGGAATCTACTCATTGTTCCATAACTGTTTTTCACTCAATTTCTAATAAAATTTTACCTTGCCACTGAGTTATTTAAATAGCAATTGAGTATCTATTTGTGTTTATAAACTAATTCAGAGAAGATGTTTGCCTTTTTTGTAACAACTGCAAGAATCTTAGGAGAAGAGAGAAGGCAGTTTTTGTGAAAAAAAAAAAAAAATGCTATGACAACCCCACTGTAAAATGGAGCTGGCATCCTGGGTGTCAGGCTGGCAACTGAAGACCTCAGGAAGTGGGAATCTTCTTGTTAGGAAGAGGGAAGAGAATATGGATGTTCTTGGGAAAGGAAGAATGGAAAAGACAAGAAGCAAAGAGGAAGGAGCGAGCAGAGCTAAAGTGTGTGAGCACGCATGCTCGCGTGCTCATGTGTGTGTGTGTGTGTGTGTGTGTGTGTTGGGAGGGGGGAGTGCAAGAGATCTGTCCTCCAACACGGAGATGTGACAGAAAATGAAGACATATGTCTAATGAGATTTTTTAGCAAGTCATAGGTCCTGTAAAGTAAAACCAGAAGTACCATGATGTTCTCTATATGATTAATTTGTTACGGAATCTGGTAAAAGGATTGGTGAGGGGCAGAAAAAAGGATAACCATATGTATGTGGGGGAGAAGCTGATATCTGGATAACAAATGGAATAGTATGATTTATTTATGTGACTCCAACAGATGACAAACCAGCCCAAAAAATCTATAAGGACGATACTTATAAATATATAACTTAACATTTACATCTCCCATGGTTTTCTTATGTTTATGTTTTAATTTAGATATCTTAGCTAATTAGCACTATTGCTTAGTATGTCAAATTATATTCCTTTTCTAGTGTCTGAGAACTCCCCAAAGATCTTCATCTTCTCTCTTATAAGAAGACCTCTGTTCTAAATGACAAGTCCATCTTTAGTTTCCTAAATACATTATGAAATTCTCACCTTTGATCTTCTTAGTCCTATTGAATGACACACTTATAAATTTAAATTTTATTAATTTCTATGAAATTCTCTAAACTTAAATTCTACCCTTTCTTAAAGTGTAAGTTTAAGGTTTACCTTCTCTATGAGTTCACAATGACTTCTTTTCTCTCAAATTCTTTGTCACTTACTACTTTTTCTTTTTTCTACTTATTACTTGCTACCCATTATTTTGGGATGCTTATTGTTATGGTCCATACATTTCCTTTCTGCAAAATTAGACCATAAGAGTCCGATGTTAGGATCCTCATCTTACCTATAGGACTTATCATGGAACTCATTCAATGAAAGTCAACCATAAATTTTATTTTAAAATGCTCATATTTTGAATATTTTAAAGAATCTCTTAAATAAACCATACCCTCAAGTTGTTAAAACATCATGATTGCTCATAGAGAAAAATTTCTGGATTGAATTGGTTTGTATCTTTCTCTGCACAATTCCTGTTATAAATTCAGGTTTTGAAAATAATGATTAAGAGATAATTCATAGTAACTATATATGAGTGCTTACCGTGTGCCAGAGACTGCTCTTAAATCTTTGAATAATTGTTATATTTAATCCTAAAAATGATCAGTGAGATAGGTATTATCATTTACTGGAACTTACTGTTGAGTATACTCAGAACTAAAATGGTGTAAATAACATACCTTATTAGTACAGCTAATATGTAGTTAAGTAGAGAATTAAATTAAGGACTGTTTGACTCTAGTTTTAAGCTACTACAGCAGCTCACAACTAATGCTTACATTGAACTATACTTTATGAAGACCTTGTGTTGATTTACTCTTCAAATAATTTTTTAGATTAATTCAACCTGATAAAAGGCTGAAGTTAGTTTTACTTTGCAAGTTAATTTAATGAAGCAATAGCCTCTTGAAAATCCTCTAGGATTTAAAATAAACTCTAGGTCAAAGGCAGACAAATTAGCATCACATTCATGTTAATGCCTCTCAAAGTATGTTACACAAGAACTAAATGCTTTGGAATCTTTGTGATGCCAGATATATTATTTTCAAAGGGACTTTGGTTACTCATTTTGGTGATGAATGACTGTGATGAAAATACCAACATACATCCAAGTTTTCCTTCAGTGTTTCTCCCATAAACATAGAATTATTTAACGAAGACACACACTGAGATTATTTGCAATAGGTGCAAGTAAATTTGATTTTCAAATCATATAGTATGACATCCCTCATGCTGTTACCTACTGATTTTATTTGACCTTGCCATTGTAAGAATAAAGAAGTGTCTAAACAGACAACAACCAGTTCAATAATTTTTAATAAATTAACTGCATGGCAATTGTCTGTGGGGGATATGTTCCAAGACTCCCACTTGATAGTGCCAAACCCTGTATATATTGTTTTCTGTTTGTTTCCTGTACATTTATACCTTTTCACTTAGAGGAAGCACTCTAAAGCTTTTCTTTGGCATATCTGAACTACTCTTGTGCTTTGGAGCCATTATTAAGTAAAATAAGGGTCACTTGAACACAAGCACAGTGACACCTTGATACCGTGACTGTGGGTCTGATAACCAAGATGTCTGCTAAGTGACTAAGGGGCTGTGGGTGGCATATGCAGTGTGGGCACACTGGACAAAGGGATGATTCATGTCTCAGGTGACACAGAGCTGGATGGTGAGAGATTTCACCATATTACTCAGAATGGCATGCAATTTAAAACTTAACAAGTTACTTATTTCTATAATTTTCCATTTAATATTTTCAGACTGCAGTTGACTAAGGTTAACTAAAACTGCAGAAAGCAAAATCTTGAATAAGGGGGCACTAATGTACCTCATTATAAGATCAATGTATATACTCACAAGAGACAAGTTTTTTAAAGACAGACAATTTTTAAAAAAATCCAGATGACTGATGAATTAGACATAGCCAAGCCCTCCGTGTATTACCTAGTAGACATATAGAATTTGTGATTACAGCAGTTATCTAAACTATATGTAATTATTTAACACACAGATACCTCAAATATGAAAAAATAAGTACAGAAAAATCCAGTTAATTTGAACATATAAAAAAAAATGGTAAAGATAACTTTTCATTGTGCTGTGGTCCAATTGGCCTGAACATCACACATAAGTGGGTTGAAATTGAAGTGGTCAGAAGGGTGAGTTAAATTATCCACCTTTGCAGTTAGTAAAGTTGGGCACATTTTATGCTTTACATAAATAAATATTACTTCTAAGTAATACCTAACAATATTCAGTTCCTAAAGAGATTAAGCAAGAGCCAGAAAGTGGCAGAATCAGCATTTGCAGCATGGCTTCAGGATCCATATTTATGAACTCTGACTCCACCTCTCCTGAATACATTTGGCCAGGTACTGTTTGCAGCACTAGGCCATCCTATATGCTCAAACTGATTCATCAGAATCAGTATTCTGTCTTCTGGGCTCTAAATATTAACAAATTCTTAGTTGAACATTCTATGTTCAAGCTCCTGTTTTTGCATAGCAAATATTTTGGGATATTGTGAGAAAAAGCAAACCAAACAGGCTCTAAATAAAATTCTTGACCACACCTTTGGTCAGATAGGAGACAGGTCAGACTCCCCGGGAACTCCAAGTTAATCTCGCAGTGATCAGTTAGGATGTGAGGCACGGTTAGAAAAGCCATCTAGCACTTGGGCTGCAGTTGCTGACTTTTTCACTTTCTATGTGATCGTGAACTTAATTTTCTTCCTCGGCCTCAGTTACAAGTGAAGCATGTAATCCAGTATCAGATACAGATAAAAACAGCAGCTTCTGTTTCTCAGAGTCTCTGTGCTAACAAGGCTGACTTAGGACCAAAAAGAAATTATCCCTGAATCCTTATCGTAGTCACATGTCTAATAATTTGAGGATGGGCAGATAAATATATTTCTCATTTTCCTTATAAAAATAACAAAATTAGACATATTTCCTAAAATATTGTGATTCTATGAAATTAATTATTTCAAACAGAGGAATTTACAAGAGGAATGCTTGTCTCTCTCTAAGTGCAAGGAAAATTGTCATATGTCTGTGAAATGCACAAGTTTAGCTGGAGAATTGTTACTGAGAGCATCTCTCTTTGGCATTTTGAACCCATGTTAAAAGGCACTTCCTATCTTTAAACAGAAAGTGGTTGTTTAGCCAGGTTTTCCACAACATATATATTCACAAGATGCTGTGGAAATAGAAACAGTTTCTTCCTTGTGGAAGGAAATGTTAAATATAGCTACTAAGGTGACTGCTGGATCAATACATCAATATAGTTCAGGTTTCCTGCTTTCCAGAAAGATGTGAAGCCTGAAGCAAACTACTACATAATTGAAGTTATAAAAAGAATCCATTATTACTTAGGGGCATTTTCCTCAGGAAAATATTTGTTTTCTCTTCCACAAATCATGCCCACTTTGTAGTTCTGTGCCAGAGTATACTGATCATCAATTTATCTTTCATTTCCATTAGTAAGTGTAATGCTTAATTTTTTTCTTCTGGTGAAATTTGAACAAGCTGTGGACTGCACAACTTTCTGGCTGTTATATTATTGCACTATAGCTATGCCATATGATACCACTGGGGAAAACTACATGCAACCTCTCTTTTGTGTTTTGTTGTTGCTGTTTTGTTTTTGTTTTTTGGTGTTTGTTTTTTTTTACTCCCATGGTCAAAAGCGTTTCACTGAAAATTTTGGGTAAAAATATAACTCAAACCCATGGCAATTAATTTTTTTACCCATCCCCCTACCCCCTCCTTTTTAGCAAGCATCAGCTTGTTCTCTGTTTCTATGAGACTGCTTCTGTTTTGTTTTGTTTGTTCATTTATTTTGGTTTTTAGATTCCATGTATAAGTGGAATCACATGGTATTTGTCTTTCTTTGCCTGATTTATTTCACTTAACATAATACCCTCCAGGTCCACCCACGTTGTCACAAATAGCAAGATTTTATCCCTATTTATTGCTGAGTAATATCCCATTTTATATATATATAAATATATATAAAATATATGTCTATTTTATATATATATTCATTTATGTATCTATGGACACCCACCTGGGTTGTTTCCAGTGTGACAGTTATTTTTAAGTGTCAATTTGACTGGAACAGATATTTGGTCAAACATTATTGTGGATGTGTCTGTGAGGGTGTTTGGATGAGATTAACATCTAAATTAGTAGTCTGAGAGTAGCAAATTGCCACTCTTCCAGTGTGGGTGGTCCTCAGCCAGTCATTTGAAGGCTTGAATAGAACAAAAAGATGGACCCTCCTCCAAATAGAGGGACTTGCTCTTGCCTGGCTACATGAGCTGACACATTGGTCTTTTCCTACTTCAGACTGAACTGAAGCATCAGCTCTTCTTGGGTCTGGAGCCTGTCAGCTTTCAGACTAGAGCAGCCTCACCCATCATCAGCTCTCCTGGTTCTCAAGGCTCTAAACTTGAACTGGAACAATACTATCAACTCCCTTGGGATCCTAGCTTGTCAACTGCAAATTTTGGGACTTCTCAGCAGCTTCTATAATCATGTGAACTAATTCCTTATAATATATGTCTATTTTATCATATATATATATGTATTTCCTTATATTAAAATTTAAGAAAATAATATAATAATACAATCCTCATTAGATATAGATAGATGATATATAGATAGATGATAGATGATAGATAGATAGATGATGATAGATGATAGATAGATTAGATAGATAGATAGATAGATAGATGATAGATAGATAGATAGATAGATAGATAGATAGATAGATGATAGATAGATAGATGATAGATAGATGATAGATAGAAGATAGATAGAGATATATAATACAATTTTGAGTTACTTCTTTCTCTGCCCTTAGTGGCATTTAGGCCCTCAGTAGATTGGATGATGCCCACTTATACTGAGGAGGGCAATCTACTTTTACTGAGTCCATTGACTGAAATGTTAATCTCATCTGGAAACACCCATAAATAATGTTCAATCTGGGCACCCCATGGCCAGTCAAGCTGACAAGTAATATTAACCACCACAGGGGGCTTAAGTAATTTATTCCATAGTGCCTGCTCTCTCTCCCTCTTGTTTTTGTTTGTTTGTTTGTTGGTTTGTTTTTAATGTAATCATTTGCTTACCTTATTATCTAGTAAGGGAATTTACCTGGCTCCAAAGTCATAGTAAGTAGAGAGAACTCTCTTTGACACTGTATCCCTAAGAGAGGGTAACACAAGAGAGTCAAAGTGTTCCTGAATAGACCTTGGCACTGGCAATGCCTTGGGAAAAATGTATGCACCTCAGAGTGACCTTCCCGTGGGAGCAGGGACAGCAGGTTTTCTCTTAATAGCCTCTTGGTCAGTAGATATGAACAAGTGAAGAAGGAAAACTAGGGAAAGGATCTGAGCTAAATTTGTCTTTAAACCATATATATATATATATATATATATATATGTATATGTATATATTCTTTAATCACCTCATTTTTTCCTTTACTCTTGGCTATTTATCTTGCTTTGGTACCTGTTTCAAAATCTATGTGTTATATCTAAACATGTTAAGAGTAAGATCCTAAGTTTTTATAAAGGGTGACTGTGAGCTGTGTAGTAGAATGGGTAAGTACACAGACTTTCTAGTCCCATTGACATGTATTTGAAGAATGATTCTTTTTTTTTTTACAGAGAAATTTCTTAACCTCTGTATACCTAGGTTCCTAAACTGAAGATTGCAATAAAAACAATTTTAACCTCAGGGCTGTGGCAAGGACTACATCTAATGATGTAAAAATGTGGGTCAATGATTCTCTGATAGTAGGGGAGTGGGATATAATCCCGTAATAGAGGGTTCAGAAGGTGGGGAGAGGGGATGGGGAACTTACCTAACTTCAAATTGCCTTTCCCACCTTTGAAATTCTATCCTTAAACTCTG
This sequence comes from Miniopterus schreibersii, assembly GCF_964146895.1. Lineage (NCBI taxonomy): Eukaryota > Metazoa > Chordata > Mammalia > Chiroptera > Miniopteridae > Miniopterus > Miniopterus schreibersii. Next base: position 77,774,027 of record NC_138106.1, on the reverse strand, counting down.
ATATTTACTTTATCCTAAGGCAAAGACATGGTGTCCAATAAACACTATAACTAAATGATATGGATTTAGTCACTTTCTGGATAAGATTGAGAGCAGATTTAAAGAACAAACTTAATAGAATCCTTGAAAACACAGTTAAATAATATTTATCCTTTATTAAATACACTATCCTAAAATTAATCTCAGAAGTACATTAGCATCTAGACACAAAACTGAAAACTTGCACTTATTTTGATTAAGCGTAATAATAATAAAAGACATCTTCAGCTAGTTCAACAATATACAGGAGGCCTATAATCAACTACCAAAGAGAACATAAAGAAGCAACTTTGTGTAAGAGCTTGTCATTTCTATGCTTGTATCACAGAAAACCCTAAGCCAGAGGAGTTGGTGGAAGTCAAGGGAGAAGCTGAGCTGGGAAAAAAAAGGGAAGGTTTCTACTTATGTATCAAATCTGATTCCTAGAATGTAATAGAGATTGGATGATTCGCTTGTTATCTGATTAATAGCTGACAACACCACATTAAGATTTATCAGCTCTTGGCTGTGAATAGGTTTGCTGCTGGGGAGAATGGGGGTGGGGCCCATCAGAAGAAAGCTTTTGCTGTCCAAGTAGATGGCACAGATTTTTCTAGATGTTGTATTGCAATTACAGACAGAGTTTTTAGATTACATGGTCTCTGCTACTACACTTTTGTGGGATGGGGGAAAATCTACAGACACATCTTATAGAGAAGCCACAAAAGAGAGTGAAAGGAAGGCCTGGGGCATATGGTAAATGAGGTAGCTGAATGAGGACCTGACAAGATAGACATATGCAAATGTATTTATGTATTTTTAAAATCTGCATATTGACTTTTTCAGGTACAATTATTATGTGTCACCAAAATAATCTAACATAGGAATTCTTATTACTTTTCCACTTATTCTATACATTTAATCATACCAGTGTTACAGCTGTTTAATCATAAGAGGTGGAAAACCAATTGCACGGATAGGAATGTCATTCTGTACAAACTGAACCTGCACTTAAAAAACGTCTACCATGGGAATTTTCAGGAGTGCTTCACTACAAAAGAAATTAAATAGCTAATAAGAGCAAGACTTACATGATTGAAGATACCAGTGACCTTTTAAATCCTGACAATTTGCTCTTTTCTGGGTATTTCCAATGGCACTCTCGCTATTAGTAATCTATTAGAGTCATGTTTTATACTTTGTTCTTAGATTCTGTATCTGACATATTTCTCTTTAATTTCCAACCGAGAGAAGGCTCATAAAGAATATCGTGAGAAAGGCAGCTCTCCTCCGAGACTTGGTGTTAGAGGAAAAGGTCTATTTTGGGTCAGCCACACGGGCGGAATTACTCTTCCAGGGCAGCACTGTTTCTCTGAGGGAAAGTACATCTTCCCCTGTTGCCCTTCACACAACTAATGAGATACGCAGGTCCCCAACACCGGCCACCTCATGGACTCACCACCTAGTTTATCAAGGAGACGTTGACTCTGGGAGCAACTACAAGAAGGAAGCTACTCTGATTTAGATGGTGCAGAAACGCAGGCGAGGGCTTCTCCCTCCTGTCTCATTTGATTTTTCATGCTTTACCTCTGATTTTAGGGTCCCATTCATCTTTTTTCCCCACCTGCATTCTATGCTTTAAGTGTTTCCAGTTCTAGCCGGAACCTGTTTGAACCAACAAGATTTACTTCTCTCGTGGTTCTTTTCTTTCCCTCATTTCTATTTATGCTCTTTCTGGCTTTTATTGTTTTTCTCTTGATAATGTGAGTACTGCATCTATATACATCTATCCTTGCCTCATGCCCAAGAATCTTGTTATCAGAAAATACATAGTACAGTACAAAGGACAGGGAATTGGCTGACAGGGATCTGGTTGTGTGACCTTTGGCACACCTACGATCTTCTTTAAACAACAGGTTTTTTCTAAAGTGAGGGTGTTAGATTTAATTTTCTCAATCATCATCCCAGCTCTAATTTTTCCTGACTCCATGCTTTCACAGTCCTGTCTAACATGCAAGCTGAGTACATGTGTTGGAGTTTCCTATTGCTGCCGTAACTAACTATCACAAATGCAATGGTTTGAAACAAGACAAATTTATTATCTTATAGTTCTGCACAGCTGAAGTGTGACATAGTTTCACTGGTGAAAATCATGGTGTCGACCGAGTTGTACTTCCTTCTGGAGACCCGAGGGGAGAATCTGTTTCCTTGCACTTTCAAATTTTGAAGGAACCTGATCCCTTGGTTCATGATTCCTTCCGCATCTTCAGAGTCAGAAACAGCAGGGCAATTCTTTCCCTTTGCATCTCTTTGAGCAACTGCAACCAAAAGTGGTTCTCTACTTTTAAGAACTCATGTGATCAGATTGAGCACATCTGGATAATTCAGGATAATCTCTTGATCTCAATGACTGTTACCTTAATCACATCTGCAATACCCCTTTTGCCCGGTAAGGTAACATAGTCACAGGGTGTGGGCATTTTGGGGGAGGAGCATTATTGTGTCTACTGCAGTATGTTACTAACACTAACATTTTGTACCTGGTAGCATCAAACCAAGCGAAAGTAATCAAATACTTCTTTCCCTTTTCCTGCTTTCTCTGTTTTTTGATGGCATCCTGGAATGACCCAGCTCAGCCCCAAACTATCATTATCTAGGCTAATAAAGCCATCACTGAACCAGCTTTCAGATTAGATCTTCTTAGAGCCCCCACTCCTTCCTGGAACTGTTCTGAATCTCTACTGTCTCTGCTCAGACTCACAGTTGGTCACTAAATGTATTTCAGGGACTGCTGCCTTCTATCCTACTTTGTTAACACCCCAGTTGACTTTCTATTATTGGTCTCCTCTCCATTGATCTTTGGTCCCTAGAAGTTATACTCTATGTGCTTAATGAGGACAAACTTTGACACCCAAATTTTGCTTTCCTGCTGTAGTTTCTAAACCATTTGATTTAAAAGGCAATTCTTTTATAATCCTTTAAACTTCCTCTCTTGAGATTCTTGCACCAGCCATGTAGTTACCTCTTTCATCACTTCCAGTTGTCATTACAAGTCAAAAGAGCCAACTTCATGGGCGACAAATCAATGCAATCACGCACAAGGACCTGGACTCAGAGGGGGACCCCAGGTTAGGTATATAGTGTGGTAGCCACCTTGAAAATTTTAATAACCATCTTTGAACTTAAGTTTTGTTTGTAAAGTCTGATGGAACAATTGAAGCATATATTTCAATGGCTTAGAGCCTTGGCTCACTGTGCACCTGATTCCTGATGTTTCTCTACTCCTTAGGATGGGTTCTCTGGCACCTACTCCCTCATCCCGGCCCAGAAACCCATGCCACCCTTCTCCCTTGTCAGAGCCTATCTTGGGCAAATAGAGAATTGAAGTCAGGGCCCAGTGTCAGGGCAGAGCCCTGGATGCCTGTGGAGATCTGCAGTTGTTCAACCACCAATCCTGCCCAAGAAAACATGACATTAATTGGGGAGGGCAGCATGAGGAAAAAGATTTTATTTCTGCTTTTGGGTCTGATGCCTGCATTTTCACTTTGTTCTGGACCCCACAAGCTATGTAATTGGCCCTGATAATTTAGTTCAAGATTCTCAACCTCAGCACTTGATATTTTGGGCCAGATAATTATTTGCTGTGAGTTATTGTCCTCTGAGTTGTAAGATATATTGAAGCATCCTTAACCTATGCTTACCCGATTCCAGTAGTGCCTCCTCTCAGTTGTGGCAACCAAAAATGTCTTCAGAAATTGTTATATGCTCCCTGGAAGGAGGTTAAAGCCATTCGAGTTGAGAATGACTGGTTTGGTTTCTGGAAACTGAATCCTTTTTCTAGAGCTTCCTGTTTAATGAAGGTATTGATATCAAAGCCCTAGATTTTATGTCAAACTACTGTTATTGTTTAATATTGAGTAAGATCACAGGTTTGAAAATCCTCCCTGGATCTGACATTCTGTGTTGACCTTAATTGCTAGTATTATTGTGGGCAAGGTACTTAATCTCTTACAACCTAGTTTTTTTACCATTACTTGAAAACAATAATAATAACAATACCCGCAACAAAAGGTTGTTGTGAGAATTAAATAATGTAACATCATTATCATAGCCAAATCCATCACTCCTAGAAAGCTCTGCAGTGCTAATTCCTTGGAAGTACAAACCTCTTTCTTTTACTGATTTTCATTGATCTATTCATTTTTTAGCAAAATCACTGGTAATTTTCCCCTTTTATAATGTTGGTCTTCTTTGTCTATTGTTCTAAGCAAACATAATTCTTTTCTAGAGGTCATAGGGTCCTGATAGCAGAATCCAACATAGTTGTATCATTTCTTTCCTGCAGGGCAGCCCAAATGTCATCTCTTCACATTTCACATTTCATTCCACTTAAACCCCCTGCAGAATTGCTGTTTACAGTGTAAGCGATGCCTGCAATTTTCAGGTCATTCACAGAGCAGAAGCTGGTGAGTTCAGTCTAGTAAGGATCTTTCAGTTTGCCCATCAGCCCTTTCTGATTGTCTTACAGGGCTCACTCAAACATCCACAAACCTAAGAAAGGTTTTTGACTATTTTCCAAAAAAAGAAAATGCTAGGGCATCCAAGATGGTGACGGACTAGATGGGTGATACACTCACTGCCTCCAAGACCAAACTGAAACTACAACTAAAATATAGAGCAATCTACCTGAATAACCAACTGAACACTAGCTGAAGAGATCTTATAACCAAGGATGTACAAAAGATGCCATATTGAGACTGATAAGAAGGGCAGAGATGCAAAAAGGACTGGCCCCACTCCCATGGGAGGCAGCTGAGATTCCAGAAGGATATCTCAGCTGCAAACATTTCACTTGAGAAGCAGGAGATCTCAACCCCAAGCCAGGCTCTACAGACCAGAGCACCATAGCTTGGAATAAGTGCCCACATAACATCTGGCTAAGAAAATCAGTGGGGTTTCTGTCTGCCAAGGAGAGAGAGGAGTCCACTAGAGACACATGTGCCCTCTTAAAGGGCCAATGCACAAAATTTTATTCACAGCAGATAGAGGGAGGGCAGAGCAGACTAGAGTTGCATGAGGAGAGACTGGGGTTTGTGGCTCCAGGGAGGGAGCTGAAGGGTCAGCCACCAGGATACCTGAACTGAGTTTCTCTCCCACACCACAGATGCCAACTTTCTTAGGTGGAACACACCTCTCCATATGGCATCAGCCTGGGGAAATATAATAGCCCCACCCTCTGGATTTCCTGTCACACCATCCTGCAAAACTAGTGCCCTGCTGAAGTTTCAGCTGCCTGGGCTGGGGTGTAGGAGTCCAGGTAGATTCAGGGAGTGTCATGACCATGTTGTGTAGCTTTGGAGAAGAGACTATTTTCCCTCGCTTTCCTGTGAACCTGACTGGCACCATCCCCTCACAGGAGATCCACTAGCCCCACTCTCCCAGCTCCCAGAGACCCAGCCTACCTGAATACTGGTGTCTCTGCCCTGCCCTGTCAATGTCTGGGTAGAATCTGGGACAAACTGACTGGTGTGGCTTTGGGGTAGGAGCCACTCCCTTCACCTTCCTTCAAACCTAATAGGAACATCCCCTTCACAGGAGATCCACTAACCTCATTCTCCTGACTCCTGGTGCCCTCACCCCACCTCCTTGCTGAGATCGGGCTCCAGGAAGAATCTGGAAAAGACTGAGTTGCGTGGTTCTAGGAGAAAGGATATTTTTTCCTCATACACCTGACCAGTGTAGAACCCCACCCTTCACACAGCCAGACCTCAGTCTTTTTGGGCTTGATAAACTCTGTTGGCCTCACCATGAAGATTCCCTGAGGTGTGGGAGCACTCAGAGGGTAGCAGCTAGACTTGGTATACCCTGGGACATTTGCTGAGTGGCCTCAGACCCAGCACTGGCACTGGTTTGACCCTGCATTAATCCAGTGAACACCACTTGCTTCTACCTGGTGACTCACTGAGAACCTGCATCATGCAACTCAAGTGCCACAAAAGGATTTTTCAGTGACCGAGCCTAAAAAGCAACCAACAAGCAGGGGTAGATGGAAATGAATCTTGGGGTGCCTTGGGATTTTACTAACCTGCACTGAGCCCAGTGTTGTTAAAAGCTAGCCTTGATACCACCCTGGTCCTCCCCCCACACACCCAGACCCATCAGAGGCAGCCACAAACTGCTAATAACTTTGTAACTCAAAACAGGTTGCTCAGGGTTAGTCGCAAGCAGTGTCTGACATTAGCCTGCACCAGAGTTGCTCCCAAGAGGCCCAGAAACAACACACTCAGTGGCTTGATTCAAACAGCATCAGAGCAGAATCAAATTAACTGCACAAGCAGCATATCCAAAGGTAGATGTTGACAAGCACCTGATCCAACTGAAGTGAATTCTGCTCTGTGTCGTCAGCATCTCCACAGCAGCTTGTACACTGTGGTCAGGGTTGATCCTCACATGAAACCTGAGGTTTGACACCTCACATGAACAGACCAATAGAAATCAAGACTCAATTACAATAGGAGAGTCCACATAACACACAAGGGACATTCCTGATGCACCAAGCTCAGGTGACAAAGAAGGCTGTGCCACTCAGTCTCACAGGACACCTACCATGTCAGGCCAATCTACCAAGCCTAGGTGTTATAATAGATCTACCTAATACTTAGAAACAAACACAAAGAGGAAACCAAAATGGGGAGACAAAGAAACATACCTCAAATGAAAGAACAGGAGAAATCTCCATTAAAAAAGAGCTAAATGAAATGCAGGCAAGCAATTTGCAGATATAGTGTTGAAAATAAATAGTTATAAGGATGTTCAAGAAACTTAGTGAGAACTACGACAGCATGAAAAGGACATTAAAAACCATTAAAAAACAGAAATGAAGAATACGATATCTTAAATGAGGAACACTTAAGAAGGTATAAACCATAGGTTGGGTGAAGCAGAGGATCAAATCAGCATTTTGGAAGACAAGGTAGCAGAAAACAATCAGAGCAGAAAGAAAAAAAAAGAATTTTAAAATGAGGATAACATGAAGTGCAAAAACATTCATATCATAGAGCCACCAGGAGGAGAAGAGAGAGGACAAGGAATGGAGAACCTATTTCAAGAAGTAATCACTGAAGCCCTGGCTGGTGTGGCTCAGAGCTTAGAGCATCAGTCTGTGCACCTGAGGGTCTCAGGTTCAATCCCTGGTCAAGGGCAGGTACCATACCTCTGATGCAGGATCCCCACCCCAGCCACATGTGGAGGTAACCAATCAATGTGTCACTTTCACACAGATGTTTTTCTCTTTTTCTTCCTCTCCTTCTAATCTCCCTTCCACTCTCCCTTAAAAGGTCAATGGGAAAAATATCCTCTGGTGAGGATTAACAACAACAACAACAACAACAAAGTAATCATGGAAAAACTCTCTAACCTGGTGAAAGAAAAAGACACACAAGTCCAGGAAGCACAGAGAATCCCAAAGAAGATGAACCCAGTAAGACTCACATTAAGACACATCATAATGAAAATGCCAAAGGTTAGGCCTCATTGGTTTGGCTCAGTGGTTAGAGCCTGCAGATTGAAGGGTCTGGGTTCAGTTCTGGCCAAGGGCACATACCTCTGTTGCAGGCTCAATATCCAGCCCCAGTTGGGGTGCATTCGGGAGGCAACCAATTGCTGTCTCTCTCTCATATGGATCTTTCTCTCTCTCTTTCTCTCTCTCTCCCCTTTCCATTCAGAAAAGCAATGGAAGAAATATCCTTGGATGAGTATTAAAAAAAAAAAAAGCCAAAGTTTAAAGACAAAGAGAAAATCTTAAAAGTAGCAGGAGAAAGAAAGTTAGTTACCTAAAAGCAAGCTAGCATAGACTGTCAGCTGATTTCTCAACAGAAACATTTTAGGCCAGAAGGGATTGGCACGAAATATTCAAAGTGATGAAAAGCAAAGACCTACAACCAAGACCATTTTACCCAGCAAGGTTATCATTTAAAATCAAAGAAATAAAGAAGTTCCCAAACAAGAAAAAGCTGAAGGAGTTCATTACCAACAAACAAGTATTAGAAAAAATGTTAAAGTGTCTTCTTTAAGAAAAAGATGAAGAGGGGGAAAAAAATAACAGGAACACAGTTATAAAGAATAAAATAGTAATAAATACATGCTCATCAATAATCAATATAAATGTAAGTAGCTTAAATGCTCAAATCAAAAGATATAGTTAGCAGAATGGACAGAAAAACAAGACCTGTGTATATTATACTGTCTATAAGAGACTCACCTCAGAAGAAAAGATAGACACAGACTAAAAGTAAAAAGATGGAAAAGGATATTTCATGCAAATGGAAAAGAAGAAAAAAGTTGTGGTAACAATACTTATATCTGACAAAAGAGACTTTAGAACAAAAGCTATAGTAGGAGAAAAAGAAGGACACTACATAATGACAACGGGAGCAATCCAACAGGAAAATATAACCCTTATAAACATTTATGCACCCAACATAGGAGCACCTAAATATGTAAAGCAAATTTTTTTAATAAATATATCTTTATTGATTTCAGAGAGAGGAAGCGAGAGAGAGAGAGAGAGAAAGAGAGAGAAAGAGAGAGAGAGAGAGAGAGAGAGAGAGAGAGAGAGAGAGAAACATCAGTGATGAGAGTCATTGATCAGCTGCCTACTGCACACCCCTGACTGGGGATCGAGCCCACAACATAGGCATGTGCCCTGACTGGGAATTGAACTGTGACCTCCTGGATCTTAGGTTGATGCTCAACCACTGAGCCATGGCGAGTCTGGCAACAAATCTTGATGGACATAATGGGAGAGATTGACAGTAATACAGTCACAGTAGGTAGCTTTAACACCCCATTGACATCAATGGATAGATCTTTGAGATAGAAAATCAACAAGGAAATAGCAGCCTTAAATGACAGAATAGATCAGATGGATTTAATAGATATCTTCAGAACATTTCACCCTACAGCAGAAGAATATACATTCTTTTCAAGTGCACACAGAACATTTTCCAGGATAGGCCACATCTTAAGACATACAGCAAGTCTCAATAAATGTAAGAAGACTGAAATCATATCAAGCATCTTCTCTGACCATAATGGTGTGGAACTAGAAATCTATCACAAGAAAAAACTAAAAAACACACAAAAACATGAAGGTTAAATAACATGTTACTAAACAATGAGTGGGTTAACAGTGAGATAAAGAAAAAACTTAAAAGATACCTTGAAACAAATGAAAAGAAAACAACAACCCAAAATCTATGAAATGCAGAAAAAGCATTTCTAAGAGGAAAATCATAGCATTACAGGCCTACATCAAGAAACAAGAAAAATCTCAAATAAACAATCTAACTTTACACTTAAAGGAACTAGATAAAGGACAACAAATAAAGCCCAAAGTGAGTATGTAGAAGAAAGAAAATAATAAAGATCAGAGCAAAAATTTTTAAAAAGTCTAAAAAAAATTACAAAAGATCAATGACACCAAGAGCTGGTTCTTTGAAAATATAGACAAGGTTGATAAACTTTTAACAAGACTCATTGAGTGAGAACACAAATAAATAAAATCAAAAATAAAAGAGGAGAATTAACAACTGACCTCAAAAATATAAAAAGCATTGTAAGAAATACTGTGAACATCTATATGCCAACTAATTGGATAAAATTCCTAGAAACATACAATCTTTCAACACTGAATCAGGAAGAATCACAAACTCTGAATAGACAGATTACAGTTAATGAAACTGAAGCAGTAATAAAATTATTTTTAAAACTCTCAACAAACAGATGTCCTGAAACGAATGACTTAACAGGTGATTATTTACCAAATATTTAAAGACGATCTAACACCTATCCTTTCAAACTATTCCAAAAATATTTAAGAGGAGGGAAGACTCCCAAGCTCATTTTATGAGGTCAGCATTATCTTATTTCCAAAACCAGATAAAAACACTAAAATAAAAGAAAATTATAGCCCAATATCCCTGATGAACACAGATGCTAAAATCCTCAACAAAATATAAGCAAACCGGATCCAGCAATACATTGCAAAGGTCATACACCACAATCCAATGGGATTTATTCTGGAGAGGCAAGGTTGATATGTTATCCACAAATCAATAAATGTGATAGACCACATACAAAATAAAGGATGAAAACCATATAATCATACCAATAGATGCAGAAAAAGCATTTAATAAAATCTGGCACCCATTTAGGATTAAAGACTCACCAAAGTGGGAATAGAGGGGTCATACCTTAATATAATGAAGACCATATATGACAAACCCACAGCCAGCATCATACTCAATGGGCAAAAACTACAAGTGTCTCCCTTAAGATTGGAAACAAGACAGGCATGCCCATTTTCACCACTCTTATTCAACATAGTACTGGAAGTCTTAGACACGGCAGACAAGAAGAAGAAATAAAAGGCATCTAATTTAGAAAGAAAGAAGTAAAACTGTCATTATTTGCAGATAACATGATACTATATAGAGTACCCTAAAGATCTTAACAAAAAAAATTACTAGAGCTGATAAATGAATTCAGCAAAGAACCAGGATACAAAATAAATATTCAGAAATCAGTTTCATTTTTTATATACCAATAATGAGCTATCAGAAAGGGAAACTAAGAAAAAAATTCCCATTTACAATTGCATAAAAAAAATACCTAGAAATAAATTTAATCAAGGATGTAAAAGACTTGCACTCAGAAAAATTGTAAGACACTGAAGAAAGAAATTGAAAAAAATGCAAATAAGTGGAAGCATATACAATTTTCATGGATTAGAGGATTCAACATCATTAGAATATCCATACTACCCAAAGCAATCTATAGATTCAATGCAATTCCTATCAAGATACCAATGATGAATTTCATAGAACTAGAATAACTATTCCAAATATTTATATGGAACCACAAAAGACCCCGAATAGCCACAGCAATCTTGAGAAAGAACAATTTGGAGGAATCTTACTACCTTAAATCAAACTATACTATAAGGCCATAATAACCAATACAGCATGGTACTGTCATAAAAACAAACATATAGATCAATGGTACAGAATAGAGAGCCCAGAAATAAACTCCTGCTTTTATGGTCAATTAATATTTATCAAAGGAGGCAAGAACATACAATGGAGTAAACACAGTATAGCCTATTCAATAAATGGTGATGGGAAAATTAGATACTTGCAAAAAAATGAAACTGGACCTCCTTCTTATACCACATACAATAATAAATTCAAAATAGATTAAAGATTGAAATGTAAGACTCAAAGCCATAAAAATCATAGAAGAAAACCTAGGCAGTAAAAATCTCTGACATTTCTCTTAGCAATATTTTTTTGTAATATATCATTTGCACAGGGGAAACAAAAGAAAAAAATAAACAAATGGGGCTACATCAAACCAAGAAGGTTTGCACAGAAAAGGAAACCATCAACAAAATGAAAAGACAAACCCACTGAATGGGAGAATATATTTGCCAATGTATAAGGGGTTAATATGCAAAACTTATAAAGAACCTATGCAAATCAACAATAAGAAATTTTTAAAAATCAAATTAAAAAGTAGGCAAAGGACCTGAATAGACAGTTCTCTAAAGAGGATATACAGATGGCCAATGAACATATGAAAAGATGCTCAAGATCACTCACTAACTATCAGAGTAATGCAAATTAATAGTCAAAGAAAATATATGTACAGCTCATGCACACAGACGACAGTGTGGTGAAGGCCAGGGGGAATCCTGGGTAGAGGTGGGTGAAAGAGGGGGTAAATGGGACATCTGAAATAGTGTCAACAATAAAAAATCATCTTTATATTGAAAAAAACACAATGAGATATCATCTCACACCTGTCAGAATGGTTATCATCAATAAATCAACAAACAATAAGTGCTGGCAAGGATGTGCAGAAAAGGGAACCCTCATGAACTGCTGGCGGGAATGCAGACTGGTGCAGCCACTGTGGAAAGCAGTATGGAGTTTCCTCAAAAAATTAGAAAAGGAACTGCCATATGATCGAGAGATTCCACTTCTGGGAATATATCCGAAGAATTCCAAAACACTGATTCAAAAGTATATATCCACCCCTATGTCCACTGCAGCATTATTTACAATAGGGCAAGTACCTATCAGCATTAATTTAAACAATGAAATACTACTTAGTGGTTAAAAAAAAAAAAAAAAAAGAAGGAAATCATATTTTGCAATAGCATGGATAGACCTGGAGAGTGTTATGCCAAGTGAAACAAGCCAGTCAGAGAAAGACAAGTACCATATGATTTCACTTATAGGTGGAATCTATTGAAAAAAATAAACAATCAAAATAAAAACAGACTCATAGATACAAAGAACAGACTGAAAGTTGTAGAGGTGAGGGGGGCTGTGGAACTGGGTGAAAAATGCGAAGGGTTTAAGCAAAAAACAACCTCATAACCACAGACAAAAGTATGGTGATTATCAGAGAGAAAGGGTGGTGGGAGGAGGTAGAAGAGGGATAGGGGTACAAAGACGATGGAAGGTGATTTGATTTCAGGTGGTGAGCACACAATGCAATATACAGATGTGTGTCATAGAATTGTGCACCTGAAACCTGTATAATTTTATTAACCAATGTCACTCCAATACATTCAATAAAGGAAGAAAAAGAAAATACTGATTTTGACCCATGACTAAAATAATTACCATTAAACATCATGGTGACAAAGCCTACATGATGACTTAAGACAAAACTTGTGAGGATATATAACAAGAAAAGTTCTTTTACACACTACACAATTTATGGATGTGCAGAAAGTAAAAACTAACAGTAACATAAACAACATTTTTTAGATATAGCTGCAATAAGAGAGCATTCTATAAAAGTATCTGGATCATATATAGATATTACACACTCACACACACATACATGCACACACACTGTAATCTGGAATCTGTTATATTAAGCAACATTATTTAGAGCAATAAAAGCTTCAGCTTCTTTCTTTCTGTTTTCAGTCAAATATTGTGCAGAAAGTTATTCAGGCTGACCAAAGCACTAAGTCATTTAAGGGAATACTCAGAATACATTGTTCATTTTCAAGTTTTTTGCACTTTTTTTAAAAAATTGGGGTTTTTACACACAATTCTCTATTCAGTAAAAGCAAACCATTTGGCTAATTATTAAATCTACTAAACTGTTTACTATTATATTAATAGAAAGAACAGGGTTTTTGTTAAATCTGTGAGCAGTTTGATTCAGCTGGAGTTTGTGTGTCTCTAGATCTCTGCACAGGACTCATTACCACACTCACCAGTTTGCACTCTAATTATGTGATCAATGTCCATCTGTTGCACTGACTGTCATCTCCTTATGCCAAGGAATCTGGCATAGGTTAGGGCTCAAAACATAGTCAGTAATTTGTGAATCATCTATGCTTCAACAATTTCCACCTGGTTGAATACACACACACACACACACACACACATACACACATATATATATATACAGTAAACAGTGAAACAAAAGAAAATCAAAAGACTGTATATAATACGTGCTTGTTATTTTGAAAATTTCTCATACATTTTTGTTTGAGGATATGTGGTTCAGATTATTTAAAAAGAACTTTTACTGAAACAGGGAAATTATTTTTAATGAAACAGAAGAAGAAATTTGATCCTGAACCAAAAGAAAAAGCTTGAATGGAACTGACATATGCTATTTACTTGATTAAATCTAAATATGACAAGTTAGAATATAAAATTAGAAACACTTATTATTTAAAAAAACTTTTACTAATCTTGGTTGTATTTTAGGTAAGAACTTTTAAAAACAGATGACATTCCCTTTGTAACCTATTTCATGCATATTCATTTAGATTCCTAAGAGGATCTCATTATCTCATCCAAAAAAAGAATTAATAATCCTTAATGGTTTCCGATGACACTTTGTCATTGTCCCTTTCTTTACTGTGCAGATGTCTTTAAGCATACAAATGTTTCTGCTCATGCCTTGACCTCTACTGTCTCTCGCATGATCACAGAATTAAAAAGGAATCATTCTTCCTACTGTGTCATAAATTTTGTATTCTTTTTTTGTACATGGTAAAATAAATGTACCTGGGTTTACTTTAAATATTTGTGCCATAGTTTTAGAATTAAAAAAAAAAAAAGCAAATTAAGATGGGGTAGCATTTTTTGAGTCATAGAGAAAAGAAGAGTAGTGATTATGAAAGGACCTCTAAGTCTTTGTGGGGATTTAGAACCTGTTCCTAAGAGCAATGGGAAATCATGGAAGAGTCATTAGAAATGAGCAAATCAGACTTGTTTCAAATATAACTTTGCTTCTACACAGTTGCCTCAGCTCTAAAATGGACATACAAATAGCAGCTACCTCATTAAATGATAAGAATGAAGTGAATATAAATAACTTAGTATGGTACTTGACTCCTAATATACACACACATACTAATATGTCCAGTTCAACAAGTTATGTAGAGGTGCGTGCTATATATAAAAATGAACCATTGATGGTTGAAGAAGACCTAGAGTGGGGAGATAGCATGGCCTGATTTCATTCTTCTTTCCAGTCCATTAGGCTATAGTAGAGAGCCTATCTTGGCTTAGTCTGGTTTTGAGATGAAAACAATTTCTTACTTTACGAGGCCTAAACCTTCTGCTGTTGGATGGTGGTTAGAGGGAGAAAAGACAGTAGGGAGCTATCTGCTTACATTCCTAGTCTGGATTGAGATGACATTTCTGGTCTCACATTGGCTCCGTTTTTGTCTACATCTCATGGGCTCTACGAATATCTTGGTCTCATCTCATGGCCTCTACCAATATGGTGGTTTACCAATATGGAAAATCTCAAGACTGCGTGAGATTTTCTTGGGATAATTCACCCTCACTTCGATCCCATTCAGAATTGAGTACTCACTCAGAGAATGGTAGCTTCCTCTGTGTCACCTGAAAATGGTCCAACTCTGAAGCACTCCATGAATAGTATGTTGCTTTACTCAGCTGTCACCAAGAAAGTTCAAACTCTGCTTCATCCTTTATCCACTGTGCTCCTTCCTGTAGAAACATGCCAGTTGCTAAGTTCTTTTTAAAAACATAGTATGAGAAAGGCATTTTTTTTCCCTTCCAGGTACTCTACACCAAGTTACGAACAACTGGGGGAAATTTTTCCCTGAAACCTTCTCAGCTTTGAAGTATCCTGATAAGAAATATGAACCATTCTCTAAATTTGCTCACATCCCTAAATTCCAAGGAGAGTTATCAAGCTTGTTAAAGAATTCCTTCACCCTGTTTGTCCCTCTCTGCTGCAATTTGAGTAAGCTTGCAGACTGCAACTCAAAAAGCATCCAGCTTGAGGCAAGGAGTCCAGTCTCCTCATCTTTCAGGGATTTCTAATATTGCTTAGTGAATTTATTTGAGCATAATTTTCCCTTGTAACAGGGAATGAATACACTATACTTACATGAAGCTACCCATACTAATCTTAATAAATGTTAAGCACAGTTTGTTACTCTAACCTGATTTTTCCTCTCAAAACTAGAGTTTACATGTTAGACATTTCTTTTCTAAGCGTACTTTACTGGGATCAGCAGTTTCAGTTCCTGTGTGGACCTAAGGAGCAGCCTGACCTCAGACACAGGAATTCAAAATAGATGGCCAACTCAAGGACGCTGACCATGAAATTCTATATCTGGAGCAGCAAGGACACTGCCTGCATGTCCACAGCCTCTTCCCCTGATCTCTTTGTTCTGCTTTCCTTCTACCTCCTAATAAAAACCTTAATAGGACATTAAGATGGGTTTTTGAGAACTGGGAAAAGTACCCCATCTTCTCAAGATGAGGGCACTCAAACAAACCTCTTTCCTTTTTCACCAGCACCTGTCTCATGAGTTTGGCTTTTGTTGTGGTAGTCAGCAAAGCCTGGGTTCAATCACATCCTGACTAGTGAAAGTGTAGGGGTCAGAGAGCTTAGATACTTCCACCTTTAACAGTTCACTCCCCTCAAAGCAGGTGATCCAGACTAATTTTTCTCTCCTCAACCCCAGACCCCGATGCCTTCTTATATAGGAGGGTTTGCAGGGTAAGTTCTGCCTTTTTCTGATGAAAATAAAGGATTCCTCTTAGTCATTTTGGGAGGAATATGGCTACTTCTTCACATGAAAATGGGATAATCTAGTGTGCAGAGCAAAGATGAAGAAGCTATAATTTGGGTAGTGGAAGAGAATGGAAAGGAGCTGAAGATTTCAAGCGAAAGCAATGTCTATATCAGAATTTGGATAAAGAACACCTAACTGCCTTAATAATCTATACCTACTTGTTTGGGCTGTTAACACCCAATTTTTCCAAGGCTAATATTATTATACAATATAGCAAAGACAATTTAGAGTTAAGAACTATCACCAGGGTTCATATGCCACATTTTATTCCCTTTTGCATCGTGAAGACATGGATTCCATGTCACAAACGAGGCTTCCTTTATCACTTCATTGGCCTTGTTTGGGGAATCCTGCTGGTTATTCATTTAATTGTTGGCATGGCTCCCACTGAATGTTCCAGTTGTGGGGGTGAGAGTCACACAATATTTTTTATGCTAAAACTGCTTCGTTGTTAGAAATAAAAACAAAATAAATCCTGATATTTTAAAAAAATATTCAATCATATTCCAGTTTCTCCTTTTTCTCAATCTTTATTTAGGGTTTTTATAATTTAACTTATTAATTAATATCTCAATTTGGTTATTTGAAACTGTCACCAAAAACCATGCATTTACAGTTGCAAGTAGTCATTTTGTATCATCAGGCATTATAAATTTCTGAGTGTTATGGAAAGAGTTAGTAGAATGATTCACACAACAGGGGGTTCAATTTTTAATAAAAAGTGACTCTTTTTTAAAAATTGTAGCAATTAAGATCTTATTATTGGCAGGAAGAGTACTGCTTTGCAGTATTGAAGCTTTGCTTCTGTGATCCCATTGGGCTTATAATATATCCTACTTTTTTGGTTATGGTTATTTCCAAGTCTCAAGATTATTGAACCTAGATAAGTAATATATGGAAGGCACAATTCTTCAAAATATATCTGAGGAATTGTTTTTTTAATCTAGATAAGCTTAGACTCTCATCATATCTATAGAAAGTGAAAGAGAAAGCAGCAATTCATAAGGAGTGAATATGTATCTCTGTGGAAACCTCGGTTGAAAACATTTTGTCACTATAACATATTGTGAGTGGATATTCCACTTTGCTTGGGTACGTACTTGAACAATATGTTTTTGACAAATGACATGTTCATTTTGTCACTCTCTATATGTGATCCTCTTAAAGAAAAGAACTCATATGGGAGTTAAAACACCCAAAATGCCAAGTTTTGTGACAGCTCTGTTTCTGTAGCAGACCTAATTAAACCTGAAATTTTCCAATATTTTCACTGGCATCATTTATGTTGTAATTAACACTTTTTACTGGTAAAGATGGTTGTTTTCAGATGAACTCTTTTATCTTGTTGTGGTTCATACTACAAAATTGAAATAATAAAGCCATAATTATGAAAACTTGCTAGCCACAAGTTTGCACAGTGTTGCTCTACACCTAAGCAACAACAAGAGGTAATTAAATGCAGAGGGGTGTAAGACTGCAGAACCATAGACCACTGCCTACTGTACTTATCTTTCTGGGATATTTTAGCTATATTTGCAATTTGGCAAGCTATTTAGATGATGGCATTATTAAAACTATAAAAATGTATATTTTGAGCAGATGGCATAGCAAACTGCAACAGTGTACATGATGAATAAGAGAACTATATATAAATATTATGATGACACCTGGAAGTCTGTACAATTTCTATAAAGTAGCATAGCAGTGGGAAACATATAAATCCATATGTAGTCTGACTAATACACACATAAATCTTCTTGGATATAAAATGTTAGGCTAGGTAATATTATAAATACCCAACAGATAAGTAATCAAATACATTTCTGAATATCAGTGGAATATCTGCAATATGCATTTTTAAATTTTCATTTTACCCAAATTTATTTCAATAAGAAATATTATACAGAAATATAGATTGATTTATGGTTGTTTTCTTTTAAGTGGAACAAAGTTGGAATAAATGGGGGGATAACATTCTATCTTATTGGTCATCATAAAAAATGGGGAGAAAAAAAAGATGTGGCTGTTAAAAATGATTTGATCTGTTGTATTGATGGGTGGAGATGATCATTCTGAGCACCGTACCTCAAGTTGGCACAGCTCACTGATAGCAAATTTGCTGTGAATGATGATAATTTGTACTGAAAGAAATTAGTGCCAATTTGATTAGGAATTGCCCTTCTGTTCAGATTTCAGTGGCTAATATATCCTGTCGTGGTTACAGCTTTATCTAGGATTTAGGAGTAAAACAAAAATGATTCAGAGAGGAAATTACAGGGAACACTTTACTCCTTCGACTGTGAGTTTTTTTCCGGCCAAGAGAAAGAACACAAAAGAGATATTTATTTTACATTTTATAAAAAACTATACATTTTCTTCACCTGCAGGACATTATGATAATTTATCTTAAGCTTGAATGGTGCATGAAATGAAAGTGTTTCTAGCTGCTGTTTCCCCTTCATTTTATAAGTGAGAATAATTAGTCTTCATCTTTTAAAAAAAATAACTTGTATACAGAGAATGTTATAATATGTAAAGTGCTTTCACAACACTAATTTTACTTAATTTTCACAACAATTAAGACACAGAATCCAGGTCCTCATGACCAGTGCTCTTGACTATATGAAACTGTTACTCAGGTCCCTCGCGGGGAAACTGGGTCACCATTCCAGCTCTAATGTACTCTCCTTCCATCAGCAAGTCTTCACAAATATTTTTTACTTTTGGTGAGATTCTATAAACAGATATTACTCAATATGTTTTAATGATTTCATGCTTGTGATATCAAGAAAATGATGGCTCTCCATTCTTTATTATTAGATGACAAAGTTCACATACATTTTCTGTTGAGTTTCCAAATATGATTTGAGCCTATTCAATTGAAACCTATAAAACTTTATTCAATTTATGATAATAACCAACTGAGAAATCAATCTTTCAAAAATAAATATGGTACAAGCTGGGCAAGGACCAGGAGAAGGGGAAGAAATAAAATAGTATTCTTACCTGAGAATCACTTTCTCCATTTATGTCTCTTTCAAATATCATCTTTCCAGAAAGGCCTTCAATCCCTACTCTGGATAACCTGGTCCCATAACTCCCCCCTCACCGCAACAACACACACATTATATACTCATCCTTACTTAATCTTTAGGGCAATTATCATCACCTGCATCTTACTAGTGTTTGTTTAAACTGTGTCTCTATTACAATGCTATCTCTATGTAGTCAATCATTTTGCCCTAGATCTAATTAATGCCTAGTACACATTACTAATAATAACTAACACTTAAAGAGTGCTCATTGCATCATTCAGTTACATAATTTTGTATAAAATACATACTACTAGCTTCTTTGTTTCAGATGTAAGAAACTTGGGGCCCAGAGAGGTTAAGAAATTGGTTTAAGGTCACACAGCTAGGCCTGGAAGAGCTGAGATCTGAACTTAGAGTGGGGCCCCAGAATCTGTGCCTTAACACCTGTGTTGCAAACCTTTAAGATATATACTTGAGTTAATAAATTAATAAATAACATTTATTGTTATAAATTTTTCAATAAAGTCTGAAACAAACAGACTTTATTGAAAAATATGTCTGAGTACCTTTCAGCCATAGCCTCAGCCAAAGAACCTATTGATTTTGAACCTGAAAAGAGATGGGAGTTTATTCAGATCTTTAGTTTAAAATTTCTCTAAACCACCTGGTCAAGAAATTTTATAACTGGGGTGTGTGTGTGTGTATGTGTGTGTGTGTGTGTATGTTTCTCTATAAACTTACTTAATCTTTTGTAAAATAAGAACTGCTTTTAGCCAACTTGCTAAAATTGGGTCATGTTTACTCTGCTGGGAAAACAAAACATCTACTTGATTACTTAGTTATTATTTCTCATGGTAGGAGTCCAAGTACTTGGATTTCAAAACTGGGCAGATTATCTTCTAGGTCTCAGTCAGCATTTCACTCTCAGTCTGGGTGGAAATTGAGATTTTGCCTTAGTTAGCAGGTTTTCTTCAGTTGACATGATCAGTTTTAAAGTAGAACTACAATCAGCATCCAAAGACTTGGGGATGAGTTCTTCCCTTTGCCTGGTGTTCATGGTTTAGTAATAGCAGGTGTATGATGTATGTGCTAATTATATACATGTTTTTAAAAAAAACACATTGTTATAAGTCTTTATAAAAGATGTGATGACCACTACTTTCTCCTCTAAGCTGATGCAGTTTTGAAACATACTCAGGTTTCTTATTGGCAGTCTAAAGTTTACAGTGAGTCTAAGATTTTAGGTGAATGTAATTTCTGAAAGTTGCTTTTCTTTTGTTGCTCCACCTGATCCCTTGAAGCTAGAATCTGTGTGGTGTACCTTTCTAGGCTTCAACCTGGCTCTGCTCTGCAGGCCAGAATGAGATGAAAAATGAACTGTAAAATCTTTAAGAGTCAGGGCTACCTGGAATTTTATTTGCTCTATTTATAGCTCTCACCCAAAGGAAGGTCTTAAGAATTCGAGTAATAAATAACACTCATTTTCAATAAAAACAAATAGAATATGCCAATGTCTTCTACCATAAGTCTTACTCTACCCATTAGCTCAATCACAAGGGTTTCTATTGTTAATGTTTTATTATTTGGAGTGTTCAATCTATAGGTGCTATAATGCAGTCAAAAAGCAAAAATGATGGTTTAATATTTAATACGGGATTATTTATTTTATAACAAAGTGCTCACTGCCATGTCTTGAGATAAAGGGCAAATGATACATTTATTTTCAGTATGAAATCATATGGACTCAATTTGAACTTTATTTTACAAGTAACAGTACAACTATGTTTTAAGCTACATACAAGGCAGAGAAGCAAATATTTGCCAAGTTATAAGCATATTCTTCACATTGAAACCAGTTCTTTAATGTAATACTCAATACAAGGGCTGAATAGCATCTGGTTCAGTGCTTGACATTTCATAGGAACTAAACATACATTTTTTAATTGAATTGAATTGGCTGAAAACAAAATCTAAAAAGACTTTTTGAATGACAGTTTATTTCATGTCACTGAAGGAAGGAACACTTAATCTACGGCAAACTTCTAACGCATTTTTCTTTTGATTTACACAAAAAGCATCTATTAGCAGTAGTGTAAACACACACCCCAAAAAGAAAGGGGAAAAGTTATGCAAGAGAACAAAAAAGCAAATTTTAAAAAATATTTTAAAATATTTAAGTTGTTTCTGGGTTATTTTTGAAT
Organism: Miniopterus schreibersii; assembly: GCF_964146895.1. Taxonomy (NCBI): domain Eukaryota; kingdom Metazoa; phylum Chordata; class Mammalia; order Chiroptera; family Miniopteridae; genus Miniopterus; species Miniopterus schreibersii. The sequence continues at coordinate 77,752,614 of NC_138106.1, read as the reverse complement.
TTCAACACAGTGCTCAGTTCAAGTAAGTTATTACTCAACTGTGTAATTCATTCTTGAGCTCATGCCAGATTTAATGAAAAGGTACTGTTTAGATGGAAGGCCTCAGAAATCCAAACTACCCCCTTGAAACAGTAACAGGTGCCATATAGGTGATAGGTGTGGATCCTGAAATCTCATCTTCATTAATAAAAGCCTAGAGCAGAAATTCATAAGCTTCCAACTACCATCTTAGTACAAGTAAAGAACTATAGTCCCCAAAATCTCTTCTGTAAGAAATTATTAAATTTCCATATTTTTTCATACTACTTGTGATTTTCTGTTTTCTCACAGTAATTAGTAGGACACCCTTAAAAAGTATTAATAGGTAACATTTTTTTAACATTTTACTACATGCTGGGCACTGTTCTAAGAGACATTAGCTTCAGTCTTCATAAAAATTTTATAAGAAAATTTAATGTAGTACAGGCTAATTTTCAAAGAAGAGAGATTAGGAAAAAATCACCAGCTGCTGTGCAATGTTGGCTATCCTTCCTTGGATCACTTCTGACTCCTTGACCCCACACATTCCTCCTTTGGTTTAATATATTCCTGATGCTCACATATTGGTTCCTAACCAGAAATAAATGCACAGCAGCCTTGTCCAAAGATTCAGCATCTCACAGTGATATTTACATTATGTCCTACAAAGTGAATAAATTATTTGTAACAGGACCAGAGGACTCTGTGAGCAGGAGAATTCAGAGAGATGAGAGAGAGAGAGGGAAAATATGTGACCTTCTATTTACATTACATTTGGCATCAGATGGGCTCTATTGAATCCCACCTAATCCCAAAGTTAAATCACTTGGGCCATCCCATCCCTGGCTTCTGTCCAAGTCTTTTCCTCCTTTGCTTGGTATACCCAGACCAACTTCCTCCCGGCTTTCTTCTGGCTCTGAGGTCATCCAAAATTGTGCCCCTTAGGCCTAGCCTCAGACCCAGGTATCTTCCCTGCAAAGAGAGAAGTGAGATCCATTGCCTGAGAAAGAAAACTGAGAGAAAAATATGAAGAAAATTGCCAGTGAGCCCTTTCTAAAGGGCAGAGTATCTATAATGAAGACAAAAGAAACTTAAGGTTGTCACCCAGAGACAACCCTACTATTTTAGCCACAGCCACAGCCCCAATCTTGGTCACACAGCCAGATCATAATGTTACTGGTGAAAACAAGTTCTTTCGTGGTGCTGTGAGAAAAGAATTTCAAGGGCACATGTTTGGAGAAGTTTAAATGTGATGGTAAGAATTTTTTTTTGGTTTAAGGGAAATTAATACACCCTTAGGGACATAGAGGGTGGGCAGGCTCTAGAAGCACTACCACAAGGCTCCTGTTAATCCTTCATATAATTTCTTGGTTCACGTAAAAGACAAAGTCCCATTCAAACTATCCAGCCCAACTTTCTGGATTTTCCCGGGTCTGGTTCGAGATCTCCTCCCAGCAAATCCTTTTCCTGGATCTATTGGGGTTCCATGCCCTCTTTCCAATTGGATTACATTTCCAGTTTTTCCTAGGCTAGGGGCTACCCCTCTCTGTCATCACCCTGGCTCACTGCACATGCCCAAAAGCTCCCCTATAATCATCTGCTTTCTACTGCACATGTGCCAGCAGAGGAATTTCCCCTCCTCCCTCCTCTGGGAATTTGGTGCAGGGAGACTTTCTTGTCTGTTCTTTTTTTTTTGTTCTAGTGGTTAATCTTCACTCACGGATATTTTTTCCATTGATTTTTAGAGAGAATAGAAGGGAAGAAGGAGGGAGGAGAGAGAGAGATTGATGTGAGAGAGACACATCTATTGGTTGCCTCCCACATGCACCCTGATCAGAGCTGAGGATCAAACCTGCAACCCAGGTACATGCCCTTGACCAGGAATCGAACCTGTGACCCTTCAAGGTGCAGGCAGATGCTCTACCCACTGAGCCACACGGGCCAGGGCTCCTGTCTGTTCTTGTTCGGAGGATTAAGCCTCCTCTGCAGCAATCCCCTGGAGTGTGTGAATGCGTCTGTTTGCGCTATCATTTTCCAGCAAACTGGATGGAATGCTGCTCTGATGCCTGCTGCAGCTTCCCAGGTTATTAAGCTTATTACTTCCCTTTTGCTTTCTTGTTTATATTAAAAAATAGCTTCTTATGCTGACAATGTAGTTTTGCTGCCCCACTTCTACTAAAGCCTCTGCAGGGACAAAAGGCTGCTAGCTGAGAGGAGAGCAGCCCAGAAGAAGGAACCAGAGAGAAGGCAGAGGGGGTCGCTCACAAGGCGAAGGTCAGAGGAAGTGGCTCGAAGGCGGCTGAAGAGGGGACCCTCAGGGAGGAAGAATCCCGATGGCTAGAAACGAGGGAAGCCAGGCAGGAGAAAGAACAGCTCCAAAGGCCGCCAGGAGAGGCAAAAGCAGCAGGAGGAAATGGAACACATTCAGGACCAGAAGAGAAGCTCATGTTCCTGAGGAAGAGCGGGCCCCACAGGAACAAGAGAAGCATTTCGGGAAAGGCAGGAGCATATGGACACAAAGAAGGGCCTTCAGCAGATGATGAAGGAAAAAAATGGAGCATGAACGCTACAGATGAGAAAGTGATGGGCCTAAGAAAGGGATATATAGCCAAGGGGCTAGCAGTGGAGGAACAACAGTATCTCCATGTCCATGGGACACAAACTCCAGGCAATGGAGAACCAGTGGCCGTCTTCTTCCAGGTGCTTCCCAGGCTACAGTCATGACCAAGTGCATCCAAAACTTTCTATGAGGTGAGCCTGAGGGACTAGCCATATCTTAAATTGTTAAATTTAAGGTAAAGACAAACCTACAATAAATTATCTGAAGGGAATCTCACTAAAAGCAGCTTCAGCAGAATTAAGAGACAGAAATGGGACAGGACCTGGTTGGGCATGCATCCAACGGTAAGAGAATCTGTGGTAAAAGATGATTACATTAAAAAATTTGAATGAGAAAATAAAGAGGTACCTAGTGGACTGAAGTAAACTCAAGGAAGAGTTTTGTTTCTTTGATTTGGCTTGATTTTTAGAATAGGAGAGGTTTATTGTTTTTATATATGTTAAAAGCAGGGAAAGAGTAGATAAGGGGAAATTGGAGCTATAAGAGAAGAGATAACGGATTGAGGAAGATTCTGGGGAAAGTGAGAGCAAATGGAATGAAGGGAGCAGGTGTATAGCAAGATTGCCTTAGAACAGAAAGAAAAAGAACTTATTCTATGAATGATTCTTTAAATCATTCTGTGATTCTGGAGAAAAAATGTCTGTTGGGAAATTTGGGCTGGTGAGGAGCATGGATTTAATTGAAGGTATGCCCATGTCTTCGGTTTTCTCTGTGGACTGGAAGGCAAGACCATAAGTTGAGAGAGCCGTAGGCGGGGTTGAAGAAAGGCTGAAATGATGAGAATGATTGCTGAGATAAACAGAATGGGAAGGCAACCAAAGATGAGTGAAACAACGACAAGCAGTATGAAAGATTTTATAAATATTATTAGTTAAAATAATTCCATAATTTATATGTATATATTAACCTGTGTTCTTCAATTTAGGTAATGTATTTTGTAATATTTGGTAAGACATTGATTTGGATCTTATATAAAGAGACTACTAGGTTACCTCTTTGACATGATAGGAACACCTATGAGGATCTATTCCAAAAGTGCCTTCCTTAACTCCCTGAATATCCTTCATTAACAACTCACTCATTTGATTATGAACAGTTTTTCAATTCTAAGAATTTTCTCCTAAAATCCCCCTAGACTTCTGAGCATTATTAGTTGAGGACAAAGTCCTGGCATAATAAGAAAGTATTATCTGCAATAGAAGGCTGCTTCCCAGGAACAGATGCCGGAGGGTCTTTTAAACAGGGTTTGCAGAGATGAATCCTGAAAATGGACAAATAGTACTGTATTTTGGTTGGGGCTACTTTGGTTTTAGAATCTTTTACTTTTGTACAAATCTGACAACTTTAAGAACTTTTAGATAAATAGTAAACACACTGGAAATGTCTTTTCCATGCAAGGTCAGAATTATTTTTCCCAGAGTTCATTTTGTGATCCACCTTTGGTTGAAGTCATAGACATAGTTGTCCTTGGATTTCTTCTATCATGTAGAAGCTACTGTCATCCATTTGTGTGTGTGTGTGTATGTGTGTGTGTGTTTGTGTGTGTGTGTGTTCTCCTCAGTGAAGCTACAATGCAGGGAACATTGATTTTGTTGTCTGAAAGGGTGCTATGCTCTCAACAGAAATGATAACTTGCCATTTATTATGAAATCTGACCTCTGTGGTCTGGCAATAAAACTGCTAAAGAGCAATGTGATATCTTTGGAAACAACAACAACAAAAAACACCATTTATAATCAAAGTTGATGAAGGTCACTCTGTCTTACAATTCTCTCTTATACCATTTTCAGGGACCAGTAGAGAAATTAAGAAAGAAAAGACCAACATTTTCATTTCTTCTCTGAGAAACAATGACTCTGGAGGAGGTCTCTTAGTTTAGCAGAGCCAAACAGTGAGCCTATGTCTATACACACTGGGAGAGCTAAAAAGGTTTGCAAAATTAAAATGGGTAAGATGCCAGAAAAAAGGTTTGGGAAATTTAAAGTCATGGCCAAGTACTTGGGCAGAATCAAAGCAAAGGTGACCTATCACATCTGCATTCATGTAGAGCAAAGAAGTGAGAATAGCCTGGAGCATGAGATGGAAGTAAAATTAAGTCAGAGGGAGCTTGTGACTATAAACCTCTAGAAATCACATATATTTGGGGAGGCCCTTCCGACAGTAATAGAAGAGTGGACCCAACCCATTTTATCCAAGCATCATAAGATGATTTTAAGTAATTCATAGGTTACCACCCTAAGAACTTCATGAAGATTTACATCACTCTATAAAATTTTAACTTATTTGGTATATCAGTGCCTTATTGACATCATATTTTACACATTTTATACTACTTTCCGGTTTACATGAACACCCTTTTGTTTTGGAGTCACTATACTACATGCAAAAAATGCAAGTGAGCATGTGGCTCATCTCCACTGAACAAAGACAACTTCTCAACTCAGCTTCAACTTCCATTTCTGAATCCTGGGTCTCACTGCAATGCAAGTGAGCAGACTGAAGAATTTTCTGGAATATGGTTAGTATAAACACAAATCTCTAAATACTGTCTAACATAGACTTAGATAAATATTACCCACTGATGGAAAGCATTATACCTTATTAGAAATTTATGAACTAGATGAATCCTAAAATAGTTCACATTGTACCATATTTTTTCAATGTTCATTGCATTGTTTAGTGAATGTTAAATATGAATTTTAACAGATTTGGTATTGGCATTTGTACTTTCTAGAGAGAAAAAGAAAATAATATTTTTAGGTAACTAAAACAAAACATGTACAAAATCATAAACAAACTTATTAAAAGAAATCTGTTTAATAGTCAAAAGGGGAAAAAATTCAAATTATCTTACCAACATTATGAAATGGCAAAACATGCCAGATGAGCCGTCTTACTATTTTTCTTAATATTTTTCTACATACCCCCATGTTATGTTCTATAACTGATAAAATGCCCAGGTATATATCCTCAGTGCTAAGTTTAAGGACCTTAGTCAAGTTTGAAAACATAGACTTGGTGGTTGAGAGGTAAAAAAGGAAAAAACCAACATTTTAAAACAAAATAATTTGCTGTGTTTTCTTGATCTTTTAGGGTCTCTTGACCTCATATTACCTCACAGATAAATTAGGGAACAATTGCCATCTCCTGTTTTACAATGTTGTGAATTTAAAGTGAAAATGCTGCTTAGAACCTCTCAGTGAATAGCCCAACTCCCCATAACTAAATCAAGTACTTCAGACAATGCATCAATCAACTCTTTAAGGTCATAGTTTTGTTTAATGTGTATGACATCAGTGCAGCAAGTGGTACCCTGGGGTTTCCTCATTTCTCTGTAGCACGTGCATTAATATCAGAGTATATGCAAGGGAGTCAGAGTAAAACTATCACATAAATATTTATTTAGGACAATTTAATTTATTTTTGAAAAAGCTAAACATGAAATCTTATGCTGATAAAAGGGGAACAGGCATTAAGTCAACTAAGTCAATATTTGAAGAGGGAGGGTAAAAACCAACTGCCAATTTGTTCATCAGCTCTCATCAATGTCCAAGATGACTGCCTTTCATTGAGAATGCAGTTCAGTCTCTGTTTATTAAATTTCAGATGGTTTACTAAAACTGCCAACAAGAGGACTAATTGATGACAATTACAGGGTCTTTCTCAGAGGAATTGGAATGAGCCCACACATTCATTTCACACACTTGACTCATCTGCCCTCAAGTTAATAATGATGATTAGCCACCTTGATACCATTATAGATAAAAATACAATCCCTGATTTGACTTATATAATATCTGATCTGAAGTTAAATCCAGATACTATTACTGGTATTGATGCAACCAATTTCTCAGAATTTGGATTTAATTTTCAGTTTTCCCAATATTAAAACTCTGTGGGAATGCAAAATTTAATTTTTATGTGAAACAAGAATCTAGTTATAAAATATTATTGAAATGATACTCTTGAAAAAAATCCTTTTGTAGAAAGTGAAAAAATAACACAAGCTGTGCTACTATAGCATACATGTCTGAATTAACAATGAAAAAAGCACATTTTAGTCTAATTCTGGAAAGCAATTGCTATATATGATGCTGCCATTTTAACACAAAGGACCGATCCTATCCCCAGGATTTAATGTCCTGTTTCCCAAGCCCTACTGAAATATTCACTCTTATTTGAAAGCTACTATGCATCTCTACAGCATCAGTGTTTTTATTCTTATAGGTAAAGAAGGGAATTCTTAGATTGCAAAAAGAACGTCTCTCACATATTCTTAATAAAAAAAATATGGTAGGATTATGCTTTAAAATGTAGTAGGAGAACAGAAGATAAAATCTACCATTTATTGTATCCTACTATATGCCAGGCCTTGCTCTGAATATTTTATGCGCATTGTCCAATTTAATCCTCAGAGCAACTTTATGTTGCAGATATGAGGGTCCATTCTCCAGAATGAAGAAGTGGAAATGACTCTCTGGTGACACCATTATGCCAGGGAGAACATAAAATGAAAGGGCACCTAGAAGGGATGACGTGTAGCAGCGACACAGTTTAAATGGCGAGTAGGAGATTCCGGAGGATGGCGACGCTGTGAGAAGCAGCAGCGCCCCGCTCCCAGCCACAGACTCGATTCCCTCCTAAAATCCTACAGAGCCAGCTTGGAAAAACCAGAGACACACACCTGAGTGGATGGAGTGTGAGTGGGGAGCACTGAGGACACATCACGGAGTCCGGTAAGAGGGGGGGCGTAGGAAGGGGGAGACCCCCTGAAGCCTGTGCTGGGTCCCGAGCCCTGAGGCCTGGAGGCTGCAAAGCTCCCTCCCCTTGGGAGTGCGGGCGGCATCCAAAAGCGGGGACCCCACACCCGGGGCGAAGAGAGGGAAAGGAGCGCCCCACGCACAGGGCTGAGGGACCCCAGGGAGCGGTGAGTCCCGGAGGAGTCGGCACCTTCCTAGGAAACAGAGCCTTAATGGCCAACGGCGCCTTCCGAGGAAACAAAGCCTCTAGTGGCGGCTGCAACCGGGGTCTATTGCTCCGGGTGCCGACCTCAGGGAAGGCTGTCCCAAGGTCTGTGGCACCCGAGTGGTAAGGGACCAGAGGCCTGCGCTCAGCAGCCGCACAAGGGGCCCTCTGCCTCCCTGTGGGGCACTGTGCTGAGCCCCAGAAAGGGCTGAATCTGTGAGGCATGGGGGAGGGGAGGAGCCCTCCCACCCTGAGCACCTGGTGCCAAGAGGCTGGGATCTGTGACCTGCCCTGAGGGTGTCCTCCTGCCCTGAGCTCCCGGTGGGAGAGGCTAGGATGTGACCAGCCCTGAGGGGAGCCGTGGTGGCCCATGAAGCCGCCCCAGCTTTGCTGAGACCAGTGGTGTGGGGAGCTGTGTGGAGCTGACTTTGGGTCCCCTCTCACTGGGGGCCTTGGTGCACGGGCCGCGGGACCCTGCAGGGCGGACTCTCGGCCTGTGTGTTGCTTTGTGCGTTTGTGACTTTGATTGCAGAACTGGCTCCCACCTTCCCGGCGTGCACTGCACGAATAGACCATCGGAGGCTGGGACCGGTGTCTGCACAGTAGACGGTCTACGGATAGACCAGCCAACCAGAGCTGAGCAGGGAGGGGCGGGGCCCGCCGGCCTCTCCTGCAGCAGGAGCCCCGCCCCCAACAGGAAAGGGGAGGGTCCCGCTCACTGAGGCCCCAGACACCCCACAGGGCACAGTCCTGAGGGGGAAGGAGAGCAGCTCACAGGACGACTTTGCAAGAATAAGACTCTCAGGGACTATTGTTTGGGAGCTGGAGGAAATTCTGAAAACCCTGCTGGGGGCTGGGCAGGCAAAGGGCTCACCAGAATGTTCTTTAATCAGATCCACTGAGCCCAGGCTGCTGAAAGGACCCCTACAGAAAAGGCAACAGGCTGAAGTCAACCTGAAGCTGCAGCAGGACAGAGCCTGGGGAACTAGAATCAGTGACAGGGTAGGGACTGAGGAGCTGATGGTGGAGCAGAGACCAACTTCCGCAGAGTGAGCGCCTGACAGCGACACCTCTAAGGGGAGTGACACCCTGGGCTACACTAGCCACCCTGCACCCTAAAGACTCTACAGAAGACTCTGGAGCAAGACCAGGCAATGACAAGGTTGCAAAATAGTTGACAAGAGGAGGTGGCCTACAGAGAGCCTCAGATCTACCTAAGGACACCAGAGCCAAACCTATATGGCTCCTCACATTGGGTGATACACAAGCACCTCCCAGGAGAACTGACATCAGCACACAAAACAGTGACCCTCAGACAACACAAGCTGCCCAGAAGAAACTCATATGATTGACTACCTTTTTTTTCTTCTGTTTTTTTGTCTTGTTTGTTTTTGGTTTTGATTTCTTGGTTTTTGGGTTTTTTTGTTTGTAGGTTTGTTTATTTTTTCTCTTTTTTCCTTAGGAAGATGAGAAAGGGGAGAAAATATGTTTTTTCTTATTTTTTAAATTTTATAATAAGTTTTTTAATGTTTTTTTTTAAATGTTTTTTTAACTAAATTTCCCCCCCTCTTTTTATAAAAGAATTTTGTCTTGCTTAGATTGTTTTTAGTTTTGTTTTGGTTATTTGCTTTGTTTTGTTTTATTTTTGCTTCTACTATCAAGACTTTCTTGATATCCCTGCTTAATGACTGGGACTTTATCATTATAACCAACTTCACTGCTTTCCTCTATAGTTCCCCCCAAATCTCTTACCAGACTCCCTCCCTGCCTGGGCATTATCTCTCTCCTCTTGATCCATTCCCATTACTCTTTTTTCTTTTTCTTTTTTCTTTTTCTACTTTTCTTTCATTCTTTCATTATCCTCCCTTCTGTCTTCCTGTCTTTTTGTTCAATTGTTAGTTTCTCTTATTCTCTTTATTGTATTTTTGTTTTCTCATTTTCAACTATTAGCCTATCAATATTCATCTTCCAGAATTTTTTGCTGGCCCTTATTTCAGAATCTTTTCTCTGCATCTGTTATCTCCCAGTAGCTTCTCTATTTTTTACATTTTAGTTTATTATTATTTTCTAAATTTTCACCAGTATTAAGAACAATATACATCTCTCTAAGTGTTACTTTTCTTTCTTTTTCTTTTTTTAAGCATTCTTTTTCTGTGTGTGTGTTCTCCCTTCACTCTCCCAGTTCTATTTTCACGTGGGCTGTTTTCATTGTGACTGTCCAGATATTTTGTAAGATACCTCTTGTTTCCTGGAAGTTTAGTTGTGTATTGTTCTGCATTTCCAATACCCGTACAACAGCTTACTCAGCAAGGTTGGGGCTGAGACAGTTATCAAAACTGAGAGGAGGGTCCTCCCAAGGACTGATCAACGACCATCTAGACCCAACCACAACAGAAGAACATAAAGAAACCACAACAGGGACACCCACAAAGGGACACACCTAGAGCAAAGAGCTCAGAAGTGAAAGGAAAATGCACTTCTGGTCTCCACTGGACCCACAAGACAAAATCCCATCCCAAAAGACTGGGAGACAGAAAATATATATAATATATAGATACAAACACTATGACCTACCAAAATGGGGAGACAAAGAAACAACCCCCAAATTAAAGAAAAGGAAAAATCACCAGAAAAAGACTTTGATGAGACAGAGTTAAGCAAGTTATCAGAAATAGAGTTCAGATGTACATGGAACTTAAGAAGTCACTAGATGATAAGATTGAGGACCTTAGTGAAAACATGAAAAAAGAGATACATAGGGATACATACCATAAACAAAACTCAGAGATAAAGAATGCTGTATCTGATATCAAGAATGCACTGGAAGGAATTATAAGCAGGCTAAATGAAGCAGAGAATAGAATAAGTGACTTAGAAGACAAGGTAGAAAAAAATCACACAATCAGAGCAGCAAAAAGAAAAAACACTTAAAAAGTATGAGAACAGTCTAAGGGAGCTTTGGGACAACATGAAGCGAAACAACATTCGCATTATAGGAATACCAGAGAAGGAGGAAAGAGAGCAAGGGATAGAGAACTTGGTGGAGGAAATAATGATAGAAAACTTCCCTTGACTGGTGAAGGAGAAAGCCACACAAGTTCAGGAAGCACAGAGGGTTCCAATTAAGAGGGACCCAAAGAGACCCACTCCAAGACACATCATAATTAAAATGGCAAATGTCAGGGACAAAGTGAAAATATTAAGGGCTGCAAGAGAGAGACAAGCAGTGACCTACAATGGAACCCCCATAAGGCTGACAGCTGATTTCTCAACAGAGACTCTTCAGGCCAGAAGGGAGTGGCATGAAGTTCTCCAAGTAATGAAAAGCAAGAACATGAAACCAAGATTGCTTTATCCAGTAAGGCTATCATTTAAAATTGAAGGTGAAATAAAAAGCTTCTCAGACAAAAAAAAAAAGGCTAAAGGAGTTCAATACCACAAAACCAGCATTGCAAGAAATACTAAAAGGACTACTTTAAGAAAAAGAAAGAATAGTGAGAAAAGGTACACCAACATAAAGGGGGAAAAAGGCATTAAGTAAGTTGATATCAGTAGTAACCTTAAATGTAAATGGAATAAAAGATCCAATCAAAAGACAAAGGGTAGCTAAATGGATAAGAAAACAGGAACCCAATATATGCTGTCGCCAAGAGACCCACCTGAGAGCAAAAGACTCACACAGGCTAAAAGTGAAGGGATGGAGTAAAATATTCCATGCAAATGGAAAGGAAAAGAAAGCTGGAGTAGCGATTCTTATTTCAGATAAAACAGACTTCAAAATAAAGACCATAAAAAGAGACAAAGACGGTCACTGCATATTACTAAAGGGATCAATCCAACAGGAGGAAATAACCCTTATAAACATTTATGCACCCAAGATAGGAGCACCTAAATATATTAAAAATTTCTTGGGGGACTTTAAAGGGGAGATTGACAGCAACACAATCATAGGGTGACTTTAACACCCCACTGTCAACATTGGACAGACCATCAAGACAAAAAATCAACAGGGAAATGCAGACCTTAAATGAATCACTAGACCTAATGGATTTAATTGACATTTACAGGAAATTTCACCCCAAAGCAGCAGAATACACATTCTTCTCAAGTGCACATGGAACATTCTCAAAAATAGACCACATGTTAGGGGACAAGGCAAGTCTCTACAAATATAAGAAGATTGAAATCATATCAAGCATTTCTCGGATCACAATGCCATGAAACTAGAAATCAACAGCTATAAAAAAACTCAAAAATATTCAAACACATGGAGGTTAAATAGCATGTTATTAAACAATGAATGGGTTACCAGTGAGATCAAGGAAGAAATCAAACACTTCATGGAAAGTAACGAAAATGAACAGAGAACAACCCAACATCTATGGGACACGGCAAGAGCAGTCCTGAGAGGAAAATTCATAGCATTACAGGCCTATCTCAAGAAACAAGAAAAAAATCTAATGAACCATCTAACACAACAATTAAAAGAACTAGAACAAGAACAGCAAGAAAAGCCCTGAGGAAGTAGAAGGAAGGAGATAATAAAAATCAGAGCAGAAATGGATGGCATAGAGACTTAAAAAATCAATACAAAAAATCAATGAAACCAAGAGCTGGTTCTTTGAAAAGGTAAATAAGATTGATGCACCTTTAGCCAGACTCACTAAGAAACAAAGAGAGAAGACCCAAATAAATAAAATCAGAAATGAAAGAGGCGATATAACTGACCCAACAGAAATACAAAGGATTGTAAGAAAATATTATGAGCAACTATATTTCAACAAATTGGACAACATGGGGTAATTGGATAAATTCCTAGAAACATACAAAGCTGAATCAGGAAGAGGCAGAAAACCTGAATAGGCCTATAGCAACTAATGAAATTGAAGCAGTAATAAAAAAACTCACTGCAAACAAAAGTCCTGGACCAGATGGATTTACCGGTGAGTTTTACCAAACATTCATAGAAAAATTAACACCTATTCTATTCAAACTATTCCAGAAAATTCAAGAGAAGGGAAAACTCCCAAACTCTTTTTATGAGACCAGCATCATCCTAATCCCAAAACCAGATAAAGATGCTACAAAAAAAGAAAATTACAGGCCAATATCCCTGATGAACATAGATGCTAAAATCCTCACTAAAATGCTAGCAAACAGGATCCAGCAATACATTAAAAAGATCGTACATCATGACCAAGTGGGATTCCTTCTGGGGAGGCAATGCTGATACAACATCTGCAAATCAATAAATGTGATACATCATGTAAACAAAATGAAGGACAAAAATCATATGATCATATCAATAGACGCAGAAAAAGCCATTTGACAAAATCCAGCACCAATTTTTGATAAAAACTCTCAGCAAAGTGGGAATAGAGGGATCATACCTCAACATAATAAAGGCCATACATGACAGACCTACAGCCAACATCATACTCAGTAGGCAAAAACTAAAACCATTTCCCTTAAAAACAGGAACAAGACAGGGATGTCCACTTTCACCACTCTTATTCAACATAGTACTGGAAGTCCTCGCTGTAGCCATGAGACAGGAAGAAAACATAAAAGGTATCCAAATTGGAAAGGAGGAAGTAAAACTGTCATTATTTGCAGATGACATGATATTATACATAGAAAACCCTAAAGACTCCATCAAAGTACTACTAGATTTGATAAACAAAATTGGAAAGGTAGCTGGATACGATATCAACATCCAGAAATCAATGGCATTCTTATACACCAACAATGAACTTTCAGAGAGAGAAACTAAAAAAGCAATACCATTTACCATTGCAACTAAAAAAATAAGATATCTAGGAATAAACTTAACCAAGGATGTAAAAGACCTGTACTCGGAAAACTACGTGACACTGAAAAAACAAATAGAGGAAGATTTAAACAAGTGAAAGAATATACTATGCTCATGGATTAGAAGAACTAATATCATTAAAATGTCCATACTACCCAAAGTAATTTATAAATTCAATGGAATTCCTATTAAAATACCAAAAGCATATTTCACAGACCTAGAACAAACATTTAGAAAATTTATGTGGAACCAAAAAAGACCCTGAATAGCTGCAGCCATCTTGAGAAAAAAGAACAGAGTGGGAGGGATCACATTACCGAACTTCAAACTGTATTACAAAGCCACTGTAATCAAAATGGCCTGGTATTGGTACAACAACAGGCATATAGATCAATGGAATAGAACAGAGACCCCAGAAATAGACCCAAACCATTATGGTCAGTTCATATTTCACAAAGGAGGCAAGAGTATCCAATGGAGTAAGGACAGTCTCTTCAATAAGTGGTGCTGGGAAAATTGGACAGATACATGCAAAAAAATGAAACTAGACCACCAACTTTCACCATACACAAAAATAAACTCAAAATGGATAAAAGACTTAAATGTAAGTCATGAAACCATAAAAATCCTGGAAGAAAACATAGGCAGTAATGTCACAGACATCCCAAGTAGTGGACTTTTTACTGATGCATCTCCTAGGGCAAGAGAAAAGAAAGAAAAAATAAACATATGGGACTACATCAAACTAAAAAGCTTCTGCACAGCAAAAGAAAACAGCCTCAAAATACTAAGGAACCCCATGGTCTGGGAAAACATATTTGCCAAGGATGTATCTGATAAGGGGCTAATGTCCAAAGTGTACAAAGAACTCATATTACTCAGCAAGAGGAAGACAAACCACCCAATTAAGAAATGAGCAAAGGACTTGAATAGACACTTCTCCAAAGAGGACATACAGATGGCCAAGAGACACATGAGAGAATGCTCAACATCACTAATCATCAGAGAGATGCAAATTAAAACCACAATGAGGTATCACTTCACACCTGTCAGAATGGCTCCATCAACAAATCAACAAATAGCAAGTGCTGGCAAGGGTGTGGAGAAAGGGGAACCCTAGCACACTGCTGTTGGGAATGCAGACTGGTGCAACCATTATGGAAAACAGTATGGAGTTTCCTCAAAAAATTAAAAATGGAGCTGCTTTTTGACCCAGTGATTCCATTCCTAGGAATGTATCCTAAGAATCCTGAAACATTAATCAGAAAGAATATATGCACCCCAATGTTCATAGCAGCACAGTTTATAATAGCCAAGATCTGGAAACAGCCCAAGTGCCCATCAGTAGATGAGTGGATAAAAAAGCTGTGGGACATTTATACCATGGAATACTACGCAGCTGTAAAGAAGAATCATCTCGTACCCTTTGGGACAGTATGGATGGACCTGGAGAATATTATGCTAGGTGAAATAAGCCAGGCAACGAAAGACAAACATCACGTGATCTCGCTTATATGTGGAATCTAAAGAACTTAATAAACTGATGAACAGAATAGATTCAATGACATGGAAGCATAGATGAGACTGACGAATGTCAGAGGGATGGAGGAGGGCGAGTGGGGGGAGGCGGAGAGAGTAACCAAAGAATTTATTTGCATATATGCACAACCCAAGGATACAGACAATGGTGGGGAGAGGGACAGGGGAGAGGGATGGGATGGGGTGGAATGGGTCATTGGGGAGAAAAAGGGACATCTGTATTATTTTAAACAAAAATAAAAGTTAAAATAATAATAATAATAATAAATGGCAAGTAGTCATTTCTTTGAGTGTAAAGGTTTTTATATGAATTCAAGTAATTATATATATGCTTAAAAAATGCAATAATTGGACCTTTTGGTTTTTACTAAAAATTTTTGAAGAAACTATATTATATTTCTACATACAGTGTATAATTTTGATGCAAAAGATTGGTGAAATTTCCCCATTATAAAATATTATATATTTTAAATCCATTATTTCATCATTACCAAAATACCTCTTTGAGAACACAATATGTACAACCAAAGTCTGGTAAAAAGGAAGCCAGAGTCTAAATTTAAGCATTTAGAAGAGAACATGTCTTGCCTCACTCTAGTCTAATATTACACTTAATTCTACATAATAAAGTTTTCCTGATAATAACATAAAGCATCACAGAATCTAAAACTTCTGTATTAGTAAACTTTAATCCATCATTTTAAAAGAGGCATTAAAGGATTAATGGCTAACATTTATGTTTTAAAAATTTACTTCAAATGATCATTGCATACTAATAAACACCCTAATAGATATTGTCATTTTACATGTATCTAAAATACTTTTTAAAAAAATAATTTGTATTGAGAGTGTTGAGAATACCCCTGTAGAGCTCTAAGGTTTTGTCTGTAGGGGATTTAGGTAAATTTCAGTTTCTACTTTTGCATCATCTTTGTAAAGTAGCTCAAAAATATCTTAATAGCCTGGCCAGTGTGGCTCAGTGGATTGAGCGTCTTCCCATGCACCAAGAGGTCAGGATATATGCCTGGGTTTTGAAATCGATCCTCAGTAGGGGACGTGCAGGAGACAGCTGATTGATGTTTCTCATCGATGTTTCTATATCTCTCTCCCTCTCCATTCCTCTGTCTTTAAAAATAAATAAATAAATATTAAAAATTTAATATTTACATTATATTAATATTTAATAACAATATTATTAAAATATCTTAATAAAACAGGTATGCTCATAACATCCACCTGGTTCCTAAAAGAAAATTAGTGGATAAGCAAAATAAGAAAAAAATAACAAAGATACCTAAGAAGAATAATTGTTCATCTTGTCTAGTGCCAAAATACGACAAAATAAAATCGATGATTTTATTTTTTTTAAATAGATACACTCTACTTTTAAAAACCTAAGTCAGCCATTTTTATTTGGGAATTAACTTGCTGCATCATTTTTATAAATTTAAATTTGTCACAACAGCACCAAAATAAAATACAACAATATATTCAGAGGTACACCTTTGACTTTAATTCTAATTATACTAACTTCATTCACAGAAACATTCCATCTTCTCTGTTCTTTTTTTTTTAAGTTATCTTTATTATTATTATTATTATTTTAATATGTCTTTATTGATTTCAGAGAGAGGAAAGGAGAGGGAGAGAGACAGAAACATCAATGATGAGAGAGTCATTGATCTGCTGCCTCCTGCAGGCCCCCGACTGGGGATTGAGCCCGCAACCGGGGCATGTGCCTTGACTGGGAATCGAACCCCACCGCCTGGATCTTAGGTCAAAGCTCAACCACTGAGTCACGCCCGGCCGAGCTCATTGTCTCTGACCTTTACTTGCTAGTTGCAAGTTGTGGTTTCCTGTGACCATCCTTCTATCAATCTCCAGCTTAACTGGAAGAAATTCATTTGACTTTGACATAAGTGGACTAAATGACAAGTGTACAAAAATACAACAAGATTTACTTAACAAAGGTTTAATTAAATCTGATAAACTTTTCTAAGAATTTCTGAATAATATTTTCATTAAGATCAAATATGGAAACATTTACAAAGAGATTTCAAGAACTATATAATTAAAGTCATGAAAATTTTAAATATTTTTATTGATTTCAGAGAGAGAAAGGGAGAAGAGAGAGAAATATCAATGATGAGTCATTAATTGGCTCCCTCCTGCACACGCCCCACGGAGGACCAGGGGATTGAGCCTGAAACCCAGGCATGTGCCCTGACTGGGAATCAAACTGCAATCTCCTGGATCATAGGTTGATGCTCAACCTCTGAGCCAGGCTGGCCTGGCCTAAAAGCTTTTTTTAAATGTTACAAAATGTCTATAGAGAATAGAGCCCTAACATGTTGGAGATCTCATTTTTAGACATGTAATTTACACACAGGGAGTTTGGCATAAAGCAAAAAGATTTCAGTGTTGTATTTGAACATCATTTTGAATGTCAAAAAATCCTCAGAGGACTTGCTAACAAGAGCTACTCAATACTAAATATTCCATGTACTGTGATATACTAAGAACTATTCACTAATGAGAAGCAGAAAACAGTAAGAAATGAATGTAGATGCTTAGAACATATGCTGGAATTACCAGAGGTATAAAGGGAAACTTTGATCCATATGTTATGAAAAAGAATGAGATGCTTGTAAAAAAATACTTCTATCAGAATTAACTTAAATACCCACCTGTTCTGGAATTGCTATTTTGCATCTTGGTGTTTCAACAGAACGTTTCACTTTTAAACAACCTGAACATAAGATCAACAGCTATGTCAATAAATACCTGATGCCTGAAATAATCATTTTTAGCTGGTTAAATCAATAAATAGCATTAGTAGTTCAAATGAGGGAAGAAAATATATGACTGTATGATATACTGTATGAATTTGCAAGCTATTTGTAATTCAAATATTATAAATAAGAATGAATTAACTGATTATTGAATACATTTATTACAAATTGGGCAAATTAATTAATCCTAGAAAATACTTCTTTCAATATTCTGCATGTGTCAATTTTCTAATTTATAAATATATTTAATATATACAAATATATATTTATAATATAAATGCAATTTTTCTTCAACACATTTTTGTGAAACCTCACATCCTCTGCCCATAAAATATTTCATTGAAGTTCATTTTGTGTATTTGATACATATGGTAATACTTTATAGAGAAGTAACTGTGACTCTTCTTATAATTTAGAGGGGGAAAAATCAAAATCAAAGAAAATTATTTTGATTGAATGAAAATAAAGAATATTAATGGATGGACCAATAAAACTTTAGAACAAAAACTTGGTGATTAAGATACAATAAAATATGAATCATAAGAAGTTTCTATTGATCAATTACAGCAATGTATAAATATATTTAATGCACTTGATGCCTCAGACACGTACATAATGGAAACTACAATTGGGTATCTACTACAGAGTATAGAGGCACGAGGCTAAGCATTACGAATACACCTTAATGCTCATAATATAACATATCTATGGATAAGTTCATTTTAGAGAAATGGAAACCAAGTTGCAGAAATGATGAAACAGGATGTCAGTTACTTAAAAAACATTGGAGCAGGTTTTCTAACCAATGATCTCTGACATCAAAACTCATGTTCTTTTTATACCATACTGGTTCTTGCAATTACTTATTACACTAATATTTATGGTTTGGCTAGAGTGAATCAGGCTTTGTGTTAGGTTCTAGGTAATATGCTAGGTGCTAGGAGCTATGGAGCCAGAATGCATGCAAAAAAGTGTGCCCTTTGCCATCAGACTAACTTGAATTTAAATTCGGGTTCTGCTGCTTCACCATCTTTTCCCTCCCACACCCACTGCCTCTTGTAAGACCATGGGCTGGTTATGTAACTTCTCAGAGTCTTAGTTCCTTCTCTGTAAAGTAGAAATGAAAGTAGTCTCTCCTCCATAGCATTGTTCTGAGAATTAATTGTTAAGCATTAGGTACTGAACACAATGTGAGGCCATGGCATTTGCACACAAAATGGTGCATGTTATTATTAGTACCTCATAGAGTTGTTCTAAAGATTAAGTGAGTTGGCATCATCTTGGCACAACAAAAATATTAGTTTTCCAAAGGGTCACAGGTTTGATTCCCAGTCAAGGGTATGTACCTGGGTTACAGGTTCCATCCCTGGCCCCAGTCAGTGCACATGCTGGAGGCAACCAATTGATGTGTCTCTCTCACATCTATGTTTCTCTCTCTCTCTCCCACTCTTTGATCCCCCTCCCTTCCTCTCTCTCTAAAAATCAATGGAAAAAATAACCTAGGGTAAGGATTAACAAATATATATATTAGTCTTTTATTTTAAATATATCTTTATTGATTTCAGAGAGAGGAAAGGAGGGGGAGAGAGAGAGAAACATCAATGATGAGAGAGTCATTGATCGGCTGCCTCCTGCATACCCCCGGCTGGGGATTGAGCCCACAACCCGAGCATGTGCCCTGACCGGGAATCGAGCCCCGATCGCCTGGATCCTGGGTCCACACTCAACCTCTGAGCCACACCTGGTTGGGCAACAAATATATATATTAGTCTTAATCTTTCCCATTCTACTAGCAAAAGACATAATACATATTTACCGGTTCAAATAATTCTGATTTTCTATAACACTGAAACTCACAGATGATTAACAAGAAATTATAGAGCCCCATTGACATCAATGGATAGATCTTCCAGACAGAAAATCAGCAAGGAAACAGCAGCCTTAAATGACACACTGGATCAGATGGATTTAATATCTTCAGAGCATTTCACCCCAAGGATGCAGAATATAAATTCTCATCAAGTGCACATGGATGTTTTCTAAGATAGAACAAGTAGGACACAAAACAAGTCTCAATAAAGTTAAGAAGATTGAAGTCATATTAAGATACTTCTCTGACCATAATAATATGAAACTAAAAATTAATCACAAGAAAAAATTAAAAAACACACAAAGTCACAGAGGCTAAATAACATGGTACTAAACAATGAATGGGTTAACAATGAAATCAATGAAGAAATCAAAAGATACCTTGAAACAAATAAAAATGAGAACACAACCCAAAATCTGTGGGATACAGGAAAGCAGTTCTAAGAGAGAAATTCATAGCAGTAGAGGCCACCTCAAGAAACAAGAAAGATCTCAAATATACAATTTAACTTTACACTTAAAAATCTTGAAAAAGAACTACAAACAAAACATAAAGTAATGAGAAGAAAGGAAATAATAAATACCAGAGCAGAAACTAATGAAATAGAGTTTTTAAAAGACAATACAAAAGATCAGTGAAACCAAGAGCTGGTTCTTTGACAAGATAAACAAGATTGACAAATCTTTAACTAGACTTCTCAAAAAAAAAAAAGATGACCCAAATAAATAAAAATCAGAAATGAAAAAGAAGTAACAACTGACACCAAAGTAATACATAGGACTGAAGGAAGTATTATGAACAAATATATGCCACCTAATTGGACAATCTGAATAAAATGGATAAATTCCTAGAAACATATGATCTTCTAAAACTAAACCAGGAAGAATCAGAAAATCTGATAGACAGATTAAAACTAATGAAATTGAAGCAGTAATTAAAAAAAAAAACTCCCAACAAACAAAAGTCCTGGACCAGATGCCTTCACAGTTGAATTTTACCAAATATTCAAAAGAGAACCAACACCTATCCTTCTCAAACTATTCCAAAAACCTGAAGAGGAAGTAGAACTCCCAAGCTCATTTTACAAGGCCAGCATTATCCTAATTACAAAACCAGATAAAGACATTACAAAGAAAGAAAATTGCAGGCCAATATGCCTGATGAGCATATATGCTAAAATTCTCAAAAAAATATTAACAAACAGGATCCTTCTGCTACAAAAATTAGTAATTCAGATTATGTGTATGGTCTTTATGTAATAGGTGTTCATCTGTATATTATTTGTGGTGCGTTTTCTGCCTCTGGATAGCATTACTAGGGTGTGATATTTTATTGGCTTAAAGAGATTAAATATTTATATGAATTAAGCAGGATCCTGTGGTCTAAACAGAATATTTGATATGAAAAACTAGTTTAAGTTCAATTTACATCTTCCAGGGTTATTACTATAAAATGTATTTGTTTCACCAGGGTTTACCAAAAGTTAATGTCATGATCTTTTGGTTAAATATGTTTGAAAACCTATCCAAAGTTTAAATTTTAAGAGACTTTTTTTTAACCAAGAAATGTCTTTGAGTCATTCCAATAAACCCCTGGATTCCTCAAGGATTTGTTCTCTCTCCTTATAAAAGAGAAATTTTAAAACAAATAAGGCCTATTATGATATGCTTGCAGTTTCATGAAAACTTTGCCAAAAATAACAATAGCTATGTTCTATTTGTATATTTTTATTAAAATGGATATTCTGGAAATTTCAGCCTACTCTAAGGAGGAACTTGTAAAGTTTTAGAGCCAAGTTCAAACAGGGAGGTCTCAGGGGTAACAGGTTTCCTGTCAACGTCATCAAACAAGCCAGGAATGATGTTTCCCTATAGGGGTCTCTTGCAGTGATACTCTGGGGATTTGTGGTCCACACATTCTGAGTCTATGAATTGTTTCCAATGTGCAAAGCAAACTTCCAATAAGCCATGTGCAGCTTTTAAAAATCTTGCATATCATTTGTTTTTATATATTAAAATTGTGTATTAAAACTAAACACATGGGCTTGATATAGTTGTTTTATGTCATTTTTTAATAATTATTATTTACCAAGAAATTGTTATCTTGGAATATTATATCTTACAGAAAAGCAAAGTTTTTTAAAAAATCAATTTCATTATCATCAGATCTATAACCACATCATTTTAAATTTTGTCATTTATGGACAGTCATTGTTTTACTCTAATGCATTTGCAAATATGTTTCATCTTTAGAAAGATCATGACAAGGACCCTGACTTCCTCTGAATTACAGGTTTCTAAGCAGGTCATATCTTTGAACCACATGAAGATTTATAGAACTCTAAGGAATAACTGAATTCATGAAAATACTGGCAAATGAGAATAAATAAAAAATTGGTTATGGGACTGAATGAACTGAGAATAATTATTATTCTTATGACTTTGTTCAAAATATGGCTGATTTTTTAAAATCTTTTTGTTTTTCAAATATAAGGAGAACTTAAGGAAACATTCTGCACTATTATCAAGGGCTCATTAAGCAGCTTATAGGGACTGAGAACTCAGTAATATTTCACGGTGTGCTCCTGGAAGACGAAGACCTCAAAGACCACAACTTACAACCAGGAGGTTTTTGTTCACTGGAAAAGACATTAATTAAAGGCCGCTCTTCAACATTGTTGGAAGGGACCTGATCAGGTGCCTAACCACGAATGGACA
The DNA here is from genome assembly GCF_964146895.1 of Miniopterus schreibersii. Lineage (NCBI taxonomy): Eukaryota > Metazoa > Chordata > Mammalia > Chiroptera > Miniopteridae > Miniopterus > Miniopterus schreibersii. Next base: position 77,730,281 of record NC_138106.1, on the reverse strand, counting down.
TCTGCTCCTGTCTCTGACACTTACCTCCACCGACAACAGAGATCAAAGATTTCTCGAGGATAAGAAACCACCACAACAAAGATAAACAGCTTTCCCAAGACTGCGACAAGGCCTGTATACCTACAAATTGATGTTGAACTGTATTTATTTGATTGTCTTTATCTGTCTTCTAATATTAATAATAATTATATTATACTTGGTATTTTTTTGGCTTTTCTCTAACCTCGTGTATATAGCCCAACTATTAATAATTGCTGAAGGTGTATAGAATAACTTTTGTAACTCTTTTTATGGTTTCTCTTTTGAAATTTAGTAGAAATGCTATTGCAAAATGAAAGAAAGAGATCTGTATATATTTAAAAGGAGTTAAAAGGAAGTCATTTGTCCTAATAAGTTAGTTATTTCTGAATAAAAAAAAAAAAAAGCACAAACTAAGAAAAAAGGGAAGTTGTAGAAAGATAGTGGAAAACCAAAATTAAGAAAGGAATTTTATAAATGGATGTCAGAACCTAATTATGGGAATGTGCTTACCCCCAACCCAACTATATTAATTCAGATAGAAGCTGAAATGGCTATAAAAACATGACCCTTTATAACTACTGCTGAGGCATAGAAAGTTTACTTATGAAACTCTTACTGTGCTCCTGGACTCTGAAATTTTAAATAGTAATTGTAATTTACAGCATTGTGTTCTTACAGCCTTGGCCCTGATTAAAACTTATGATTACAGTTTCCAATTACACAGGTAGCAGGAAACATATTAATAACAGCAACTTAGTGCTTCCAATGGGAAGGTAGATGGGTTATAGTAAATAGGAGCCCATCTCATGTTCAGATTATGAAAACTGAAAAGGTGTATGATGTGTCCTCAAACTATAACTAAATGCTATACTAGATGCAAAATATAGAAAAATGAGACAGGCAACAAAATTTGGATCATGGTAGTCTATAGGTTAGAAATGATCCGGTGTTTTTCTTAATAAAGACCCATAAGACCTGACTGCCTCCCATTTACCTACTTTTCACTTTTGAGAAAAATTTGGCCTTGACTTCCATCCAAGGTTATGGTCTTACCCCATTCGGAGTAGTCCACCCTGTTCTGCAAGACAAACACTGACACTGAAACTTCCTAGGAATGAGCTTACCTAGCACCATGGGCCTCATTACCCAACCAAAAAGTTGGTCATGAGTGCATCATTTGGATTGATTTATGACCAAAAGGGGGATGTGTGGACTAAAAGGGGCCACATACTAAACCTGATAAGTTCAGGGGAGGCTTGCATGGTGGCCTTACAAATTCAGAGACCTGAACTAACCAGGTAGGATGGTCTGAAATAAAAACTTTTTAATTAACAGAGGTTCATGGGGGCAGTCATGTCTTAAGTCAGTATTTTTCCATAACAAAGGTCAATCTTCACCTTAACTAAGCCTGTTTGTTGTCTTTTTGCATCTGGGATAACATAGCTGATAAACATGCCTTGGAAATAACAAAGTAATTTCCCTTTTTTGTGGACCCCTCAAAGCACAGGTACATCACCAGAGCAGAGACCACAAATCCCCTTGTTATTGTTATCAAGTTAATTATTGACTCTTAACTATCCTGTACCCACTTATGTAAAAAAAGTATGTGTCTGTCACTTTACTTTTTATCCAACCTCAGAGGTTCTGCACCCCACCCCGCATCCCACCCCCAACCCACTCCCACCACCACTTTACTTTCTCCCACCTCCCTAATCTACCACCAGTGGATTTCATATAGTCCACTTATGTCTTCTTGTTTTATTGTAATGTATAAAATTAAGTGCAAAACTGCCATTTTTCTGGAGCATTTTCTCAATCCTTTGAAGTTTTGCTTCCTGGAAATTGTTATCAGTTTGGCTCAAATAAACTCATAAAAATTCTCTACAGGTTTTAAAGTTTCTTACATTGACAAAGGTAGGAGGAAAGTTATATTTTTTGTTGACCCACACCTTCAAACAATTCTGTGGGTACAATTATTATCTCATGTTACAGGTTAGGGACCATTGGGATTGGAAATTTTTTTAAATTGCTCCAAAGCTACTTTTTTTTCCTTTTTTTCCCAGATTTATTTATTTATTTAAAATTTTTTTATTAAATTTATTGGGGTGACATTGGTTAATAAAATTATATAGGTTTCAAGTGTATAATTCTATGATACATGATCTGTATATTGCACTGTGTACTCGCCACCCAAAGAAAAATCATCTTCAGTCACCATATATTTGGCCCCCTTTACCCTTTGCTACCCCCACAACCCCTCTTTCCCTCTGGTAACCACAAGACTGTTGCCTGTGTCTATGAGTTTTTCTTTGTTTGACTTGTTTATTCATTTGTTGCTTTCAGTTTAATATCCCACTTGATTGAAATATGGTTGGTAACTTTTTCTGTCTGGCTTATTTTGCTTAGCATGATATTCTCAAACTTCATCCATGTTGTCTCAAGTTCTTGTCTTTCTTGAGATGAATGTCCTCATTGTTTTGGTATTCTTCATAATATTATGTTCTCCTCATTACTCTGGCCTTCTGCATTTGAATGCTTGACCACAATTTCTCTGGCTTCTCAAAATTTAGTGTCTAGCACTGAATGAATTTCCCCAGAAGTGGTCTAACCAGCTTGGACTGACCCAAACATTTTTATTTTTTTAATCCATCACCAAAGCTTGGGATTGCATTATCTATTTTGGCAGACACAGCCAATTGTTGAATTTTACTAAAGTTACAGTTATATCAGATTCTTGCTTTTTTTTTTCTTTTGCATGACTTCTAAGACATACATATTCTACATTCTAAGCTCCCATAGTTTTAATTTTAAGTTACTTTACATTTAATAATAAAATATATAAAATTTATTGCTTAAAATTTTTTCATACAGATCATCTTTTTTAATATCAAAAAACTCCTATGGTAGAAGTTATTATAATTTCTATTTTATAGATGAAGGAACCTGGGATAAAGAAAGATCAGGGAATTTTCCCAAGATAACATAACCAATCAGTGAAAGAATGTCACTATTAACAAAAATAACCTTATTTCTTTACCCTGTGACTTACTGCCTTTCTATAAACAGTTTTTATTATAATTCATATGATTAGATTTGGCCTTTCGCTAGATTTGCTATGCCTTCCTGTTTTATCCTATCAACTTGCTATCAATGTTCTCATCTTGCATATTATAAAAATGTTGAAGCAATCAGAACAGGGTCAGTGAGGACTGTCTAGTGGGCATTCTTATAAACATCTTCAAAACGGGCATGTGCCCATTAATTCCTAGCCTTTGTGATGACCATCGAAGTGCACCTAAATGTTCTATTCTCTAGCCCCATTTCTCCATCTTCGTCCCAGAAATATTTTGTAAAACTTTGTTAAATATCTATTAAAGTCCAGAAACACTATCTTGAGAATTTCTCTGATCTTTGAGAATGGCAACCTTGCCAAAATATAAAATAAAACAAAATAAATCAATAAGTCTATTCTTACAGAATCTAAGTCAGCTTTTTATAATTAAATGTTATATTTTTAACCCTCAAAAATACTTTAAATGGTCATCTCGAGAATCTTTTTTTTTTAATCTTTATTGTTGAAACTATTACAGATGTCCCCTTTTTACTCCCATTGAATCCCCTCCACCCTACATCCACCCTACTCCCAGGCCTTCCCCAGACCATGTCTACTTTTTACTGGAGTCTGGATTAAAACCCAGGCAGTCTCGTACCGAGGTTGTACTCTCAATCAATACACTGTGTAGAAATGAAAGTCTGTAGTGGATTCAAGGACCCCTTCCAGTAGTACAATTCTTTGAGCTTAGGTGGGTATAAAAAATAACATAGCCCTGGCCAGTGTGGCTCAGTTGGTTGGGCATCATTCCATGAGCCAAAAGGTTACTCCTTCTTTTCCCAGTCAGGGCACATGCCCGTGTTGTGGGCTCGGTCTGCAGTGGGGGGCATGCAGGAGGCAGCTAATAGATGTTTTTCTATCATCAATGTTTCTCTCCCTCTCTCCCTCTCCCTTCCTCTCTAAAAATCAATAAAAATATTTTAAAAAGTAATAACAACAACATGAAGCTGACTATCTAAAATATGGGAATTATTTTATCTCACAATCAAGATTCTTCACAAATACAAATTTTGTTTTCAGGCATAATAAGTGGGGAGGGAATCTTTAATTCTTAAGAACAATTTTCATAGGATTTTTTTTTGGTTCTGTTTTGTCTTCATGGAATAACTCTCAGACTCTTCTCCCAGGAGATATTTTTTCTGTGCTAATAGAATTCCATAGAAAATGGTTTATCTTCCTATAGAGCTTTCCTTATTTAATGTCCAAAATAACGTCTTTAAAATAAATTTACAGCATTTTATTATACATGTTTTTTATTGTTCATTGCTTTTTAGCATCTAGTAATATATGCAAGAATGTGAGAACAATACAGTGTGCAGTAGAATGGCTTAATATCACCTTAAATACAACATTACCCATAGGGTATATTACACACACACACACACACACACACCACTACTGGCAAATGAATCAATCCAGAATTTCAGATGCCAAATTCTGTTGGCCACTCATTGTTTCAGCCATATATCTGGAAGGGGGGCATTTGTCTATAATCTTCATTAATTTTCACTTTTATATTTAGTTAATTCATGTGAGTGAAACCTGTATTTTAAAAGAAAAGAAAGGGGCAGCCTATTCACTCTCTCTAGGTGTATGAAAATCACTTGAAACCAATTAGATCTCAACAGAACTATTAATTATCCTGGGGTCACCACCTTTTGTGAAGCCTTTCAGAGTAAAAAGGGGTGTGGCTTGGCTCACAGCAGGTTCAAACAGCCCTCTAATTGAGGAATTTTATACTCAGCAGTTGGGTTGGCTAGAGAGGTTAAGTCTCATTTACTCTCCTTCCATAGATGAAAATGAATAGACTATTATGCCTATCATTCATCCATTTATGAAGCAAATACCTATTTTAATGCCAGAGCCTGGTGAGCCAGTGGTAAATAGGGGCTGTCTTTGCCTTGCCTCACAACACAAATAAGATCCTGGCTTTTCCCATATGTGCCCCCAATTCAGATTCCCATTCCCTTCTGATGGAGGCATCATCACCACCCTCCCATTATCACTATCACAAAACCTCATGTGGATTACACTGGAACCTACACTTTCCTGTAGAATCAGTTGAGAATTATTCTTGGATATACTTGAAGTGTCATTAGCAATTTTAATGTGTTGTGTAGAAAATATCCTGAATCAGGAGCCCGAAGCCCTGGGTTTTGATTCCTGCTCTTGTACTTAACAGCTAACTAATATTGGGTGAGTTTTAAACTTTATAACTTTCTTTTTCCTCATTGGTAAAATAGGAATAATACTCTCTCTCTTCTACTTAACAGTGTTAGTATAACACAAAAAGAAAACTGTATATGAAATTACTTTGAAAATCAAACAATAGTGTATAAATATAGGGCATTTAAAATCACTGTGCTTTCATTCTACACAGGCAAGAAAACCGCTGTCAGAGACTTAAAGAAGTTCAAGCTTGAAGAATAGGGGTATTCAGCACTTTCCCCCTTGCTCTGGGAGCTTGAGGACATTGGGTCAGCAAACTTGGTACACATACCTGGGGTTCTGAATTTTAAATAAAGCAAAGTCACAATGAGAAAGAAAATCCTCTGTGGTGGGTGGTGGCAGATTTGAGAATCCAGCTGTGAGCTGTTAGTGTCTTCCCTGCAGCAGTGGTACCCGCTGTGGTGGTGATGACTGCCCAGTGAGAGCAGGTTTAGTGCCAAAGGCATGATCTTGGCTCTGTTGGTTCAAGTACAAATTCTGAGTCTGATTCTATAGGTTTCCTGTGAATGCTACAAGTTATCTTATCTCCTTCAAGTCAACTTCTTTCCTGTTTATTTGGCTGTTTTGTTTTGGTTTTGGTGTGTGTATTTGTGTGTGTGTGTGTGTGTGTGTGTGTGTGTGTGTGGTTTGCCTCCCAGAAACCTACATTTTCTGGCTGCCCAGTTAGATAGACTTGGGCATTTAATTCTAGTTCTGCTATGCAGAAGCTATGTAAACTTAGGCACAATATTTCACCTCCTAAAATAAATAAAAACAATAATAGTCTCTTTGGTTGATTTAGTCATTGGTATATTAGGAATATGCTGATGAGCAAATGAGGTAATACATGGAAAACCTTGGCACAGTATCTGGGCTTGCAATGGATTTGAAATACGGTCAGAGAAAAGCCCACTTCAGAAATAAATTTACTCTCAGATTCTTACGAGAGAGGAGAGAAAGCAGGGCATCACTCTTGTACTGTTTTAGTACTTCTTTTGCTGAGGGCACATGCAGAGTCTAACAAAAATAACCAGTGGTTTTACAACTCATTCTAATATTCTTTCTCAAAGTGATGCTGTTGGGATTCGGGTTAGGACAAGACTTTATCCTGCAGGACTGTCCCAAACATAGCAGGAATTGACCATCACTGATCCTTTCTCACTAAGTGCCAGCTGCTCTCCAAACTTATGACAACCCTAAACGTCCCTAGGGGACAGTTCTGTCCCCAATAGAGAACAATTACAAGTCTTGATTGCTCCACAGTACATTAGCACAGTAATCTATTTTTAAAATATTTTTAAATCATTAGGTAGAAAAAAAGAGCATGCTTATTAAAATTGGTAATGTTCCCAGACTGAAATTAGTGTTTCGAGGAACCAAATTGCTGAAACTCATAATGGTCTTATCAAATTAAAGAGGTTGACAAATAATTAGCAATTTATTATAACATTTACAAGTTTAAAGTCCTTGAGGAAAAACATATTCATAATATTGTAAGGGACATCGAAAACAAAAACACAGACCAGTTTTTCTCCAAACTAAGTGTGCATCAGCATTGTCTATGGGCTTAATCTAGATATGGACAACGCACTCTGTTTTAGAATGCTAAATTGGAATCCCAGAGAGTGGGCCAGGGCCTGACTGCTTTTATACCGATATATTGTTTGCAAATGTAGAGTGCTTTAAAGTTGGTGGATTTTGTAGGTTTCACTCATTCAACATAATAAAAGGGTCCTAGAACACAACTGATCAGCACCTACTATGTGACTAACACTACTATGCACTAAGGATATAGAGATAAACAAGATATAGGTCTGAAATACAAAAGATCACTATTTAGTTGTAGGGAACAGACATTAAATAATTGATGTGCAGTAATGTGATAAGAGTTTTAAAAGCTAAAAAAGGGGGTGGGTGGTAATAAATACAAAAGATGACAGAGACCACTTCCAAGAGGACTGGATGAAGTTCGATGATATGAATTAAATGGCAAAGCGTGCAGGTGTTTTGTCTCCATAAACAAAAAATTTGTGGTACACACAGGAACAATTGGCTGAGCAGTTATAAAAGAATGGCATCTGTGTTGGTCAGGAGATTAGAAGTTAATATAAATACACAGGAAGGCGATATTGAATTTCCCTAGAAAATCATTACATATTTGCTCAGTGAACTATATGTCAACTTTTTCTTCCTTTTATGTTTCTTCCCTTCTTTTTCCTCTTATAAAACAGAAAACTAATTGCATATCCAAGTTAGAATAGAATCAGTATTGCAAGAGGTTGGAATTTTAAAGATATATAGCGAGAGATAAATAGGTCTCTATATAGGTATACCTTTGACTATAATTTGTCCCCTGATGTGCAAAGTACTCCCCTTATGACTGCCAAACCACTACTCTAGTCTTTTCAGTGAGTCACAGACTCTGTGTTTTTTTAATGTAATCATCAATCTAAGGGAAAAATAACAATCTTGACATAAGAAGATATTGCTTTTTATAATTAGAAAACAAAAAACAATTCTCATGAAGAAGCATGTAGATAAATTATTCTTATATTCTTTTCTGTGAAATTTTATAATAAATTTTATAGTTTGTTTTAAAGGTATTTCTTTTTTACAAATAGGAGGAAGACTGGAGTCATATGATATAGCATATAGCTGCACATATATGTTGGGACAGTATACCTTATTGGAAATATAATAAAAGTTATGGACACACAAACCCAGAAAAACACACATAATGACAGAAGCTGGAAATCACATTGAGGGATTCACAGGTGCTTTGATATCCGCTCCATGTAAGACGTGTCATGTACAGAAAGAACGTGGACACAGGATTCATCTCGGGATGGATTGTAAAACTAACTATCTGCCTGACCACAGAAAAGTTACTTATGCTTTCTATGCTTTAGTTTTCTCAGTCTGTTAAACCATAATAGTAATTGTATCAAACTGATGAGGTTGTTATGGAAATTACATAAGATAATATATGTAAAAACACAGAATAATGCTAGACATAGAGTAAGATCTCAGCAAATGTTAGGTGCTATCATCATCATCATTGTCATAATCAATTATAATTATTATCTATCAAATAGAACTAAAAGTAGCAGCACTTTATAAGGTTATATAAAGAGTTAATAAGGCATAATATGTAAAATTGTAGCTGCTCAAAGTATGTGCTCAGTAGACATTACTTATAATCATTGTTATGCTTTCAGTTTATTTCCTATGATACAAACTTAGGAAAATGGATGCTGTATCTCCCTGTATGGAACAGGGGAAGCCTTTCTTACTCTTGGGCAGAGATATAACAAATAAGGGTTTATAAGCCTCCCTGGCTGTGACAAAAAGTACATTTCCAAACTAAGTATGCTTAAGAAATAATTGTAAACATTAAAAATGTAACTCTCATGCAAATATAAAATGAATATGTGTAAAAAATGCTATTCAACTCATTAAAGCTCAAATTATTGCTTTTATATTTTCCTTCTTTTCTAATAAATGCATTCAATGCTATAAATTTCCCTCTAAGCACTGCTTTCACTGCACCCCACAAATTTTGATAAGTTGTATTTTCATTTTCAATTAGTTGAAAATAATTCTTATTTCTCAAATATTTTTCTTTGACAATACTGTTATTTTTAAGTGTTTTTTTAGAAGTATGTTGTTTAATTTCCAAGTATGTTGGAATTTTTCATCTATTTTTCTGTTATAGGTATCTAGTTCAGTTTCATTGTGACCAGAGAGCAGACAACATATGGTTTCTATTCTTTTAAATTGATTAAGGTGTGTTTTATGGCCCAGAATGAGCTCTATGATAGTAAATAGTCTATATGACCTTGAGAAGAATATGTAATCTGTTTTCATTGGAGGAAATAGTCTATAGTTATCAATTATATCCAGTTGATTGATAATGTTGACTTCAACTATGTCCTTAGTGATTTCTCTGCCTGCTAGATCTGTCCATTTCTGATAGAGGTATGTTGAAATCTTCATTCATAATAGTGAATTCATGTATTTATTTTTGCTACATCAGTTATTGCTTTACATATTTTGGTGTTCTATTATTAGATGTATAAACATTAAAGATTGCTATATTTTCTTGAAGAATTGACCTTATAATTAAATAATGCCCTTCTCTTTCTCTGATAACTTTTCATGATCTAGAGTCTGCTTTATCTGAAACTAATATAGCTATTTCCACTATTTTTTTTTATTAGTGCTAACAAGATATATCTTTATCCATTTAATTTTAAACTATACATGTCTTTATACTTAAAGAGGGCTTTGTGTGGGCAATATGTAGCTGGGTCTTGTTTATTTATTTATTTATTTATTTATTTATTTATTTATTTATTTAAATTGTTTAAAATAGTACAGATGTCCCCTTTATTCCCCATTGACCCCTTCCACCCTGCACCCACTCCCCTCTCCAGGCCTTCACCACACTACTGTCTGTGTCCATGGGTTATACATATATGCATATAGATTTTTTGGTTAATCTCTTCCCACCCACCCCCACCTTCCCTCTGAAATTTATGCTTCCATGTCACTGAAACTATTTTGTTCATCAGTTCATTATGTTCTTTAGATTCCACATATAAGTGAGATCATGTGATATTTGTCTTTCTCTATCTGGCTTATTTCTCTTAGCATAATATTCTCCAGGTCCATCCATGCTGTCCCAAAGGGTATGAAATCTTTCTTCTTTACAGCTGCTTAGTATTCCATGGTGTAAATGTGCCACAGCATTTTTACCCACTCATCTACTGATGGGCACTTGGGCTGTTTCCAGATCTTAGCTCTTGTAAATTGTACTGCTATGAACAGAGGGGTGCATATATTCTTTCTGATTAGTGCTTCAGGATTCTTAGAATATTATCCTAGAAGTGAGATCACTGGGTCAAAAGGTATTTCCATTTTTAATTTTTTGAGGCATCTCCATACTGTCTTCCACAGTGGCTGCACCAGTCTGCATTCCCACCAGGAGTATACCAGTGTTCCCCTTTCTCCAAACCCTCACCACCACCTGTCATTTGTTGATTTGTTGATGGTAGCCATTCTTACAGGTGTGAAGTGATATCTTATTGTGGTTTTAATTTACATCTCTCTGATGATTAGTCATCTCTCTTGGCCATCTGTATGTCCTCTTTGGAGAAGTTTCTATTCAGGTCCTTTGCCCATTTTTTAATTGGATTGTTTGTCTTCCTCTTGTTGAGTTGTATAAGTTTTTGTACACTTTGAAAATGAGCCCCTTATCAGATGCAAACTTGGCAAATATGTTCTTCCATACAGTGGGGTTCCTTTGTATTTTGAGGTTGATTTCTTTTGCTGTGCAGAAGCTTTTTAGTTTGATGTAGTCCCATTTGTTTATTTTTTCTTTGTTTCTCTTGCCTTAGGAGATGTATCAGTGAAAATTCCACTATATGAGATGTCTGTGACCTTACTGCCTATGTTTTCTTCCCTTCCAGGGTTTTTACGGTTTCCTGACTTACATTTAAGTCTTTTATCCATTTTGAATTTATTCTGCGTATGGAGTAAGTTGGTGATCTAATTTCATTTTTTTTGCATGTGCCTGTCCAGTCTTCATAACACCATTTATTGAAGAGACTATCTTTATTGTATGCCCTTGCCTCCTTTGTCAAATATTAACTGACCATAATGGCATGGCTCTATTTCTGGGGTCTCTGTTCTGTTCCATTGATCTCTATGTCTGTTGTTATACCAATACCAGGCTGTTTTGATTACAATGGCTTTGTAGTATAACTTGATATCAGTTATTATGATCCCTCCAACTATGTTCTTTCTCAAGACTGCTTTGGCTATTCAGGGTCTTTTTTGGTTCCATATAAATTTTTGGAATATTTCTTCTACTTCTGTGAAATATGCTATAGGTATTTTAATAGGAATTGCATTGAATCTATAGATTGCTTTGGGTAGAAAGGATATTTTAATGATATTAATTATTCCAACCCATGAACATGGTATATTCTTTCACTTGTTTATATCTTTCTCTATTTCTTTTTTCAGTGTCTTGTAGTTTTCCTAGTACAGGTCTTTTACATCCTTGGTTAAGTTTACTCCTAAGTATCTTATTTTTTTAGTTGCAATGGTAAATGGTATTGTTTTTTAACCTTCTCTTTCTGAGAGTTCATTGTTGATGTATAAAAATGCCATCAATTTCCAGATGTTAATTTTGCATTTTGCTACCTTGCCAAATCCACTTATCAAATCTAGTACTACTTTGGTGGTCTTTAGGGTTTTCTATGTACAATATCATGTCATCTACAAATAATGACAGTTTTACTTCCTCCTTTCCCATTTGGATGCCTTTTATATTTTCTTCCTGTCTGATGGCTGTGGCAAGAACTTCCAGTACTATGTTGACTAAGAGTGGTGAGAGTGGACATCCCTGTCTTGTTCCTGTTTGTAATGGAAATGGTTTTAGCTTTTGCCCATTGAGTATGATTTTGGCTGTGGGCCTATAATATATGGTCTTTATTATGTTGAGATATGCTCCCTCTATTCCCACTTTGCTGAGTTTTTATCAAAAATTGCTGATGAATTTTTTCAAATGCTTTTTCTGTGTTTATTGATATGATCATATGATATTTGTCCTTCAGTTCTCATGTTTATTGATTTGCGGATGTTGTACCAGCCTTGCATCCCTGGAATATATCTCACTTGGCTGTGGTGTATGATCTTTTTAATGTATTGCTGGATCCAGTTTGCTAGTATTTTAGTGAGGATTTTAGCATCTATGTTCATCAGGGATATTGGCCTGTAATTTTCTTTCTTTGTAGCATCTTTATCTGGTTTTGGGATTAGGATGATGCTGGCCTCATGAAAAGAGCTTGGGAGTTTCCCCTCCTCTTGAATTTTCTGGAATAGTTTAAAGAGAATAGATGTTAATTCTTTTTTGAATGTTTGATATGGTATACCTAGGAATAGCTTGTTTGTTTGTTTGTTTTTGCATTTATCTCTCTTGGTATTCTCTGAATCACATGGATGTGTGGTTTAGTGTCTTGCATCTGACATAAATTTGGGGAAATTCTCTGTAATTCTTGCTTTGAATACTTCCTTCATTCTTTTCTCTTTTTCTTCTCCCTTTGGTATTCCCATTATGCATATGTATTAATCAGGGCTTCCCAGAAAAACAGAATAGATAGACAGATAGATGATAGATAGAAAAATACTTATTATGAGGAATTGACTCATATGATTATGGAGGCTGACATGTTCCATGATCTGCTCTATGTAAACTGGAGACCCAAGGAAGCTAATGGTGTAGTTCAGTCTGAGTCTGGAGGTTTTGAGAGCCAGGGCAGCTGACAGTTCAAGTCTCATTCTGAGGACAGCAGAAGACCCATGTCCCTGATTAAGCAGTCAGGCACAAAAGGCAAATTTTCCCTTTGTCTACCATTTTGTTTTATTCATGTCTTTTAAAAGATTGGCGGTTATCTACCTACATTGGAGAAGGCTTTATGCTTTACACAGTCTACTGATTCAACTACTAATCTCATTCAGAAACACACACACACAGACAAACCCAGAAATGATGTTTAGCCAAATATCTAGGCACTCCATGATCCAGCCAAGTTGACACATAAAATTATCATCACAGTACGTGTTTCACACTTTTAGTTGTCCCACAGTTCTTGAATATTTTGTTGTGTGGGGTGTTTTTTTTTTTTCTGCCTTATTTTTCTCTTTGCTTTTCTTTTAGAATCTTTGACATGTCCTGAAGCTCAGAGATTCTTTCCTCGGCTTTTTCTAGTGTGCTTATGATTCCATCAAATACATTCTTTATTTCTATCACATTGTTCTTTTTATCTCTAGTACTTTTTATTCTCTTTTGGGACTTCTACTTTTCTGCTTATTTTGCCCATCTGTTCTTGTAGTTTGTCTATTTTATCTATGAGAGTCCTTAACATATTAGTGACAGTTTATTCCAGGTCTATTAATTCTAACCTCCTTGCCATATCTGAATCTGATTCTGATACTTTCTCTGTCTCTTCAAACTGTATTTTTTGCCTTTTATGTGCTCTGTAATTTCTTTTTTAATAGCCAGACATGTTATACTGGGTTAAAAGAACTTCTGTAAATAGACATTTAAGTGTGGCTGCAGAGGAAGTGTTCTGTAATCCCACTATTAAGCCTTAGTCCTTAGTTAGCTTCTGTCTATGTTATTCTCAGTTTTTGTTATCCTAAGATATAAGAAATGGCTCCAGTGGGCTGGGCTTTGGGTATTTGCATTTCTCAGGTCAGTTAATCTCTGATAAAACCCCAATAGTTTAGGCTTTGGTAAAATAATTTCTCTTGAGTGCAGGCCTTGTTGAGAAGAGTTTTTATCTCTGGACTTGTCCACACTGAACCTTTGTAATTTATCAAATGCTGCTCAGGTTTTCCCAACCTGGCACTGATTTTCACAGAAGTTTCTGCTCTGGAAAGTTGTGAATCTCTGTATCTGCCTGTCTATACAATTTTGGGGAGAGTGGTTTGCTCTGTGATACCACTTATCTGGTGGATCCAAGAATTGTTTTCTTAGTTTGTGTAGCTTTTTACTTGTTCAAACAAAGTGAAAACTTCCAAACTTCTTAACATGCTAGATTGGAAATCCCCCTGTGATTCTTACTATGGTTTTACTGTCAGGCATTTCCTCTTATATGTAGTCCACATATTTTCTTCAGATTGACCTAGAGTTGTCATTGCCACTTCTAGAGCTGGCAAAACATTTTTAATCTATACATGCTATCTTTCCTGTTTTATTAAATATCCTAGGAACACTGTTACTAATGAAAAAAATGTTACAAATATTGCATATTTTCCTCACAAAGCCATCAATGTGAGATAATAAAAAAAAAAAATCTAAGTATTTAAAAACCATTTCTTCTGGAGCACACTTGCCCTTTCCACCAAAGACTGAAGAGTGAGTTTCGCTGGCTCAGCTGAAATACCAAAGATGTCTAGCAGCAGCAGAGCTGAGAAGACCACTGCAGGACAGAGCAGACTGCCACAGAGCAGAGCAACACAGCAGAGCTGTCTAGTGGGAGAGGCGCCTGGCCCCAGGGCTGCCTCGCAGATGAGTTGTATCATAACTGAGCTGAATAAAGTTTCTTTCTCCACCACGCCCCCCCAAAAATATTTCTTTTTGTTCCTAGGCACTAAACACTTTTCCATGTCTTTAAATGTTCCACCTGCCTATACATAGATACTATAATAAAGTTAATTCTACACTCAACTATTTTTGAAAGCAGTTTGTTAAGCAGTGGAAAACTAAATTGTAAAATTAAAACTTCTAATATGACAATAGAGGTATGCAAGATTTTATCCAGGTAATATAGAATATTAATGTATTTAAATTTTGTTAAATATGTCAATGGGAGCAATTTCATAGTAACATAAAATTTAGTTCCAACTACTTTAGCAAAACATCTGTCTCTTATTTCTCTCCGTTGTGTGTGTGTGTGTGTGTGTGTGTGTGTGTTTGTAGCTTGTCCTACACAAGAGATCATCTTAATCTTTCTATTTTAAAATATTCAGACACCTGCAATAACACATAGTCATAACGCTCTTTTATAGCAAGTTATTCATCTATCAGCTTGCTTTCATGGTAGGTCTATTGGAAGATTTTCACCCTCAGCCCTGTTCTCCTAGCAGTTAATTAAACTATCCTTGATACTGAAATGTATTATGTAGTCTCTATGAATTAGAGGATGTCAAATATTGTAGTTTGCTTAGAGAATCAAGGATTCAATTGTTTTTTAGTTCCCACTGTTTCATACTTACAGTCATTTAGAAAAATTGCTGATGCATCAATTAATGCAAATTATATATAGACTTCTATAATTTAGGCTTAAAATGCCAGATCCAGCCATGGAGCTTTGTATCTTTATGAACTGCAACCTAAAATACAGGTTCAATTTTCATTTACCTAATGTTCCCCAGTAATAAAGACATGTCTATTAAGGACATCTGTTACAATTGGTAACCCCTAATTTTAATGGGAAATAATAGAGTTCATGTTTGTAAGATTAGAGGTTATAGACTAGGTCTTTACACTGGCTTGGCATCCTTGATATAATGTTCTGCCAGCCAACCTAAAATATTCACAAAGGATCCAGCATCTTGGTTCTGCAGGCCAAAAAATAAAAGGAAAAAAAAACAAAACTTTTCTCTTTTCCATCTTGTCACTTTGCTCATCACCTTGTTGAAAATCTGTCACCACCTACTAGAAAATAATATTTTGTTTCTCTGTTTTAAAAGTACATGAAAAGACAAGAAACCAGAGAATAATTACATGGTAAAATGTTCTTTGCCAACTGGCTATGAGGGAGAGAGCAAAGGAAAAGAAGAGAGGGGAGGGGAGGGGAGGGGAGGGGAGGGGAGGGGAGGGGAGGGGAGGGGAGGGGAGGGGAGGGGAGGGGAGGGGAGGGGAGGGGAGGGGAGGGGAGGGGAGGGGAGGGGAGGGGAGAGGGGATGAAAGTCTCTAAAGCTCTGCAGATTCTCTATGCCCCCAGCAGGGCCCATGGCCTGATGTTTAGGTTTTAGATATTTTCCTCTTGTCAGGGGGTGAATGATGGGGACAAGAAATGGACAAAAACCTTCCTTTCCCTCCTCTTTCCTTTCTTGCACTGGCAACCTACAGAGAATAAAGAGAATGTATCTGAGAAAACAATTATATCTGCCAACTTCAGCAACGGTAACAATGAAGTCCTCTTTTTTTTCTTATTCAAGTCAAACTTCAACATTTCTTTTGAATCCAAGTTCTTAATGGCATTTATGACTCTCACGAGTATTTATTTTAGCTGAATATCTTACCTTTACTATGCCAAGAACAATCCCTAGTAAAAAAGATTCCTGTCACTTCATTCAGGCTTCAACAAAAAGCAACGGAGCCAGTAAATCCCTTCCTGCGACATGCATGAACGATGCCTTAGCAGCCTGCTCCCGGAAAGATTAGAATGGAAGTAAATAGAACCCTGAAATCTGTGCCTACGCAAGCTGAGCCCAGACTCTATCAAAATCAGTTTCTCTCCTTTGACATCTGAGTATTTTCAAATGTTCCAACAGGAAGCAACTGAATCAATCTCTTTTCAACTTGCTTTCAGCACAAGGGAAGTATGATAGCCAGACTGGCCAGGTTTTAAGTGTCACTGAAAGTCCAACGTTAACTTTAGGCCACCTTAATGCGGAGAAACAACAATGAAGGTGAACGATTGGTTTTGAACACTGAAACTGATAAAAACTGAGCAAGTCATGTTTCACAAAAATATGTGTTTTTTTTCTCAAGTTGGGTAAGGTTGGAAACACCCTTCATCCAGTTCCATATCGGAGCATAAAAGGGGAAGGAATATTGCAATGCAGATTACCCTGAGTAAGATACTCACAAGATCATGGGATTTTTCAAATGCCTATAAAGTTGGTGAATGTAAGTCATTACAGCCATTTCTCTAACAACAGGGTTGGCCAACAAGCTCATTAATCAAAATCATGAGAAAATCCCATATATTATGTCACTCTTTCTGCTTTCCATTTCTAAGGCAGAAAATAAAGTCATTCTAATGTGTTCCTTTTCCATTTTAGTCATATTGTGTTTGCAGTTGCCTTCTCTCTCTAAATGTAGTAAACCGAGTTGTCATTACATGGTGTCACTAAATATATAGCATGGGCAAAAGTAGGTTTACAGTTGTTCATGAGGAAAAAGACATGCAGGTTATGATTATATCTACCAAAATTACAACAAAACTTCCTTACAGAGAAGTGAGCTGAATTTGTTTATGGCTTAGCTAACCAAACACACTTCTATTAAATTTTTAAGTAAAATAAATTAAATTCTCTTCAAATATTCTTAAGCCCTCAAACTACCCTATGTGTTCTGCTGAGTTTATTTCATATTTTTATATTTTACTAATTAGCATTTTTATCTTGGATATTTGGAAAGTTGACCTATTTTTTATTGGTAATAACACAATTTAAAACTTTTAAAAATAAGAAAGCTAGAGCAATTTTTCTTGGACCTATGTGGCTGTTTTAGTGATTTATAGATTAATCAATCATCAATGGGATTAAAGGCCATTTACACTAAACAAATTGCTATGGTTGCAGCAAATTGTGTTTTGAGATTTAGTGATAGGGACTATAAATTGCCAGTCACGTTATTAGACGTATAAATCAGAGAGTTACTGAAAATTGATTAGCTGACTCCAATTTTTCTGAACACAATGTTACTCTAGTTTATTATTTTCTTTCCCAGGTCAGAATAGTTCAACTATACATTTCAGTGAAGGAATGTACCTTTCTATACCTAAAGCTAATACTCAGGGATTTTTGGTTTTGTTTTTTTCATTTCTGTAGACATTATTTAAAATAAAGAAATAACTATATATATATTTTTTGTTCATGTGAATACTGCAGTGTTTTGTGTGTTTTTTTCTATTCAGTATCTGAGTATAATTATCCCAGATATGAAAACTAACGTACACTAATAAAATAATTGCAAAGTATTTCTTGTTTTTATGATAGAGCCATGTTATAATAAACCCATAATGAGCACAGCCTCTTCCTTCTCTTTTGGCACTTTCTAAGATCCTAAATATGTACTTACTTTTAAGAACAGAGAAATCACAAAATAGAAGGCATACACTGTGTATATCGGTGTTGGTACAATGATTTTTATAATAATTAACCATCATTAAAATGGTAAGATAGAATTTATTTTTTAAAGTGGGCACCAATTATTTGCTTTCTAGATGAGCAATTTGTTTAGGGTAACACTCTGGATGCAGACTTTGACACTTCTCTCTTCCTATAACAATACACCCATACAAAGTTACTTGAATATTCTTACACCTGGCTCTCTTTCATTACTGTCCTGCTAGAAACTAATCTTCACAAACTCTATTTTCGAGTGAATTCCAAAAAGGGTTCATGACCAAAACACTCTCCTGCCTTACTCACTCCTGCAGTCACTGCTTCTCGGTATGATGCTTCCCTCTGTCCCGCCTACCACTGGCACAGTCAGACTTCAGGGCCCTTCTCAAAGACAATCTCCTCCAGAAATTATTCCTGTCTCCTGGTAAAATGCTTATTAAATCAGCACATGTCATTTATTTATGCTTCTATGAATGCATTTTCTTATTGTACTCTACTTTTTATACTGTAAGTTGTATGTGCCTTTCTATAATCTATAACGGGTAGAAAGTAAATTTTAAGAAATTGTTGGTGATAGCTTTTTATCCTGCATTGGAGAGATATTACTTTACGGAGCAGATAAGTGTCGTGACAAAATCACTTGCTAGCAATTTGTGTTATTAAATCAATCAATTAACCTAAAAACGAACACAACTGCCCATTACAAATTAATTCCAAAGATATTACAAAATCTTCCATCTTCAACAGCTTCATAAGTTTAAGACCTTGAAAATGAAACAGGGGCTGAGAAGAGGAAAGGGGCACTTTTCTTTCCTTTCATCAGCCCCTTGTGAGTGTTACTGGTGGACAGTGTAGATGTAGAAGTTAAGATGACAGACTTTGGAGTTAGAGAAACCTGGATTCAGATTTTAGATATTACCTACTAGGTGTGTTATAATGGAAACTGCTAGTTGATATTTCATGCATGTAATAATCTGTAGCTTGAACTTTGCACATGATAGATGTAAAATCATAACTTGGTCTTTTAATTCTCCCAAAGGAATATACAATTTTTGAGCAAAGATGTAGAATAGAATGTTAGCCCTGTTTCTTACATATTCAATATTCTGTATTTAATCATCATAAATGTCATGACTTGTGCTTAAATATGCAAGCTGAAGTTTAGACTAGAGATACATATCCAATTAATTCTGCCACAAATATAAACATCAAGGAACTCTTTCAACATCCAAGCTACTAGAAATTTCCTCTGAACAAAACGTTTCTCAAAGTTTTGTTACAGCTAAGATGTCAAAAATGTTGGCAAATGGCCTGAGGGTTTCACTAACCCACAAACCTTTCTGCAGGTTTTCTTTTTAAAAAATTTTTAATCTATATTAAGTTCCCCATGGGTGCACTACTTCATATGAACTATTTTTCCAATAAACTAGAATAGCTCTTTGGTTCAAGGAAATAAAAAGATGTTGCTGTTATTCTTAGATATTACATCAATATTTACTTTAGTTATATTATAATAGAATTTCTTTCATAGAAACCAGCTGAGAGGGAAAAAAAAATCCCTGTCCAATTGCATCAAAGAAAATTCCTTCAAAACAATATACTTTTAAAAATGTCTATACATTTGTGGAGAGATGCATTCAGAGTAATCTCAATAATTCCAACTATAATAAATTAGTCTATTGTCTTCTGTCCATCAATTTTTTCTTTCTCTTCCTCTTATTTTGAACAGTTTCCTATGAGGTTGGAGTTTTTATCTCTGTAAAATACATCAAAGCCAGACACAGTCATTAGCACTGGGAGACCAGGGGTGTGAAAGAAATATCAACATTTTTTTGAGAGTTGAACAGCTAAAGATGATTGTGGACTCTGCCAGCAGCATCTGAGTAGAGCTAATAAAGGCTCAGAATCCCAGCGAATATAGAAGAAAAGAATATTTGACATTCCTGTAACACATTATGCCATCATTAATATTAGACTATACCTGAAATACATTCCTCTTCTGATTGGATGTTGTTTGGCTTAATGTTCCCTTTATCTTTATCTCTTCCCCTCTTTATGAATCAGTTCCCCACCTCATCTGCTACTTGATATTAATGTAGAATTCAGAAAGAGTAAAATTTATATTATCAACTCTGCAGTACAAGATAGGCACCAGATATTTAGTTCTTGGATTATCACATCAAACTAAGGTCAGCTCATTAATCTTCTATTTTCGCCCCAGATTCCAAATCGACATGCTTATGCAATTTAGCAGTTACAGAAATGATTAATAGGTTTCTCTGGTGCTAACCTAATTGCTATGACACTAAAGACAAGAACAATACAAAAAGATAAAGCGTTGAGACCAGAATTGCCTCCCTTCTACGTAACTTTCAGTGGTTAAGGGCAATTCTTGGACTCCTCTGAACAAATTATTCTTTCCAAGTATGGTTCTTGATTGCTGGATTCAGCTAGAAGACAGCCTCATTAACAAATCCTCATGCCTAGCTCGCTGTTTTTCAAAGTGTCCACAGTTTCTGTTATCAAATTTCTCCTGGAACAAATCATTTTTAAAAAATTTGAAATGATTTTTTTTCTTTTATACCTCTATATAGCAGCATATTTCTACATGTACCATAATCTTGAATTTGTGTTTGATGTTCATCAAATAAATGTGGAGATGTATTTAACAAATAAGTGGGGCGGGAGTGGGGGGAGAAGCAATAATTTGAAAAATCCATTTAATAGTTCCATTAGTGCTGTAGGATGGCAGCACATGCCACCCGCCCACCCAAATGCCATTTTGGCATAAGGATTATCTTGAGCTGAAGGCAATTGAGAAGAAGCAGATAGAAAAGAAGCTCTTTGCCTAAAAGACGGTATTAATTTGTGAAGGTGTTCCCCCTCCTCTCCTGGCAGGTAGGACAAAAGTTACCCATTGGAGGTAACCCTAGATGTTTACCAGCCCAAAGATGGCACTAGAACAGCGACTTTCAACCTTTTTCATCTCATGACACATAAACTTATTACTAAAATTCTAAGGTACACTCAAAGATATTTTTTTTGCCAATCGGATACAAAAGATGCATAATTTTGATTATTCACACCAGATGACTTGTCATTGTTTCCCCTTGACAATCTAAGGGAGAAGAGGCGGGTGCCCATGGCCAAACAATCTATATAATAAACTACTGAGCGGCCCTTATCTCCCATTAGTTTCCCCATATATTTGCCTTCCCACTATTTAACCCTTAGAAACTCAAAGTCCTTTCCCTTTGCCTTGTGTTTTCTTTAAAAATCCATTGTCCTTTTGTTAAGATGCTGTGATATAAGCCCACGCTGAGTTCCTCACCACTGAGGACTCCCATGTGCATTTGAGAGGCTCATATTAAGAGACTTTGCTTCCCTCTGAATGTATTTTGCTTGTTAATATGACTTTAGCTTCATTTACAGGGCCCCAAACAATGAACCCAAGGTGGAGAGAGAAAAACAAGTTCTTTTCCATATACAGTGCTGCCTAATTATTTTCAAGAACAGTTCTTTTCTGTCAAAGTGTTACCGGAGAGGTCCAGGACCAGGGCGGGTCTGCCCCAGAGGGGCTGGAAATAGGATTCTTCTCTGGGGTCGCCTGGGAGGATTTTAAGCAATAATGGATAGATTTATTAGAGTGAAAAGGGGCAGTACACCCTCAGGCAGGCAGGCTATAGCAGTGGGTGCACCCATGTCCATGCTAAGCCTCCATATATTTTCTTGGGTTTGGAAAAGATCAGTCTTTCTTTCAAAAGATCAATCTCTTTCCTGGCTCTTCCCAGAACTGTGTTTGTGCCCTCTCCCAATCCAATCCCTTTCCTGGCCTTCTGGGGTTTTCTGTCCTTAACCTATCCCATCTTTCTCCCAGATTTTCCCAGGCCAATCTCCTCCCCTTTTGTGGTCCCTATTTTAGCTTCTACTGCGGGGCCTCAGTGAACGGAATTTCCCTTGGCCGACTTCTCCCTCACCCCATTAATCCTGCAGAGGGTGCCAGTTACTCCCTGGGGTGACTGAAAAGCATCTTTCCTATGTACTCGGATGCAGGAAATGACTGTGAAACTGTCCTTTCTTAGTTAATCTGGCTTAATCAGATGTCTAGTTCCATTTGCTCCCTTCCTTTTTGTTAATATCTAACTGCCTATTATAACAAAAGTATTCAGAATATTGTTTCAGGTTTTATTTTGACTTTCTCTGTTTAGATGAATGGCCTAATCATAAAAATGCCCCTTGGTTACAGAGTACCAAAAATTAGTGTTTTTAAATTTCTTACATCAAGTTGAAATTCCCTACACAACAGTGATCATTGATAGAATTGAAAAAATTAAAAAATATATCTATGTGTTGACATTGTTGGCTACATGTTCATTCCTACCATCTTAATATAATCTGTAGTACCTGTAATTTTCCCCTAAAGTAGAGTTTGTCAGCTGAAAGAAAAATATTTTCTCTCCTTTTGTACTTTGTGATTCTAATGCTTCATTAAGCTGTTGGAAGAAGACATTCTAGCCTTCTTTAGGTTCTCTACTTGGTGGCATTGCTACCACTGAGTTTTTATTATGTAAATTATTGCAATCTGGTTAGTTCCTTCCGTCTTCCTTTTTTTAACAAAAGGGGTCTGCAAGTGCTAATCAAAATGCTGCAATTTACATATTAATGAAGTTTTTATAATGACATTTCCTTCATACACAGGGTAAGCAAAAGGGAGATTTTATCTTTTTTTGAGAAAGCAACCACTAGATCTTATGAAATATCTTTGAAGCTTTCCAGAGCTGGCTGGAATGGCAATTATGTAATCAGATATGTAATATGATTATCAGATATGTAATAAAGCACAAAGTATGAGCTTTACACATGTGATGTTTATAAGCAATAATTTTTTTGTGTACATTAATGCACTTGTAATTACACAAAATGCTAAGCCTATGTTTGGCAGTGAGGATGCTGTGCACAATTAAGTCTTAATCATTTTCAGGAAAGAAAAAAACATTCCATTAAAAATGAGGTGAGGCACCAGGAGTGTTCAAAAGCTTTGTCAAAAGTATCTAGCTGTTTTTGTAGAATGTAGGTGATTTCCTGGTGCTAGCAAAACCCAGAAGAAACATTATAACAACTAACAATGTCTATACTTGTTATGAACCCCAAGTATGAAGATTCACAAAAATAGAATAAGTGGATGAAATTAGTTAAAACAATCTTCTTGAGAATGAAGCTCTCTGATTATAAAGTTGCTTAACTCTTTAGAATTTGTCACTGAAAACCAAGCTGAAAAAATAATTTAACAGTCTGTCACTAGGATGTGGTCTCCTACAGATAATATGCTCATAAGTGAAAAGACAGATATTCTAATATTAAACAATACTTAGTGACATTGTTTGGAAACTTAGGCAAAGAATCAATTTGTGTTACATTTTCCTTAATTATCAAAAGAGTGTATAGGCACAATATTTGCATAGGAGTTATTTTTTCAATCAATAGCCCTCTGAAAGGCTAATGGAATAAAAGAAAAAAGAAAAAAAAAGTGACTCAACCATTTTATGTGAATTCCTGATTGTATTGTTAAAAGTATTTTATGTGAAAAATTTGTCAATAATCTGAAAATGTCAGTGTTTTTTAAAGTCTCACAACTTTTTTTTTCAGGGATTGATGTGAAAATTACTAATACTTGAGGTATTTCTACAATAGCATGTAATAGTTGGTTTATTTTCTCGAAAGTGATTTCATGTTATGAAAGACAATTTGGAATTCAGTATCAGTAAAATTTTTAGTGTTAATGAATCATAAATTAATATTGAAACTTATTTAATGCATCATAAAATAATTTTTAAATTTGAAAGATAAAAAATAACAATTATGTATGTAGGTCAGTGTAACTTGGCTTCTATGTAACACACTAGCTGTTTATTTAGGATATGGCAGTTGATGAGAACAGACAACTCTTGTGTTGGATTCATGGGATGACACCCCAACAAGTGAAATAATAAGGTAAGTCTTACTTCTTTTCACAGCAGGACAGGAACACCCATTCAGCCGGATGACATCATGCCAAGAGCCATTAGTCCAATCATTGGCTTGTGCCTACAAGTGCTACCATTTAAACACATGGAACCGCTTCCAGTCCCATCTGGCCACTTGGGCATATGAGTTGGCACAAGCATTCTGGGGAAAGAATGAATGCTCCTGCCAGACTATTCACCCCAAATCCTTTAATAGTTTGGGGTTATTTCTTTTAATAAAAGAGAATCCTTAAAACTATGAGACTCTCAGCTGTGCATTTGCGATCCACAGAAAGTTTATTTTCCTTTCTCTTTGTCTTCCTTGAATGGTTTGGTTTCTGAATGGCTTCAGGCTTGCTCCAGGCCTTTGAACCGTTGATTGCTCATGTTCAGGCATTGATTTCAAGTTGCACCAATTCATTGAAATTGTGCTTAATTTCAAAGGACTTCCATCACTCGCTGGAAGACCAGTTTTTGTGGAAGTGGACAAATGACTTCCTTACGGGAACCTGACCTCTTCTAACCCAGGTATATGCAGGTCTTCCAATGACAGAGAGTAATTGTTCAATCTTTTGCTGGTTGTCCCACAGGTCTCATAATAGTTTCAGTCTCTGAAGCGGAAAAATATTTAGCTTAATTTTGTTTGTTATTGTTTTTCTCCATCCCAATGTTAAACATAACTAAATTCATATACTTGTACTATTTAAAACTTATTAAGCTATGAACTCTAAAGAACTGAATTATATACAATTAGTTTTGTTATTTGATTATAGTACATTGTCATCCAGAATTAAAACTACACACTCAAACTTATGCACACACAAGCACTCACACACATATACTCACACACTACAGTAAGTCAGCAATAACAAATGCTATAAGACAAAATTGTTTCCTAACTCTGCCTTTGCAGTCATCAAATTCTGAGCCACTCTATCTGCTGACTTGGCTCTTTTATGAAATCTCTTTGTGCCTAGTTAGCTTATCTAAACATTATGTGCTGTGATTACTTCTGGTACTATTTGACTAGTACATACAACAGCTGTAACTTGTCAACTTACTATATTTTTTTCTAAAGAGGTGTGTTTGGGTTTGTTTTTAACTTAATTAAAAATAGCATGAACAAGCATTACTCTCCTCTACCCATCCCAAAATGTGGGAGACCAGAGAGTAGAAGAATGTTTTACTAACGGGTTTTTTTCCCCTCCCAAACTAATGATAAATAGCAGACTATGCCACTCCAAAATATACCTCTCTGGTGTAAAGATTATTTTGAGCTTGTTAAAGAACAAAAATTCAACTGCGTAAATCTAAAGGTCTAATTGGCTTTATTGAGTGATTCATGAATCGGGCAGCATCCCTTCTAGAAAATAGAGAGATGCTCTGAGAACTTGTAGAAAATGGAAGGATTTCATAGGCAGAGACTGGGCAGGACAAGGAAGTTACTAGCAAAAGAAAATAAAGGATCATTTCAGGTAGGGTCACCTTTATCTGGGGGAAGGGCAGCAGAGAAAGTCTTATCAAGCAGGTTATCTTACCAGTTTTGATCAGGAAATTTCCGACTGATTAGTTTAAAATTCCACTCCTAGAGAGGCTGAAACTGCAATTAGGTTAGGTATTAAGTCTTGGTGAGGTTGAACAAAAGTGACTCCATTTTTGAGCCTATTGTTTCTTTATAACAAGCTGAATATTTTGAGAAACTGCAGACATAGGAGAATCTGAAAACAGAGTAGAAGTCACCCTTCTGTAAGGGAAATTTACATATAAAAGATCTTCATAAGTAAGGGCATCTTTCTGTCTGTACCAAGGAAAAAAGAATGACTAAATCATAAAAAAAAACAAACAAAAACAAAACAAAACACCCTCTAATCAATGGAGAAGGCACCCACTTAAATCTGCATAACAAATCTTTCTCTTATTTACTGTGCTTTTCTTGGTAACGTCCCATAAATGTACCCCCAACTTTCTTTTGTCTTTAGCTGAAGGTGATGTTTAAGGTGGTAGATTGGTTCATCGGAGAATTATCATTTTCCTTGGGTATTGTGGGGGTGCAGAACTAGTCACCCCAAGATGTGCCTCTGCGGTGTGCAGATCATTTGGAGCTACAGGCAACATTAGCCACAGGCTCAGGAGTAACTTCTGCCCCCGCCCTTAACTGCCCAGAATAATTTGAATTAGAGGCCTTACCCATAAAAGATAAACTTTTTGACCCACTTACGTGACAAGTCACACTTACTTACTAAACATCTGTTCTTCTTACGATTTTTCAATGACCCTTTGAAGTCCCAAGGCACATTACCTCATCCCTAGCTCAGGATGTCTTCTATATCTCACTTCCCCTTTTCTATCTCTGAAGCTCTTGTACTTGGGGAGTCTCTGACTCTCATGTATGCAAGGTTCCCACACATATGTATGTACTAAATTTGGTGATTTTCTCTTGCTAATCTGTCTCATGTCTGTTTGATTATTAGAGCAGACAGAAGAACCTTGAGGGTGGAGGAAAGTTTGCTCCTCCCCCAAGGAATCTCCCATGTATACCTGAGACTCACATGTTAATATAGTTCTGTTTTCTCTTGTTAATCTGTTTTTTATTACTGGGGCCTCAGCCAAGAACTCAGAAGGGTAGAAGGAAAATTATTTTTCCTCCCCTATGTCAACTTAAGAAACATTCAAGCCTGTAGAGAATTTTATGAGTTTATTTGAGCCAAACTAATGACAATTACAGGGAAGGAAAACCTCAACGGATTGAGAAAACGCTCCAGAAAATGGCAGTTTTGCCCCTTATTTTATACATTACAATAAAGCAAGAAGACATAAGTGGGCTACATGAAAGCCACTGGTGGTAGATTAGGGAGGCAGGAGTAAGCAAAGCGGCGGTGGGAGTGGGTTGGGGGTGGGGGGCTGAGGTGTAGAACCTCTGAGGTTGGATAAAAAGTAAAATGACAGACACTTCTTTTACATAGGTGGGTTCAGGATAGCTAAGAGTCAACAATTAACTTGATAACGGTAACAATGAGGGGATTTGTGGCCTCTGCTCTCGTCTAGTGCCTGTGCTTTGAAGGGTCCAAAAAAAGGGAAATTACTTTGTTATTGCAAAGGCATGTTTAACAGGTTTGTTATCCTAGACACAAAAAGTAAAAAAAGTAGGCTCCATTTAGGTGAAGATGACCTTTGTTAGGAAAAAATACTGCCCTAGGACATGACTATCTGCCCTGAACTGCTTTTAGTTAAAAAAAAACCTAAAAAAAAACGTTTTAATTTCAGGCGTCCTCCGTGGTTATCTTAGGTCTCTGAGTTTGCAAGGCTGCCGTGCAGGCCTCCCCTGAGCTTGTCAGGTTTAGTATGTGGCCCCTTTATGTCCACAGCTACACCAGCACGTGGCAATTAAGTCTCCTGCCAGCCTAACACCTTTATAGTTATATTTCAGGGTATAAGAAGGAAAAAGAAGCAATTGGTTCAATGAAACTTTTGCTGAAAAGAAACAAATATGAAAACATGTCAAGAATCTATTAGACTAAACCAATTGGATCAAAAGCTAAGAATGCCACCAAACCAATGCCAAAGAGGGGGCTTTTTATGGTTTTAGTTGATCTTCTGTTTAACATTGTATTTATAGGTCACATTTCCTGTTTAAAGTAAAACATATTTTAAATATTTGACACAGAGGTTTGAAAAATTTCCTAATAGTATTGGAAAATAAGTATTTCACCATTAAAGGGTTAACAAGATCATGATAAACATATCTTAAATAGACAAAAATATAGATAATTCACCACAAGCGAGAATAAAAAGGAGCAGTATAATAACATTGTTATCAGAGAAATACATGGATGGCCTTTCTCCGATGCTAGTGGGAGTAGGGTTCTTGGGGTGCCATTGGAATAAGCATTTCTGGAGGCCCCCCACAGGAGGATGAGATGTGGTAGAAGCTTTATTTGTGTGGAATTACATCCCTCGGTTTCCAAAGTCCCACTTCCTTTAAACCAGTCCTGGAAGACAGGCAGCTGGGATTAGGCAGAGCTGGAAGCAAAGCCAGTGTCCAGAGTGTCCATTCCCTGGCGGAGCTGGGTCTGATGTAGCGTCATGCTAGTAACAGTCCTTTAGTCCTTTGTGTGGGGTCCCCAAGGCCATGAGCCGTGTGGGCAAAGGTAGGGGAACAGGCCGCCTGCACAAAGAGAGCAAGGAGCCCAGCGCACAAGAGAGAAAACTGCTTTATTTAGGAGCTTAAGTATCTCAGATTTTGCCTGCTTTGGCCAATGACCTGTTCCCAGGTGCGACTGACAGGCAAACACCTTCCTTATGTCACCCAGACTTTACTGGGCATGCATCTAAACTGCAGCTCCTTTCCTGTTAATTAATAATCAGGTTATTTCCAATGGTATCACAATAATAACATTACCAGAAAATAATGATAAATCAGACTCACCTTAACAGTTTCTATAGAGGAGGAAAATTTTTTTTCCTATCTTTCTAGGGTCAGTGGCTGGGAGTCCTGTGAATTAAACTGACAAAAACCAGATTAATAAGAGGAAAAAATAATAATTCTGGAGATACACATAAGGAGTTCACAAAGAAATCAGACTGAAGGAGGTGGCCAGAATTGGGAGTTTTATGTGTCATTTCAAAGGGAGTCAGAATATGAGAAAGAGTCTAGACAAGGGAGAAGGGATTTGGGGCTTCGGGAGGAGAGGACTGAGAAGGTGGGAAACAAGGGTTGTTGAGCAGGGCTTGGTGCACAGAGTGACCGGCCGCCTCTTCCATGGATAAGAGTCGTTAAGAACCACCCTGTTCCTGCCGGGGGCAGGAGACATCTCTACAAATGATAATTTCCTTTTTAGTGTACATTTCCTTTACAAAAGGAAAACTGAGGCTAAGTTTTTGGAGCTTTTCCTTCATCTGCTTTCTTCAATTGCCTTTAGCTCAAAATAATCCTTATGCCACAGTGGCATATTTTGGAGTGTCATATTCTGTTTTTTAGTTTGTTTTATTTATTTATTTTATTTTAAAGCTTTTTTTAAGAAAATGATTATTAGCTCTGTTTTCTTTCTGTAGGGCAAGCAAAATATATCTTTTGTCTTCCACCCTTCTAGGTTTTCTGACTTAACCCCTGTGAATTATACTGACGAAAGACAGATTAACAGGAAAAAAATATACAAATTTATTTCATACAAAGTTTTAAGTGGTATAGAAGCCTTTATAAGGAAATAAAGACCCCCAGGAGACTAACAACCCCCCCCCCCCACTTACCCATTCAATGGCACCTCTCACCCGGGAGCCCATGAGCAGGTGAGTCTCGTGGCCACCTGGGGCCAGAGGGAGATGGCAAGGGCTCCCCAGGATTAAGCTTTAATATGAAGCAGAAACTCTGGACCTTGTCTTTTATTTTGGCCTTGATGAAGACAAGGTTGGACTTTTCCCATGGTGGGATGGAGGGAGAGGGGACATTGGAAGCCCAGGGGCAGCCGTAACAAATAAATCACCTTATCACTGTATTGCAGTCTCCCACGCATGGATCTTTGAAACGCATTTCTCCTGATCCCAGGGCAGGGCCTGATCCCACCCACAGCAGAGTGACTAAGCACTTTGGCAGTTTGAACCCTGACTCTGTCTATGTGATAAACGGCGCTCCCTGCATTGTTCATTTAACCGCACAACCTGGTTTAGCTGTTTATTTTGCAGGTTCCTGGGAAAACTGAGATGTTGGCTCAGTTCTTGTGACCTGCCCCCCTCTGCTGACCATGTCTTATGACAACAACCATCGGCCATCTCTCCTAATCCCATCTTCTGATCCTAAGTTAACTAAAACTGGAAAGCCCCGTTGCCCTAGCCATTAAAAAAAAAATGTACAATAGCCCTAGCCAGTTTGGCTCAGTGATTAGAGGGCCCCGGGTCCTATTCCAGCCAAGGACATGTACCTCAGTTTCAGCCTCAATCCCCAGCCCACATCAGGGCATTTGTGGGAGGCAACCAATTGATGTATCTCTTTCACATCCATGTTTCCTTCTCTGTCTCTCTCCCTTCCACTCTTTCTGAAAAGCGATGGAAAAAATATTCTCCAGTGAGGATTAAAAAAAGAAAATATACAATATATACTTGTGGCTTTGCTTTCTTTATCAACCAACTCCCTTAAAGATCAGGTCTCTGTTGTTTTTGTCTTTAAAAACTCTATCCCAACTCTCTCTCGTTGGAGCGTATTTTTGATTTATGCCAAAGGCTACATCTCCTTGGTTTGCAAACCATATATGAATAAAACTCTTTTGCCTCTCAGAAAAGTCTTCTGGGATTTTTGTTGACATCTCTTACATAAGAATCTTAAAACCTACTTTAGGGGAGACAGGAGAGGTCAGGAGTCCCTCCTGGTCCTGCTTCCAAGCAAATTCCTTTAGCTACACACCCAATACTCCAAGGCACCCAGTGTTGGTGTAGCTTGTTCTGAATCCCATCAGTTCTCTTTTATCTTTTTTCCCCTCCCTTCTTTTATTTACTTCCTCTAAAAATTCTTTCTATATGCCAAGCCAATGGAGAGTGAGGGTTATAGAAGTGTTTATTCACTCCCCCTCTTTTCCACAGGTCACCTGTGCCCTGCCTAAGGAATCTGGACAGTTGTTAAGGAGGCCTCAAAGTATTCCAGCATTTTGCTGCTATTTTTCCTGCAGCTTCTTTTCATAGGTGGAATGTCCTCAACCCCTGTGCTTCCCAGTAAGACCGAAGCTTTATTTCAGTTGTTTCAAAAAAGCATCCGTTATAAAAACTCACATTTAGACACTTTGGCATAGAATCTTGTAAGTGGATTATACATTGATATGACTTATTAAAGAGATACATTTAAGGTTTTTAAAAATTAAAAGTTTTAACTGAAAATAATGCTTATTTTTAAAAATTTAAAATGCAAATCATTCTTATTTATTACATAAATTTTTAAATAAATATATTCTTTTCAACACTCTTTACAGATTTTGATTTTATTAATTTAGGAATGGAAAATATATTTTATATATTAAGCCATTTATTTGTTCACTTTCTGTAATCAAAGTTTTTACTTATCAGCAAAAATGCTCATTCTTATCTCCTTTCTCTTGCTAGTGGAGAGGAAGGTTTGCCGTAATGGCCTCCCATCCACCTGTCCTCAGCTTACATTTCTTAAACTTTCATTGACAAGGTTTCACATAGCTGTTAATTTTTTTTTGCAGGTACGACACAAGACAGCCCATACATAATCCTTATTGCATGGGCTCTTTCTATTATTCATAAGAGCATTTTGGAATGGGGGAAAGTGTAAAAGATTTTACAGAGGTAATTTAACATATTTTTAATAAACAAAAAAACAAGTAAATCATTTAAAAATTACCTCCGTCATACCTTTTCCCTCCAAAATAGTCTTAGAGCTTTGGCTAAGATTAGTTACACCACTACTGATAACAAGACGCTAGTATAAATGACACTGTGAGACACATTGACTCCCACTGCTCTGCCAAACAGACTAAATCACAATCTCAGCATGAGATCCTGGCAGAATATTTTGAGAAATGCAGGTCAGCATTCTTGTCACTGCCTCCTCACTTCCACGTACCCACTCCTCACTCGGCTGCGACCTGCGCTCTACTGCTATCACTCCACCAAAATGCTTTGGGGGAAGGTCTTCATTTAAACTGCCAAACACAACAGGCATCACATATTAAATACAAAGTATATCACTTTTTATATTCTCAACCACTTATCCTCATGACTTCAGCTACCATTTGAGCATTCATATTCCACAACCTATATCCCTAACTCAGTTCCCTCTGTTGACACTAAAAAAAATTCATATGTTTAATAAACATTCACAGAGCACTACTTCCCAGACATACCATAAGTTTCTCAGACACTATTTAATTAATTGTGTTTCTTTTTCTTCCTTTCCCCACTCAACCCCCCAAAAACAAACAAATACATTAAAAAACAACAAAATACCACTATCAGCAGCAACAACAACAAAAATAAAAAACAAACATGGGAACACAACACAGTCCATCTTCCAAAACAAAAACCTAGGGGTAATTTTTCTTTGTTCCTTGCTTTTACTACCAGAGACAATTGGTTATTTAATCATATTTATTCTAACTTGTTAGAATCTCTATAATCTATTTCTTTGCTTTATTTTCAGTGCCACAACCAAACAAATAAGGTGCTAATTCTGTTTGTTATTTTGATTTTCCCAACTGTTTTCTAACTAATCTCCCAAGGTTTGTCTCATCTCCCTTTTATCCTTTCTAAACACAATCATTGCATTGAACTCTTTAAAATAATAGTTTGATAATATTACTCCCTGGTTAAAGTCTCTGATTGCCTATGGTAGTACTTAGTAGATTTCTTGGTGAGGTAATTTGGTTTTGTGATATATTAATATGTGTTTTATAAAAAAATATTATATCAATATTTTTCTTCTTACATGTAAAGTACATGTGCTAGAAAACTACTATTATCACAGTGTAATTGATTTTTGGAAATGGCTTTCTAGAGTAGAAAATTTCAGGAAATTGTATAGGAGATCACTTTATGCATGAAATCTCTGCTCTGAAGGCCAGGGCAGCAATGTCTTATTAATAGTCATATATCACATTGCCTATATGTTGCAACTGCTTATATTATGTATTTTAATATTTCAAAAATATTTTGAATATTTAGAGTTTATTTTATATAAAATATTTATTATTTCTCAGAGTAAGTAATTCTTTCCAATGACCTTTTTTTTTGCTATCTTCTGTAATAAAAACACTCATATTATCCCATATGTGGTTTTCTGTCAATATGTTTTAATTTTTGAAATGTTTCCATGAACAAATGAGTTTTGCATTCTTGGTTAAACATATGGAATTCAAAGGTTCTTCATTCCTTGTTTGCCTTCCGGAACAGTTAGACTTCTCACGCTTTCCAGCTGCAATGCTCAGTTCTCTTATTCTCTTCATGTTTTGCACATGACATTCTCCTCAGTTGGTAATGTTGGCAGTGTGATCGCTTAAGTCTATTTGGTACACATTTGGAGAGCCCATGATATAAGTTCCAGTTCAAAAGCCAAAAGGGTCAAGAACTAATAAAAGCCAATATTTTAGTTCCAATCCAAGTCCAAAGGCCTGAAAAGACCAATCTTCCATCTGCAGTAAGGCAGAAACTCTCTTTATTGATCTTTTTGTTTTATTCAAGTCTTAAGTTGATTGGCTGAAGGCCACTGGCATTAGGAGCACAACATGCTTTACTCAGTCTACTGATTCGAAGGTTAATCTCATCCAGATACACCTAGAATAATCTTTGTCCAAATAATGTTTGGCAAAATCTCACAGCCTAGTCCAGCTGACATAAAATTAACCTTCACGCTTGGCCAGGCATGGCTCAGCGGTTGAGCATTGACCTAGGATCCAGGAAATCGCAGATTGATTCCCGGTCAGGGCACATGCCCAGGTTGCCGGCTCCATCCCCAGTCAGGGGCGTGCAGGAGGCAGCTGATCAATGACTCTCTCATTGTTGATGTTTCTATCTCTCTCTCTCCCTCTCCTTTCCTCTCTCTGAAATCAATAAAGATATATATATTTTTTAAATTAACTATCACACTCATTTTCAAAGAAGGAGCAGAGGTGAGATAAAGGAAAAATAACAAAAATAAACAAATAATAAATTAAGTTTTTAAATTTCAAGTCAAATAACAATTTAGCTGCTTGAAATTTTAGCCAAGATGAATTGGTCTCATTTTTGAGAGATCTCCATCAGCAGTTTTGCTTCCTTTAAGTTATTAATTTTACTATTTCATTGATTCTATTTTAAATATCTAAATTTTGAGTAGAATTGGGGAAAATATGTCTATGATATTATTGGTTGATTATTGCTTAAGCTGCTACAGACATTTCCAAATATCTATTTTTTTCACATGCTACAAAATAAGAGAACTCAAATGTGGCTGGGAGAGTTAAGGGTTACGTTTGTAGCACATAGCTGATGGCATGTGCCTGGTAAAATTCCAGACTACATTCCTAGACCAAACACTTGAACATAAACTGTTATATTAATTCATCTCACAGAAGTCTTGCTCGCTGCAAGGCACGATTTGTGGGTGTGGGTGTACTTGTTTATTGGCTGAGTATCCCTCTGAGGTTCATGGGGCAAAGGGCATGTCTCTTTTGTTCATTACCATATATCAAGCACCTGGCTCAGTCCCTGGCATGTAATAGGAACTCTGTAAATATTTGCTGAATGACCGAAAGGATAGGATGAATTATACATTGTCTAGGTGTCCTGACTCCTATTTCTCCCCAAGAGCAAAAAACATAAGCCAGTTGCAGCACATCCAGCTCTAATTCATTTCAGCCATTTGATTTAGAGTTTAGATGGGCTTGCTCCTTGCTGTCTAGGTCCCAAAGAAACTTAAAATCTACCGAGTAAGTGTTATACACAAAGTAATATAAGATGTAAGAACAAAGGTAGAGAAATCAAACAAAAGACACATGCAAAGGAGGGAGTAACAGATTCTGACAATGTCTGCAAAATTTCAACATGACTATTTAACATGGTCCTAGGAATGTCTTGCTTTATAATTTGATTGAAGTGTAATTCTATCATCATTTATGTTAAAGCCCTGTTATCTGGGAGCAAACAAATATGCAACAGTACAAATTGACTGGCAATAGAATTCTTCTCATTTTGTAATTATATTTTTATTTTTAATTGTACATATACTGAACATTTAAAAATCAGTTTACAATATAGGATCTTATTAGAGGAATCATCTGACGTAAAAATCATAAAATCAGGAATATCTGATTTTATAAAAATTGTAAAAAGCATGAACCAAATATAGAACTAAGATTTATGCAATCTGTACTAAAAACCCTTTTCAGTGAAATGATTTTGGTTAGTTTCTTATCTTCCCTGAATTTTCCTATTTCAGAAGGGGTTATAAAAATTGTGAACTGAAAAAGTGTATGTGAGTGTAATTATAATGATTGATCACACTAACTGATTACTGTGCATAGTTTTTAACCTGATTTATATATATATATATAAATTTTATAATATTCATTTTCTAAATAAAGAGGTGGAAGGGAAAAAAGTTTAGAAAGCAATATTTTAAAAACTCATCTTACACATTTTATATTAATTGAAGGTCCAATTTTGATAAAGCAAGGAACACTACCACCCCTGAAAACATGTAGTATTTTTTCAGAGCTTTTCTCATCTTTACCTAGAATGCAAATAATGATAGCGCTACTAGTAATAAGCTACATTACAAAACAAGTTCCACAGCATATAGAATGGTGAAGAGATAATATAATTGTAATATAGAAGGAATAGGTTACTTTTTTCTCTGCATCTTCATAGAGCCCTGCATAGCTCTTTAATGCTCTTAGAAAATGCCAATTCCATTTTATGGCAATTATTATAAGATTATAATTATAATCTTTTACTATGTATCAGTAGGCAAGTACCTGGGTTTATGCTGGGGAAAAAAAAAGTTGTATCTTTGGAAATAATCAGAAAAGGAAGTGGTTATCATTATCCAAATTTCAATCAAGGAGTATTATGTCCCTAGTGCATTATATTTCCAGTGCACAAAATAACAACAGTTGTTCTATCGTGCCCACACATAATTAGTTATTTCCCTCTTGATATGCCGAGCAAGGTGACTTAGTTTCAAGGGTCACCTTCTATTCAAAAACCATCTTGGCTACATGTTTGAAAAAGCTATTAACTCCCAGCAAACAAAGGCTGCACTTTTGTATAAATGTACAAAGCCTTGAAAAAGCTTTCAGTTTTGGACAGTCACAACTGAGTTACTTGTATGGGTATAAACATCCATCAAAGACCACCCATCTCTCTCCATAGCACAATGCCAAGCAGTTTAATGGTTGTTAAATCTGAGCAACAAGAATGTGATTAGCGGCTCTTGTGATTGCACTTCCTTTTTTGTTTGCCAAAATGTGCTCAGCATTAAATGGGATGAAAATTTAGATATGAAATTCTGATACACAGAATGGAAGTGACCCACTTTGAGTAGAAGAAAGTATGTGGATATTTGGCAAAGGCTAAAAAAGGACCCTTTTTCTTTCCCAGCTCACACGCTGCTCTATATAGTCATTGACCTTTAATTCTGCGTTGGACATGGCGGCCTTTAATATGGAATCGTTTACTTTTCTGTAATCAAAGCAACAAATCCACCTATATTAGCTCCCTTCTCTTTCCTCACTGTGGTTCCGACAGAGGAACTTTTTTTCTATGAAAGGCCAGAGTTTCCACTGCAGCTCTGGATCTCATCTCCCTTAGTTGTCACAAAATTATCCATTCTTCACTATACAATCTAAAGCGTCACAGAACTAATCAAAGTTGGCATTATTTTGCCTATATGTATTTTTTTTTCTTACCTGGAATTAAGCTTCATGAGGACAGGGACCCTGTCTAGTCGATTACTCTTTCAACAAGTTTTTCTGTGAATAGGAGCTAAAGATGTGGGAGATTCTTTTTCGCATGTGTGTGTGAGAGAGCTTCTTAAAAGGGCTTGAGATCAGTGACTAGCCATGAACAGCAGTGGACACTGTCCAGTAGAATCACGTGCGGGGCTATTCACACTCCGTGTATGTGGATAGACTCATTTCATCCTTACTTCCACCCTATTAGGTACACATGCTACTGTTCCCATTTACAGACAAGGAAGATGAGGCCCTGAGCATTTTAATAATTTGTCCAAGATTGTGTGCTAATTAGTGGCAGAGCTGAAATTCAAATCCAGCCAGTTAGTGACTTTAGAGTCCATACTCTTACTTAATTTTGTTGGTTTTGACAGACTGGTAGGTCTCTTCGACACTCACTTTTTTATTCCATTGCCTTTTAGTTGGCAAGGACGCAGCTCCTGGACCTTGGAATGCAGCTAAGGAGTGAAACTTCAAAGCTGATGGTTTGATAATGACATAACATTCAGCTATATATTATATTCAGGTCTATAGTTCTTGATCCTGGCAATTCTGATAGTTTTGTTGTTGTTGTTTGGGTCCGTTTATAACTTTTATAAAAGCTGTATGTATTTGGGCCTGTTCTATAATTTTTAGAGAAAGAAATAACACTCAGAATGGCCTTGGCCTCTTACTCATTGGTTAGTCAAGAAGCTGTAATGTAATTATCTTTTCAATTGCTAGCGGGGAGAAAGGAAATCAACTGTTGAGGGGTCTTCAGGCAGGAAGGAGATCCAGGCATCGTCTTCTGCCAAAACAATTTTTACAGACAGAGAGAGAACCCTTATGCAACCTCAAAGTAAGATTAAAAAGGAATAGCCAGTCTGGAGTGCTATTAATCTTAGGCCAAAACACCCCTCACTGTTGCTTTGACCTGAATGCAACAACAGCAACAACAAAAGTTGCTTGGGAAGCCCCAAAGCAAGGATGCCTCTTTCCTGTTAGAGTTTATCACGGCGAATCCCCGTGTTTCCACAGAGCGGGCGCCCTCTGCAAAGCCGCCTGACTGCTCCCGCAGAGGCAGCCCTACCACTTGCTATATTCAGCGCAGGGCATAGCTAACATTCTAAATTTGTACCGAATGAGCAAAAAGACTGCATTTGATATATCTTCAAACCACCGCATGCCAGATACACACACACAAACGGACTCATAAAAAGCAATGCAGCAGTGACACATACCGCAATGTGACGAACGTCAGACGCATTATGCCCCGTGAAAGAATGCACACGCTAAAGGTCATGCATGACATACGCAGAATGGGCAGGCAAAGTGCTGCTGAGCAGAAAGCAGGTCGGTTGTTGCCGATGAAAATGTTTTGCAACCAGATAGAGATAGCGGCTGCGCAGCACTGGGAGTGTACTAAATGCCACTAAATTGGCCCTTTAAAATAGTTCAGGTTATTTTATGTGACTTTCGCACACACCCTCCCCCAGAACATGGCTCAAGGCATCTCTGTCACTTAATACTTCTGGGATAGACAGGTGGTTCAGGGCAGGTGAGAGATCCGGTTTGACAAGGTGTTTCAGGACTATTCCCAATATGCCATTCTCAGGGGTACTCGTGATATTTACTAGTCTGCAGAGTTCAAGTTGGTTGATCAGCGTCACTTTTCTGTCCCAGCCTTCAAACGTCTGAAAATGAAAGCGGCCAAGGTGAACGCTTTCCTCTCCGAAGGATGTAACCAAGGCAGGTGCCTGCACACAGCCCTGCTGCTTGCATCTCGGTGACTGGAACTTGGTCCTACAGCCGTAACTAACTGCAAGGGAGACCAGGAAAAGTAACATGTGTTAGGCATCCCTGTATCCCTTTATGACTCAGGAGATTTTATTACCAAAAGGGCGGAGAGAATGGGTGATGGAACACAATTAGCAGCTTCTGGGGCAAGGGTGATGGATAAATATTTTGCTAAAAAGTAGAAGCTAATGTTTCCAGTTTAGAAAATAATAGATAATCCAGAGTTATATGACTCTCAAATTTTATTTACAAGGTCCTATTTATAGTGTAAGATTTCTTGTCAAGGCCATGACACATGTCAAAACTACTTCTCACCAGTGGTGTATTATAACAGTAGAAAATTCCCTATTTCTCCCACATGGAGAGAAAAGCCAAAGTTATATCTGTTGGTTGAATAAGAGGTATAATGCATTTTTTAGATACTTTTATCAGTATAGAATATATCAGACTCTAATGGTCAGAAATAATATTTCCATATGAAAATATGACCCCACCAAGAATGTGTTTGTTGTTTCTCCTCAGTGATTCTTCAAAACTACTCAGAACCACCTGACCTCTAGATTCGGCTCAACAAGAAAAAAAAAAAAAAACAAAGCAAAAGAGACAAGTCATTAGATGCCTTAGTGTACAGACTTGATTTACAAGGTGCAAGCGCTGTGGGTTTAGAACCAACTCTTTTTTCTTACTTCAAATGAAATTACTGATATACTGGGCCCCTAATATATGTTCACTCCAGGCTTCTGGTTTTCATTTTTACATTTAATGTCAAAAAAAGTATAAATATAATAGAGGCATTAATAACCAAGGTATCCGGTTTTAGGAGCCAAACACAAGTTTGGATTTAGCCTTGACTCGAGGGCCTTTGATTGACATTTCCATTGCTGTAGTTATCCCAAGTCATTTCAAGATCCAACTAAATTTCATTTTACCTTATCTGCAGGTTATCTTTCTTGCAAGAACCATCTCATCCTGGCAGGATCTTGATTTAAGGTTTTAAAACTCAGCGTGGCTCCAAGAGCTATTGCAAGGTCACAACACGTAGGTTTGTTTGATAATACAAAACCTGAAGGTGCAACGGCATCCGGTGCGGGACCTCAGCAATGGCAAGGCAGGCATGTCCCACTGCATACTTACTCACAGTCGGGGTGACTTTGAAGGCTGTCTGCCTCACAGTTTTCTCTCATGGCTGATTTCAATATTTCTTCCAGGTATATACTTCTCTTTTTTTTTCAGTTTTATAAGCTCTTATATCTATAATTTTATTTTATCTCTAAAATCACGAAGGAAGGAATTGTTGATGTTGGCTTATAGATATGGAAACTGAACTGAAAGATCAAATGAATTAATCACTAAGCATCATACACTCTCTTTTAGTTTATTTTTTAAAATCATTCAGATACTTATTGATCATTCTGTATAGGACAGGAGACTCTCCATAAGTACTGGAGGCAATACTAATACTAAGTCTTTTAAATTTCTAGTTCACTGTTCTTTCCTGCCACTATTTTCTGCATCTCAAATGCAGCTCAAAAATTTTAATTTAGGTAATCACCTTTTGTTTGTTTTGTTCAGATATTAAAACAACCTTTTTTACTAAGCAGAGTTTTAAATTTGTTTTAGTTTCTTTTGTAATAGATACATTTTCTTTTCTGTTAACACTTTTTGTGTATAGATTTCTATAATCAAATTTTTTTCAATGTAAATTTGTATAAGACAAAAGTCTTGTCCATTGCTATATACTCTCTCTCCACTTGATATTAGCTAATGAGTTCCAGTGCAACTTTCTCCTTAAACTTACCAAAAACACACCAAGAGAATTTAAGCATTCCTCTTCTGTGCAATCAAGTCTGTTGCACGTATTTTCTCCCCTTTGTAATGTTAGCTGTGTAATATACAATGAATCTCTTTCCAACCAGGTTACAATGACATTAAAAGCAAGATCTGAGGCTTTTTCTTGTTTATCTCATAAAGTACACCTACTATGATACTGAAGAAAAATTCATTGAACTGGATTTGGAATTGTCTTCCTTATGCCAATGTACATTACCAGGAACTAGCTGTAATGAACTTTATTTCTTACCATGGATGATTTCATTTACTATTTATAAATACTGACAGATTTATAAATATACAATTTCTAAGTCATCATTTTCCCTGAGGGTAAAATGTCAATTGAGATATCTATATTTTCCCTTACTGTAACTGAGTAATGAATTAAAGAGAGTAAGGAATCCAGATATATACTTCTGACAAAATGTTGTTTCTCCTCAATTTACTCACCTCAGGAGAGACTGGCCAGAGAAGTCATTAGTATTAGGGTACTCTCTAAAGTTACATTTTCTTTATATTTCCCCTCAATTAGGTAAGTTTTTGTCCTGTGGAAAGTGGTGGTTTTCAGTCTGGTAAATAACAAATCATATTAAAGCATCTAAAGATATGCAACTTGGTAATCACCCATCCAGAAGGCTCAGCAGAGGGGAGAATTGAAAATATTCATGTGGAGGTGATATGTGTGCTAATGTTTATAGACAATATAATTTCATGCATGCCTATGGATGTGCCACTTACCTATTTTTACAATAATATTCTATGAGGCATCTGTGCAAAATGTTCTCATTTACTTTCAGGATGGATGACCTAGTGTTTTAAGCTATCTGTAATTCACATCCATATTAAAGGTTTCAAAATATTCCCTGAGAATTAGTGACTATTTCACACAACACAAAGGAAAGTTAATTATATACGCACACATATGTGGATTAAAGAGTTCCTAATTCGTCATACATTTTTGCTGTTTGTCATGTGCAGCATAGCCTGGTGAACGTGAGCAGACATTGGCAGTGAGATTGAGCTTGACCCTGAATCGTACCTAGCATTTGCAAGCAGCGGAGTTTTGAGTTGGTTTCGTAAGCGCTCTGGACTGCAGAGCCTTCGTCTAATAAAGATGAAGATAATTAAGTATACCTCATCTGATTATTGTGCAGAGTAAATAAATTAACTTATATGTAAGTCACTTGGCACTTAAAGGGTGTTCGTATATGCAGATAATTATTTTCCTTCTAAAGCCTGGTCATTGTGGAGGGTGGAGGAGAATGTAGCGTCGTCTGATAATGGAACGTTCTACTCGGTGGTGCAATGGGCAACAAGTTATTTGTTATTATTAAAAAATGTTCTAGCCCGGCCGGGCGTGGCTCAGCAGTTGAGCGTCGACCTAGGATCCAGGCGATCGGGGTTCGATTCCCGGTCAGGGCACATGCCCGGGTTGTGGGCTCGATCAATGACTCTCTCATCATTGATGTTTCTGTCTCTCTCTCTCCCTCTCCTTTCCTCTCTCTAAAATCAATAAAGATAGATTTAAAAATAGAAGTTCTAAAGTTGACAAATGTTTTTCTTTATTTATACAAATTTAAAATTATAATCTACAATTATAATAATTTTATTCACTCTCATTTAAAAATGCTTGTATGAATAGCACAGAAAGCTGAGGGGGAAAGGATGGTACACGGGCTTGTGTTGCGATCAAGAAAAGCAACTGCAAAGTGACTCCTGGAGAATGAGGAGTGAGAAGAGGAACAGCATGTGAAGAAAGAAGGCAAGCAGAGGAGGGGAGTTCCTTCCCACTGAGATGGGAAAGAAAGAGGGAAGAAGGGACATGTATGCTGATTAATAAATATCACATCATTATTTGAGTCTTTACCCTCCTACTACATACCTAAAACTGCTACAATTTTTGACATGTGTACCCTCAAGGTAAAGACTAGGCATAGTTTATTGTTTCAGGCTTTGGATCCAAAGTTTTTATGAAACTTCCACACTTTGGATCCAAAATTTTGATAAAACTTCTGGTGGACATGAGCTGGATTGAGGCCTATGGACCCTTGTCTACACCGAACAGATTAAATAGCCACCCTATACCTATACATCTATCTATACACCTACATTCGACATGCAGAGGGTCTTAACTATTTCTGTGGATAAAATTTGTTGCTTAGTATTTGCTAAGGAGAGTCTATGTATTGACATAAGTTACTCATTTTATCCTCAAAACAACAGGTGTTGGAAGGAGTAAAGAGTCGCAAAGAAAGAAGCAATCTAATGAAAGCATGTTATTTTTTCCAATATCCTACTATTAGGCCTATGCCTTTCCAGGAAAATATAGTATAGACTAGTGGGAGTGCTCTCCTGGAACAGGAAGTAGTCTGGGAAGTTTATCAATAGACATTTGAAAAGACAAAGAACACGGCGGAAAGATATCCCCAAGGAGGATGCAAGAGAAGCATCTAAAGAGAATGAATCTAAACAGAGCAGTGGTTCTCAGCAGAACAATTTTGTTCCACCGCTGTCCACTTACCCTGTCCCAGGACCTATGACAATGTCTGAAGACATATTTGTCACAACTGGTGTTGGGGTTGCTTCTGGCATCAAGTAGGTAAAGGTCAGGGTTGCTGCTAAATCCTACAGTGCATAGGAAAACCTCCCTCCAAAAACAAGTATCCAGCCCGAAAAGTTAATAGTGTTGAGCTTGAGAAACCATGAAATAGAACATGACAGTTGGATATAGTAGTTTTTAATTTGTAGCCTCAGCTGTTGAAAGCTCTCACCCCAGGCATCGTTGTCTGGACCCAAGTCAGTAATTTACACATGCACACGCGGCGTGTGTGTGTGTGTGTGTGTGTGTGTAGATGATATAAAGAAGAGAAAGGCTATGAGCTTCAAAACACACACTCTAAGCTTTGGGAGCCAGAATGTGACATCAGGAAACAAGAAATTATTATTAAGGTACAGTACATATGATTGAGATCATTTGTTTGATCTCATGTTATTTTTTTGCTATTATTGCACCATGACCACAAACTCCCTACTTTGCAATGTGTCTAGATAGCTTACAAATGTGTATCTGGCTCTACAGGGCAATTATCTATTATCAATTATCTATTGTTTCACTCACGTTTGGGAAGTGCTCTTCTCTTTTGCCTTCAAAAATGCTTTCTCATCTCACTCTCCTGCTATCTTCTAGAACTTTTCCTCTCAATCTTCTTGACTTCAACCTTTTTAAATCTGTTTCCCTTCATCTGATTAAATAATATTTTTGTCACTTAATAGAATGTTTTGTATGACTTGTTTTTGCTTAAATATTTTCCTCCCACCCTCACTCTAAGCACAAGCGTCCATGCACACTTTTCTAAAAACTTCATTTCCGAGACTCACATTGTTATGCATGGATTAGACATTTTCTGGAATATGATTCTGTCCTACTGCCTGAAAATGTTGCAAAGGAGGGCTAAGTGAGACCAGGCCTATCAGAACTTTTTCTGGGATTTTTAGAACTGGACCGAGCATGAAAGTCTAAAATCGTCATTCTCACGGGATTAACAGAATGGAGAGAAAATGAAAAAGGAGGGGGTGGAGAGAGAGAATAGATATGCATAAAGGGATAGCTAAAGAATACCAAATAGAGATAAACAGCCCTGCTGATGGTTGTGTCACTGTTTTCAGTTACCAGTTTTCCCTCTGGTCCAGGCTTATTCCCATCTCTGAATCTGTTAAGAAAACCCCATAAAATTCTTTTTGCATAATCTAATTTGAATCTGGTGTATGTGTTGTGTAATGAAATCACCTTTAAGGGGCTTGCAGTCCTTCTTTACACACACCTTTCCCCTAAGCAACCCATACGGTGCTGACGGTTTAAGTTTTCTTGAGGAAGCGCACTTCAAGCCAACTGATATCTGAGGAGTGTCAACTGATATCTGAGGAGCGTCACATCCCATTCACACGGTCAGCACATCCCACCTGCTCCCTCCTGGATCCTATTTAGGGCAATCCACTCTGCTGTCCTTCTCAGCCAGGAACTAGAGGATCCTCAGTCACTCTTTTCTTTCCCTTTTCCTAAAGATAAATCATACTTACCGCAAATGCTTAAAATTAAAAATATATATTTTTAAAAGTTCACGATGAAGAAAACACCAGGTGTCTAAATAAAGACATGATGGGTAACAGAGCCACTTTTTTCTTTTGAGCTCTGCATTCTCCCCTACTGATCACACCGCCACTTACACAGTAGACCATCGTCAGGGTTTTCCAGAGCTATTGAAGTAGCTTCCT
The DNA here is from genome assembly GCF_964146895.1 of Miniopterus schreibersii. Lineage (NCBI taxonomy): Eukaryota > Metazoa > Chordata > Mammalia > Chiroptera > Miniopteridae > Miniopterus > Miniopterus schreibersii. Next base: position 77,685,972 of record NC_138106.1, on the reverse strand, counting down.
AACTGCTCCCCTACCTAGCCGAAAGCTTTTCAATGTCATCGTTTTAGTACACAAATCTGATTATATCCATTCCCTACTTAAAACCTTTATAATGGCCTCCTTTTCCGAATGTTCTTGAGCATCTGTATAAGCATCTTGTGATCAGGTCTCCACCTACGTCTCTTGCTCCGTGCCCTGCTGCGTCAGTCATCTATCTCCCATTACCAGCAACACTGAGCTTCACTCTCCCACAATACACTTCCTTTGGTTTGTTTTAAATGCATCACCACAGGTCACTAATCTCTGCATTTTTCACATGCTATGTCTTTTGTCTGGATTGGCCTTTATGATTTGCCCTCAATCTTCTTAGGAAGTTTCATCCTTCCAGTGCAGCCCAGATTTACTTTATCCAGGAAGAGAGATATTAAATATTATTTCCCTGTAACCTTCTGTTCTAAACATTTCTTTCTTTTTTTTTTTTAGAATTATACACTTTCTTCCTGGATTATTTCAACCACTCCTCATATCTTCAGTTATTGATGACTCCTCAAAAAAGGAATATGATCCCTCTTTCTGAACATCACACACATATGTTCAATTACAACTTATATATAAAACAGCAGCTTAAGTTCAATATGCCCCCAAATGAAATTTTATTCTGCTTTGATTTGCTTTTTATCTAAGGTGTTCTCTGTTTGAGAAAATTGCACAGCCATTTATAAAAGAAAGAAACCTGGAAATCACCCTCGGCCTTTCCTTCTCCCTCCTGTTCCATATCATCCTCCAAGGGGCAGGACCCCAAAGGCACCCCGGCCATCACGCTGACATTGCCAGTGTTTACAACTTCCCCAATGCCATGATCAACAATGTTGCAGCAACATTGTTACTGGCATTTAAACAGTGGTCACTGCCAATGTCATGCCCCAGCTGTGTTGCTAACACCATCAGCACCCGGGCTGCCAATGCCTATGTCTTACAGCAATGACAGAGCCATAGGTCTTCTCTGCCACTTTTTAGTTTATGTTTCAACCCCCTAGCCTGAGGATTTGCTTGTGACATAATGAGGTCTACCTATGTAATAATCTCTGGGACAGAAACCATGCTCAGGATCATTCCTCTCTTTGATGTTCAATATTTGCCACTAGTTCTCCAACCAGCCTTACCCTTCTTGACCCACTTTTCCCCTAGGGTGAGTTTTTCTTTTTCTAGGCATTTTATTTTATTCTCTCCCTATAAACATACCCTTGGCTGCTCTTCACCAGTCCTCCAAATTATGCCCCAACACTTGTGAATCAGACAATAGAGGCACCCTAGGCTCACGCAGTGACCACTGCACACAGATTAAAGGCTCAGTCCCACAAGACTGCTCCCCACTTCATATGCTAATTACTCATCCCAGGTTGTAATCTGTACTCTGACCAAGTGGCTATAAACTGGGGGTTCTCACAACCCCCACTTCAGGTTTGAGAATTTGTTATAATGACTCACAGAACTGTAAGTAAAGAAACACTTTACTTACATTTACTGATTTAGTATAAAGGGGTATAACTCAGGAATGGTCAGATGGAAGAGATATCTAGGGCTTGGTGTGGAGTGGGCATGTGTGGAGCTTGCTGCCTTCTCTGGGCATGTCATGCTCCCAGCATTTTTCCAAAACAAAGACTTATTATTCAAAAGTATTTTTTAGAATGTAATCCCCCCTACACGCACCTTTCCTTTCTTAGAAGACAGTAGCTGGAGCTGAAAGTCCCAACCCTCTAATCGCTTTTTCTTTCTACCAACCAGTCCCATCCTGGAGCTATCTAAGGTGCCCATCCTATGTCTTCACTTCATTAGCATAAACTCAGCTGTGATCAAAAGATCTTTCTTTCTTTTTCTTTCTTTCTTTCTTTCTTTCTTTCTTTCTTTCTTTCTTTCTTTCTTTCTTTCTTTCTTTCTTTCTTTCTTTCTCTTTCTTTCTTCTTTCTTTCTTTCTTTCTTTCTTTCTTTCTTTCTTTCTTTCTTTCTTTCTTTCTTTCTTTCTCTCTCTCTCTCTCTCTCTCTCTCTCTCTCTCTCTCTCTCTCTCTCTCTTTCTTTCGAGATTATTTTTCATTGATTACAGAGAGAGAAAGGGAGAGGGAGAGAGAGAGACAGAAACATCCATGAGAGAGAGAGTCATTGATCTGCTTCCTCCTGCATACCCCCCTGTTAGGGATCGAGCCCACAACCCAGGTGTGTGCCCTGACCAGGAACAGAACCTCGATCTCCTGGGTCATAGGTTGATGCTCAACCACTGAACCATGTAGGCTGGGCAAAAGATGTTTCTTATGAATAATAGAGATACTCCTCTCACTCAGAAAATGCAAGGGTTCTATGCCAGGAACTGGAGACAAAGTCTAAATATATATTTTTATTATACAATAACCATCATGTTCCTTTAATGACATGTTTGAAAATAGCTTGATAGTATATAAAATGATATATGATATGATATGATATGATATGATATGATATGACATATAATTAAAGCTATGTGATATGACAAGTAAAGATTATCTATAGAACAACACTAAACCAAGTGAAATCTAGTTAAAGTGGGACAATACAGTCATTTGAGTAAAAAATGTTATAAACATTAGAAAACATTCCTCTCTTTCTGTTTTCTTTGTGTTTTTTAAAAGGTATATAATTCCAATAATAGATTATCATCCAAATCTCCTAGTGAGGCACAATAAATTAAATTCATCAAAAACAAATGGATAAAACATCATTTAATTAGTGCTATTTATTTGCAGTAATGTGGTCCTAGCTGCCTCATGATTACCTGGAATGCTTGTTAAACATAAAGATCCCCAGGGCACTGGGCCCCAGGAATCTTAGTTTCACTAGTATCCCAGATAATCTGGTGCACACAAAGTTTAAAGCTATTGATTGAAGGGATTGATAATAACAATATAGATTGTATGCTGGATAAACTGGTAAAGATTTAATTAAATTACACTGAAAAATAACTTTAAATGATCATTGAATAAAATATAAAGTGTAACTGAAAGTCAAGAAGAATTTGACTTGATGGATATTGTTGCCTTGGTATCTGCATCTGTCCAATGTCATGCCTGTTCCTTTCCCTTGAATCAAGATTTTACTTTATGTACCAGCTAAAACTTTTAATGACTTTAGTAACTTTCAGAAATATTAGTCAAATGTTTAAATCAACTCTTGGTTAAAACTGCATGAAGCAATCCAGATAAATGAATATTTATATTTAAGTATGTAATAGATACAAGGTAATGAAAAGAAGTGCTTTGTTTAAAACCACCACCTTTGGTTTTTTAGAAAATTCTTTGGTGTAAAATGTAGAATAGTAGTCTTCTTTTTATATGATAGAAAACTATTTCATACAACCTTAACCAGCCTTCACTCCATACAGTACTCCTTCTTTTCATTGAAGCATCCTTTGTCCTAACTTCAGCTTTAAAACTTTAAAAAGCTATACATTTTTTTTAAAACCTCTTTTCTCCTTGGAATAGAGAACACATACGTGACTGACACTTAGAAAGTATATGGCTTGCACATGCAAAAAAGGAACCAGTCCAGCTAAGCAACTGTTTTCCTTCTTTGTTGGATATCAGTGTAAGTTCTAATGAGCTCAGTCTCCTGGGGAGCATTTTAATGGTTTTTCCAGACTCCCCTGATGACCATGTTTATGCTAAGTTTTGATACTGTATACAGGACTTGTGTAGCAATTAGCATTCAAATGGACCACTGATTTTCCTTTTACTGAATGGGTTGTCTATTTCCAACATCAGAAATAGAATCCAATGAGTTAGAGTTTGTAATAATCAGGAGGTATTAACAATTCAAATCCTAAATTGAACATACAAGATAGAGTATGCAAAATGATAGCATCATTCATGTCACAAACTTGTTAAACCAACAAAAGGGAGCAAAATAATAAAGAGGGCTCGTTTTCATGGCTAATAGTCTATCAGCAAATGTGAGTAACAAGAAAATAAAATGCTATATATAATTCAAAGTGATATTGAATAATGGATTATGCTGATTTTTAGGCTTAAAACCTTTCAATGTCTTTACTGTTTATATTGTTTTCAACATTGTCATTGATAAAATTCAAGCAAGAAAAAAGTGAAGTAAAACTTCAGTGTACCTCCTTGATAAATATTTTAGGATATTTTAGAAAATCACCTAATAAGCTTAATGAGGAGCTGGCAATTATTCCAGACCAATCTTGAGAATCACAAGCATTACAACCTGCTATAACATCTAAAAACATTTTATATTAGAATATTTTGAGTCATTGATCCCTTGCAAAATCTCATGAAATCCATGTACCTTCTCAGTGCAATCCTTAGAGAAATACACATCTATTCAAACAATTAACAATAGTCTGCTTCTCATCATTAAATTTAAAAGATGGAACAAATAAAAGTGGAATGATTTTGCACTTCAAGTCTTTAACAAGTAAGTTATATAATTCACATACATATTATTGGTCTAATTATGTTTTTTTCATTATTTTTGTGTCTGTGTCTATACTGAATGGTTAAAAAATAATAAAGCAACAAAGAGCTTGAATAATAAAAGAAAGAAAGAAAAATGATTTTTACCAGATATTTCTCTCTCAACACTTACAAAATAATAAAATGGTAAGAGCTTGGTGAGCAATAACCTGCCAGATTTGCAAAAGATCAAAATAGTCAATATTTTTCACATCTACAAATGAATGGGCAAGCAGAAAAATTAAACTCACAGCATTTTATTTAAAGAAATACTTTTGCTGCATTTAAGCTCTACACAAGTAGCATGAATATATTTTTAGCACAATTAACCAAATACCCTCAAGCCTACTTTTCTGCTCATGGCTTTAGGCTGGTTAATGTGAAACTTAATTTGTGCTAATCTTCTCAAGGTTAGTAAAGTGTGAAATATACTGTACTTTGGGTTTACCCAACTTACAATAGCATTGAATCAATATAAAATTTTACCAAAAAATGTATTATAATTTTCTAATAAAAAATGAAGTAGAACCATTAAGGCTCCATTATCAGTGTTGAAACTATGCTAACCTTACAAAGGAGAGGGAGTGTCCAGGTGACCAACAGAGACTGCAACTGAAAGGAGCTCTTAACATACAGGCAGGGATCACAAGACGACACTATTTAAAGTTGCAGTTACAAATTATTTCTTTTAAAACTGGAACTCAGGAGGTTTGAAGAAGTCACCTTAATGCTGCCCTTGACAAAATGTTTGCACTATTTTTAGAACTATCTGTGTCTAATAATGTAATTGTGTAGGATCAGAGAAGTCAAAATTTGGAGTTCCTTTTCTGTATAGGAATTAGCTTTCCTAACAATCTCCAAGTCTCAAATGCACAGCAGTTGGTAAGGAAAATGGGTGTGGTATACAATTTGTATTCTGAATGCACAAGGCTATTACACTGAAAGAAATTTCTACAAAACACTTAATGGATTAAATTTGAAAAGGAGTAATGATGTGAAAAAATATATAGGAGAGGAAGTAAATTGCATTCAATAAGGCAGAAAATAAAATTCAGTGAGGTTTAGGTTTATACAAACAGAGTTATCTCAAATATGCCCCCAGTTTGCATTCTTTCCTGGGAATTCATAACTATAGAAATGCATTAAGGGTTGAATAACTTAATCCTACAGAATTAAAATACGTGTGTGTGTGTGTGTGTGTATGTATCTATACCATTTAGCTACATGATCTTGAAAGCCATATTTTACCTATGCCCCAGCATTTAAAAGAAATGAAAAGCAAATAAAATTTAGAAATTCATTTCAAAAAGTGACAGTAGCCCTATTAATCTATAATGAGCTAAATATGGTCAGGTACAATATAAAAAATCCTTTGAAATGTAAAGTGACATGCAATATAAGGGGCTATGACATGTACTTTGCATGGCAGAAGCAGAAAAAAGAATGCACTGTGAAGGCAAATTTAGGCTTTTTTGTGACTGTGAAAACCCATTTGCGGACCAAATACACCTGTTATTCTTCCTCTAGGAAGATAATGATATGAAACCACTTTTACTATGAAGAGCATTCGTTTTGGAATCTACTCAAGCTGGAAAGACAAACATGGGTGGGGAAAAAGTCTTGGTCATATTTAGAATAGCCCTACTTAAAAAGGGAGAATTTAGAGGGAAAAGAAAGGGAAATTTGCAGTTTAAATTTTCCTTTTTTAAAAGAAAATTTTATTTCCTGATTTCAGGAAAGCTTTATATTTCAGATTTATTTTATGACAGATGCAAACATTTCTCCATAATCTGTAGCACTGCAGTCTAACTTGTCCAGAGAAGATTTTGAGTAAAACACCACTATTATCATCTAAACTACACACAGAAAACAAATTCAGGAAGGTAAGGTTGAGAACATTCTAGATCAAGCAGCTGGGTGGAATGATTCTATTGATCAGAATTAGAAAAATAATGCACCTCAAAATAATCAATGCTTAACTATGGCGTACTTTTATTATATTCATAATTATTTGTGTGGTATGAAGAAGTAAATATATTTGTAAATGTGTAGTAATCATGTAATTGTCTAGCTTAATAAGTGATCTATATATGCATTGCATCTTCTCAGGCATGACTCCAAATTTAAAAAAAAATGTTATGACTTCTTTACCCATTCAAGTTCTTATCATTCTTCAAAAATTAGCACTGGGTTTCACTTTCTTCATGAGACATTTTAATACTTTTAGCCAACATTGATTTTTCTATTTCTGATCATCTAGATCATCTTGATTTAAAATTTTTAATACTTATTATCTGTTAGAGATACTAGGAGAAAATCTAGGGTCCAGTTTTGCAATCTCATGGTAGAAAAATGTGTGCTCAAATAAGACCAACAAACCAAAAGCTTTAAAAGAAAAAGAAACTATTTAAAATTATTATTATTATTTTTAAAAGAGGCTTTTGATAGCATAAAATTGTGAAAGAAGATCATAAAGTCAGTAGACAAATAAACTTAGGGGAATAATTCACAATGTAATGACATAAGATTAATATTTATAAAATATAAAGGCCTTAGTAGTCCATGAATGACTAAACCCAAATGTCAATAAATGTATGAAAAGATATCATGTTCATTAAGAGTTGATGATATACAAATTAAATGACCGTGAGATTCATAGAATTTCTACAAATCTCTATTTCCCTAACTTGCCTATTTTTTCCTTTATAGCAGTTAACAGCATCTAACAGATATTTGCTTTTTTACCTGTTATTTGTGTCTTCCTCCTAGAATATAAGCTGCATTAAAACACAGAGTATCTTTTGTTCACTGCTTTAATATAATACTTACAGTCAAGTGATATATAGGAGAAACAGAGGAAATCTCAATATAAATAAATACTTTACTGACTCACTGGTAAAATGGAAAAAGAAATAATTCTATCTATTGCTGATGAGAATGTGGGGGAAGTGATAGTCTTCACATTGCTAGGAAAATGTAAATCAGTGCAGTCACTTTGGAAAGCAATTTAATAATAGCTGTTAAAATGAGACATCCCAGTCTTGCTCCTGAATTTCACTCCTAGAGAAATGAAAGCACGGGTGTGCCTGAGTGTGTACACCAGGGCAGTGCTTACTGCAGCGCTGTTGATAAGCACAAAATGCAGAAAGAGAGAAAAGATGACTGGTCATGAGGGAAAAGTTGGGGTAAATTTCTGTACCTTGATGTTATGGAACTTTATGCTGACAGAAACAAGCTAACAAACTAACAAAAACGAGTCAAAGCTTTACTTGCTGATTTGGAAGAATTTCCACTAAGGCCGAGTGGGGGAAAGGGGCAGAAATACATGACTGTATCATTCCTTTTCAAAATAAGACTGACCCCCAAACGGTGTTGGGCCTGTACCCCTGTGAGTTGGATCACGTGGGCCTGGGAGAAATGCAGCGTCAGCCAGAGTCTGTCAGCATGGCTATGTGAGAGGGTCTCGATGTGGGAAAGAAGGTAGGAATGGAAAGGGACTGACCGCCAAAGCAGGAATGGATTTGTAAAAGGATATGCTACCAAAATCAACACTGATATGTTATTTAGTTTATTTTTTTTCCCGAAGATATTTTTCCATTGCTTTTCAGAGAGAGTGGGAGGGAGGGAGGGAGGGAGAGAGAGAGAGAGAAACATGGATGTGAGAGGGACACATGGACTGGCTGCCTCCCGCACGCACCCCTGCGGGGCCAGGGTTCGAGCCTCCAACCCAGGTACTTGCCCTCGACCAGAATCAAACCCGAGACCCTCGGGCTGAGGGCCGACGCTCTAGCCACTGAGCCAAACCAGCCAGGCTATACATTATGAAGTGGATACATTTATATCAAATTATATATGCAAATATATAGAAATGTAAAGTGTCTGAATGAAAAAAATCTCATAGAAGACAATTGATCAGTATATAGGATTTAAAAGAAAAAAAGTTACAAAAAAGAATGTCAGAGGCCCAGTCCAGGGAAGCAAACACACTCGGAACTTGGCTGTTGTCTATTACCTTTCATCAAAAATCCAGTGTCACGTTAAGCTGCAGTTCCACCCTGAATTTTTTTCTCCAAGTGTTTTCCCAGGGGTGTGCTCAACGTGGGTTTCCATCCCGGCTCACGCAGCTTCCTGCAAGCCCCCGGGCAGCCTGAGGACTGCACAGAGCTGCTGCCTCAGGGGCGCTGGCCCTGCCCGCAGGGAAACTTGCACCCCCAGTGACTGCTGGGTCTTCCCTGTGTTTTCTTTCTCTCGGTCCACTTACTCTCAGTCACATTTTCTAGTTTTTCTTCCTCTTTGCACCTTTCCTAGAGTTGCGTATGATCAAAAGAAAATGTCTATTTAAAAAGAGGAAAAGTGATAACTACTCGAGGCAATGGATATGTTAATCATCTTGATTTGCTGACCCTTTCACAGTATACACATATATCAAAACACCAGTGTGTACAGCTTAAATAATAAATATAATTTTTTGCATCAATTATACCTCCAAAAAGCTGATAAAAAAAAAGAAAACATCTAAAGGCAGAGGCATAGCTCCAAACTCTAAGGAAAGAGATACAGGTAAAAGGAAATCAAATAAAACAAAAACAAAAAACACATACTTCAGATTACAAGACCAGAAAAAATAGTTCTCAGGGAAATTAATTGTATCTCTTTGCTTAAGAAGAACACAGGAGGTCTTTTTTACTAAGAGGCTCAACAAGAACCTAAAAATTAGCTTGAAAAATGCCGATAGAGTAGTTTAAGTAGCATTTTTGTCTAGAAAAAGAATAGTTTTTCATGGATCAGTAGAAGCAAAACAGATAGTTCTCATTTTGGAACAGAAGTTAATAAAAACTCAAGAAGAAAATTGAAGAAAACTTTATGGGGACAATAGTAGTTGTTAATGGGATTGAGGTGAGGGAGAAATCAAACTTTTTCTTCAACTTTCATTATGCCTAGAATGCAATTACTTTTGTATTGTCTGTACTATAAGGCACTACTGTAATTTCACATTTAACTTATGTAAGCTAAAATTCAAGTAAGCAGTGCAGTTTCCCCTTTTATATGTAATGAAAATTTCAATATTGTTTGCCTCTAATAAATATTTTAATGTCCAATCAATCTTCTTAAATTGAGAACTTGGCTTTATTTTATTCTTAGCCCCAAATATTCCACTTACTATCCCCTTTTTCTAGACCTTCCTCTATTACCCAACTTAACATATATTACATTATCTATTTATCTACTGCTTCAGATAATGCGGAAGGAAAGATGATGCTTTCACAGGAAGTCAGGGATCTGTTCTGAAATTACCCCTTGGTACTGCAGAAGTGAAAATTTGGAGGTAAAAGGGAAACAAAAGGTGAAGCCGTTCTCATCTCCTAATGAACACTTCTGTTCCAAACTGTTTGCTTTACATTTTTGGCCATTATGAATGCATTATTTTTTGGAAAAAGAACCAAGTTAAAGCATTTTTTAGTAGCAGGAATTCTGGTGCCGAACCAGGTAGACAGACATGAGTGATTCATGGCCAGCTATGGAAACAGATGGTCTCAGAATAGCGTCCTATTCCCACACCAGGTGTCTGATGACTTCATGATGTTCCCCAGATGTTTGAATGCCTTCTGTTATATAAGTTCCCAAGAAGACACCCTGATCTTCTCACCACTCCCCAGCTCCCATGGTACGATGAAATCACTTCATATTCTGTATGTTTTTCTCACTTTCTAAAGCAGTTTTCTAACAACTGTTAATCTGACCAAATAAGTCATGATAGTCAGACCAAAGCCACTAAATCTATTTGTGGAGCAGAGTGCATTTCTGTACCAGGAAGAGATATAAGCAACGCAGACCAGCCACCTGACCCTTCTCTTCTCTCTGCTCACACAAACACCTTATGGCAAAGTGTTTTAAATTCATACCTGACTTGTGTTGGGCCTGCCTGAGCCCAGCTTCACTGGGGTAGAGTATTCTTTCCTCTCACCTTCTGTTTTTTGTAGGCCGTCCAAGAGGATGGAGGACAGTGAGGGTATTGAAAACAATACAGCTGGTACAGACACAGCACGCCCAAGCCACAACCAGATTTCCAAGAAACAGTATGCATGAGTAGTCTTACATGTGAAAGAAATCCTCTTCACGTGTCAAAATCCTACATTAAAATTCCGTAAGAAAAAAAGTCGATTCTGAGGATCATGTGTGTCGGGGTATGTGTCTGACTTTATTCAATCTTCAGTTTATGTGCTGCGAGGCCATATCCTCTCCCAAACTGAATGTATCTTTTTTTTTAATTTACCTTTATTGTTGAAAGTATTACAAATGTCCTCTTCCTGCCCCCATCGATTCCCTCCACCAGACATCCACCCCCCCCCGGCCTTCTCCATGGGTTATGCATATATGCATATAAATTTTTTAATTAATCTCTCCTCACTTCCCCCCCACCCCTACCTTCCCTCTGAGAAGGGTCTCATACCCTTTGGGACAGCATGTATGGACCTGGGGAGTATTATGCTAAGTGAAACAAGCCAAATCGACTATTTCAATTTGAGATGCCATAAATGGTTTGCATTTTTTAAATTGTCCACTAAGTGACATTAACTCTGGTGGGGCATAGTTGTGTGAATGTATGAGCACTGCTTTTTGAGAGAAAGTCTCTACTATTTCCTTGAAGAAGATGGATGCATTAGGAACTTGGGTTAAATATTCCTTCATTACTCACTCTTAAGAGAATTTGAGATCCTAGTTCTGTATCCCTTTCATGAGCTCTCTTGGGAATTGAAGCTTGCTTAATTCATTTTGATTTTTGAGAGTTTCTTCTCAAAGCAGTTCAATGACAAGGAATAGACAGATTTCTTTTTCTATTTCAACTTTGAGAATTTTTGGTCATTAAAACTATTTTTAGTTAAAGTTTAGAAGTATTGCATATATAGATTTCCTTTGGAAGCGTGGCTTTGAATGAAATGAGGGTCATAGAACCCATTTGTAGCATTATTTGATGCTCTCTCTTCTGTTTCAAGACTCCCAAAGAATTAATTAAAAGTTGATAGGATTGCCCCTTAAGCCAATTATCCCTTTGGTACAAAATGCTGACTATACATTATTGAGTTTTCAAATAAATTGAACAAAATTTCAGTCAGGCAACAGCATTATCTTAATTTATAAACGTTAACACAAGAAAATATCTGATTTGTTTAAATGATGACTCCACATTGTATTATCAGTATTTTCGCTTTCTGCCTTTTCAGAACTCTACCAGAATACGCCACCAATCTATAATAGCAGTGCACAATCATGCATAATTTCTCTGATATTGAATAGAGTGTTCCAGCTGATGTGTTTCTGAAATTTAGAGACAGCATTTCACCAGATTTGAACTGTGTTTCAATTTCTCAGTTGATGAACTTCCCTAACCTGTTTGTCTTTTCAATCTTGCAGTATGGACGACTGATGGCTGCAGGGACGTTTGGCCTTTAACCTTTAAATCCGTTTTCTTGCAGTTGTATCATGACTGTGCCATTTTCCATATACACATTTAATTTTTTTCTTTCACATATATGCACACACACACAAACAATTTGAGATTAATAAAAGTTACAGACAGTGATTCAAATTATTTGAATCGTAAGGATTTTTCTTTCATGTTATCAAAAAAACCCACACAAAACAATAGCTAGTACTTTGGTGTATTGTTGCTAAGAGTCCAATTGTAATCCTTTCATTTAAAGATGAAGATTTAAAGCTCAGAGATGTCGAGTAACCTAAGTCTACTAGGGAGAGTAAATTTTCCAGCTAAAATTTGAATCTAGAAAGTTATTCAGCATCTCTGAGCTTTAACTCCTCATCTTTAAATGAAAGGGTTGTGGTTAGATTCTTAGCAACACTACCAAACAAAATAGAGACAGGCTCATAGACAGGGAGCAGGCAGACAGCTTGGAGGGGGCGGTTGGAGGAGGGGGAGAGGGGTTGAGCAAAAGAGAAAAGAGAGAGAGAATTCATGGACATGGACAATAGCAATGACTGCAAGGGGAGGTGGGGGGTGGAGGTGGGAAAGGGCATAGCTGGGATAGTGATGGAAAAAAATAACAAAATAAAATAATAAAATAAAATATATTTTTTAAAAAGACCTCCAGGTTCCAGGGATAATGGGAGGTCACTAAACTTCGTTTCTAGAATAAATTAGAAATGTTTTGGCTCAATAAAGATCTCCAAATTAGTGAATAATTGAAGTAAGAAATGAGCTCTGTACAGGCCATTCTCATCTTAAGAACAGATTTAATTCTTAATATTAGTAATAGCTCTGTTATTTGAACTTCAAATTCCTTTTCTCACAGAGGCTTCAGTGACCGGAGAGGGTTCTCGACTTCTCACTTAAACATTGGCATCAACAACAGATTGTTCTCAATAATGTTAATATCTCCATTAACATTATGATATTGTTAATATCTTAGCAAGTGATATTTTAGAAAACACCACACCTTTGGTCTGTGACTTTATGCTACAACTCCCTGAATACTGTCACATAACCTAGGGATGTGCTCATTCTCACTTGAGAATCAAAGTGATAGGCCAGGGGCAGTCAAAGCAGCAAGAATATAACCTGATGAAAACCCAGTAAAAAAATCTCTACTGCCTAGGATCCAGGCGATCCGGGTTCGATTCCCGGTCAGGGCACATGCCTGGGTTGCGGGCTTGATCCCCAGTCAGGGGCGTGCAGGAGGCAGACAATCAATGACTCTCATCATTGATGTTTCTATCTCTCTCTCTCCCTCTCCTTTCCTCTCTATGAAATCAATAAAAATATGTTAAAAAAAAAAGTCTCTGCTATTTCTAGTCTTCATACAGTATAATGTTTTAGCATATACAATTGCTCGGATGGTTTATCTGGTTAATTCTTGTGGTTTTTTTTAGGTTTTTTTTTTTTGTCATTGATGGGTAAGGTGTTGGAATATTTCTTACTACTTGTATAAAACTTTCCAATAACAAGTTGAGAAAACAAGAATAAAACTTGCCCCGATATGTCACTAAATACTCAGTTTTAACAAAGCCATAATCCTAATAAATCTGCAAAATCAACAACAGAATGGTTGATTTTCATAAATACATTTTCGTCTACTAAAAATTTGGGAAAAAAGATTGCCAAGCTTTCTAGTTTGCCACATCCTAAATTTTTTCCATGTATATCTCCATTTTTAAACATTGGGGGATCTTACTAAATTATTTAGTTGTTTCTGGTATGTTTAGCATTTTCTTCTGTGAGCCACCTGAGAATTGCATCCATGTGCTATTTCTGCACACTAATGAAAATGTCAAAGATCAGGCTTAAAAATGTTAAATAAAACTGAACCAATCAGTCCCCTACTGTTGTTCATTTTGAAGCCAACTTTATTCAAAGACTGCTTTATTCCCTGTTGTTACTTCTTAGCTAAGCCTGTAATTGTCAGTAAACATTATCAAACAGGTTTTGGAATTGACACTGTGATATAAAAGCTCTTGACTATGATCAAAAGTAATCATTCAAAAGCAGGATTAAGTAAAATATCATTAATTCAGACTGCTAACCGGAGGAGTGCTGCAAACCACCCGACACCAAAGCACCCCTCTCACCCTCAAAAATGTGCTCAGATGCACTCAAGGATTTATTCTAGTCTATATTTCTGTGAAAAACACCAGGGAAATAACAAAGATTAAAAATATTTTTCCCAATTAAAAGGTTAAGAAATATTTCTTTTAAAAACTTTATAAATTAAAAAAAAAAAACTTTATAAATTTAGGAAATCACATTGGTTGAGATAACCACCGTTAACATATCACATTTTCTTCCAAATAGATTCATAAATCTGATATTGTAACATTATTAAATTTTGTGTTCATATCCTGATATTTTTCACTTATACTGTGAACTTTCTCACATCCTTAAAAACATGTAATCTGCAATGTCTATATAATTCAGGGTGTTCACAAAGTTGGAAAACAGAAAATAAGCTTGTTTTTAAACAATATGTAAGATACATATTCAAATAATGCTCGATATGTTTTCAGCTGAAGCACCTCTAAAATAATAGCAATGGGTTCAATTGTTCATCTGAAAACAGTAGTGTAAGCACAATAAAGAATGTTAAAAGTGTCCAGAAATACAAAGGAAAAAAGGCGTATTTACTGCACATTTATCAGATGAACAATTACACCCACTGCTTTAAATTTAGAAATACTTCCTCTGAAAAACAACTGGAGGCGAAAGAAAATTCATTTGAGTGTGTTATTTAAAACTATTACCATGATATGATTTAAGCATGTTTATCTTACATTTCCCAGAAGTAATTTCTCTAGTTAAAATTTTAAGTCCACATTTGAATATCAGTTTTTGGTATCTCTTATTTTTTTAAAAATTTATCTTTATTGTTGAAAATATTTCAAATGTCCCTTTTCCCCCCCATTGACCCTTTCTACCCTGCACCCACCCCCTACCCCAGATCTTCACCACACTATTTATTGTCTGTGTCCATGGGTTATGCGTATTTGAATATAAGTACTTTCGTTAATCTCTCCCCACCTGCCCACCCACATTCCCACTGAGATCCCTCAGCATGTTTCATGCTTCTATGTCTCTAGATCTATCTCTAATTTTTAATGATAAAACACTTGGTCTGCTATTTTATTTTTACCGCAAAAAACAAAGACTGACCGGCTTTGCTACACCAGTACGGGCCCTCACCCTTTTCTCCCTGACCGCCCGGCATCCTATCTAGCAAAATGGAAATTCGCACTGGAACCTCATTCTCGGAACCCTCCTCTCTGCCAGCACGTTGATTCTTTTACCCTCTTGTCAGTACCCTTACCTGTAAAAAGGACAGGCAGATATAGATGCCAGAAAGAAAATCTTACCATCAGATCGTCAAACATAGACACTGAGCCCAGAGGGGATGCAAGGAGTTGTTGACTTTGACCTTTAAGCCCCTCATCGGATCCTACAGAGGCATCTGTTTTCACTGTTACAATAACAGCACCACTGTCACCGTGTCTGCAAAGGCTTCTTCTGTTCGCTTGGCTAAGTGTCACTAGGGCCCCAGACTGGGCTTCACACCTCACCCTGACAATGAGGAGTGCTGAGGGAAAACTCCACCTTGCCAGATTTTATTCCAAAGGTGACACCTGCCATGCACCGGACACCCTGCCCAGCCATGAGGACATGAAGTTCATTAAGACGCGGCCTTTGCCCTCAAGAAACGCACAGTCTGGTGTGAGATATAGAGAAGCAGGTCCCTGATTACATAAGATCATAAAAACAAATGAACAAATAATACAATGGATGAGCCTAGAATCAGACTGTCAGATAAGAAATGGATTCCTGGAGGCGTCCTTTTAGCAATTAAGAATTAGTAAGATAAACCACATGTGTCCCTGTGTGTGTGTGTGTGTGTGTGCGTGTGTGTGTGTGTGTGTGTGTGTGTGTGTGTGTATGGTTTGTATTGTATGGGGACAAAGAACATTCCAGGAAGAATAGAGGTGAATGACATAGAACATTCCAGAAAGAATAGGGGTGAATTTAGGGAAACAAAGGACTCATTATTCTAAGTAAATGAGGTACAAGCGAGGGGCAGAAGATAAAGCAGGTAGACAGACATTAGATGAAGTAAAACTTAAAAACCTTCCCTTCAGATTTTCATCTGAAAGCTCTGAGAAATGTAGCAGTTTTAAGAAGGAACATTATATGATTAAATTTACATTTCATCTGCAATGTGGATGGTGAATTAGACAAAGGGAGTGTGCAGGGGGTGGTAGGCCGCCCAGGGGCTTTTGCTATCCTAAGACGGCAGTGGTGGCAGTGGAGAGCAAGGCTGGTTCAGAGAGGAGTTTGAGATTTCGAATCCTCAGTCTCACATCCCACATCCTGAATATATCAGCAAGTTGGAGAGATAGGTAACCATTTCCTTTTACTCGGATGCACATTTCCTGTACAGCGAAGCTGAATTGAAACCACCCTGCTCTGGTAGAGTCACACGCAGTCACCGATTGCACTAATACCCTCCTAATCAAAATGCTTTTCAGGACAGTTGTTGAAAAAGAGAAATCATAAGGCACAGGGAAAAAGAAGTCACAGAAGGAGAAGGTGAACGCTGTGTATATTGATGGTGGTCGTGGGAGGGGGCAGGCCCATCATTTTCCCGGTGTTGGTGAGGGCAGGGAGGCTGATCGCAGTGAGCTTCTCTCCCTTCCAGGATCACTATCCCTCCACCAACGTCCCGAGGCTGGGCCCTGGACCCTTGTTCATTCTGTGGAGGGAGAGCTCTCGCTAGAGAGCAGAGACAGATCTTGCATAGAAAAACAACTGTCTTTTCCAAATCATACCGTCCACCCAACAGCTCTGTCAGTAGAAAGGCAAATAGCTATCCCAGTGAGGCAAGGCCCTCGAGCTTCTGGTGAGGTTGACACACTGGTGCAGAAGTCAGACCGACAGAGGTGCAGTGCAGCAAATATGAGAAACAGCCCAAGGAGTGGGATCTGGAGGAGAAGCCACAGGAGAAGCCATGCCGGCCTGAAGGGGCTGCAGAGTAATAGAGAATCTCAGTGGAAGATGACATGACACAATCTGGGGAAGCCAAAGCATGCAAGGAAGTTCAAAGCCAGAGAGTTTGGGGTGTCTAGAGAAATGTCCTGATTAGAAGAAGCTCCAGAGGATGTTTCTTACAGGGGGCAGGAAGCCAACAAAACCACTAAAGTTTCCAAAGAAAACACCCAGGATGAAGGTGACAGTCACTCAGTGTTCAACTTTCTCCATGTAGCTGGCTATTTGGCACGATAAATAGGAAATCCACAGACAGATGACTGATTTTTTTCCATATTCATCTCAATGTTATAAGACTGAAATATGTGAAAAAAATTAGTCAGTAGTTTATTCTGACTAAAAGAAATAATTCTGATCATTAGAATTATTTAGAAAAAGAGAAAGGCACAGTGGAAAACGTCATAGAAGGAGAAGGTGAATGCTGTGGGTATTGATACTAAAAGAAGTTTACCAGCAAAAATATTTATATTCTTTTGTTCAGATGCTGGAATTATCATCACCATTTGTCAGACCTTCCCTTGTCTCTGATGAACAGTAGGAAACAATCAGTCTAGTCTTAAACATTTCTCCTGGAGGGCTGTAGAAACAGCTTTAAAAATTAACCTACCAGCTGGTACTCCAAAAAATAAGACACATCAGGGTTAGATCTGAACAAAAATTAAAATCAAATATTGTTAAGCAAAGTCTACACAAAGCCACAAAGCTCAAGAGCAGATAATTTTTTAAAAATTATCTGACTTTGGAGACTCAAGGTAGGTTCTAATAGATCAGCTTTCTCAAGGTACTTTTAGCCCTGGAGACAATCACAGGACAGAAGCAGTCTTTTTATGGAGAATTCTGATGCCCAAATCCTTCCCTGTTGCAAGGTCATGAATCCAAAAGGAAAATAATAGTGCAGAAGCACTTTGTCAGGAATTCACAATGGGCTGGCTCTTGCTCTTGTCATGTCTTGTCATATCACGCCTTAGCTCATCTTTTAGGGAGGGAGTTCAGAAAGATAGAGCAACCCACAAAAACTCTTTGTTCATTTTATTTTCTCAGACCTTTATGCATGTACATACACACATACACACACACATACACACACATGCACACACACAAACACACACATGTGGGAGCTCTGAGTTCCCAAGGAGAATACAGCTCTACTGTTGCTATTCATTTCTATCAAGAGCACAATCAAAATGTATGCAGGCATTTCAGGCATTCTTCCAATTAAGATTTTGTATGCTTCTCTCAGTGACATACTTGTTTCTTTCCTGCCCTCTCAAGAGTATTTTAAAACGAAGGTTATTGTGATTACAGTGTGAGATAGCAACTGTCTTCTATTTCAGTCTTATTTATCCTACTCAGAGCCTTTTCTAGGCTATGGTCCAAAATAGCCTCTAACCACCTAAGCTGCTCAATGAAGTGTATCAGAAAGCAATCCTTGAACTAGCTCTCAAAATATGTTCTCTCCCTTCATTTGAACATAGTTGCATGCCAATCAACTGCAAAGCAATTAAAATCCTTCCAGGATCAAAGAACATGCCTTGCTACAGCCTTGCCGGTCTATAAAAACATTTCCTCACCTCCTTTTGTTAAGGCTCTGGGGACATACACTACAGAAACATACAAGAATGTACTTATGCTCTTCATAATTCTTCATCTGTTTCCAAATATATGTCAACAAATGTCTTGTACATGCTGTCAGTTTCTAGTTTTCCCCACCTTAGTTTGCTCTGTTTGATATTTCTCCCTCTTTTTGTCTTAACTTCAGTATTCCACCTTTCATCTTGGAGGTGCCTACACCCAACGTTAGCATTTTCATTGAGGGTACACTGTTTGAGGACCAGTCACGTCTCCTAGTTATTGTGCAGAAGAATTTCCTTATGTGTTCTCCTTCTGATAATAAGATCATCTTTTTTGCAGTTTTTTCTGATGCAATCTACTGAATCCAAGTACATTCTGATATTAGCTCCTTTGAGTCAATTAGATTATACATTGTTGTGGGAGGTAGACAATCTCTTTCTGGATCATTCTGTCATCTCATCAATAATTGAAAGGACCATCTAAGTAATTTTCCATACCCTCTCCTAATCCCTTTGCTCCCCTCTGAGTGCATTTGAGATGCAACTCACACCCTTTCACTCAAGAATTTTGAAGTTTTTGGGGTGCTCAGAGCACAGCTGTGTGACAGAATGTCAGAAAGCAGGCCAAACAATTTCTGTGAATCCCAAACTGTCTATAAATGTAAAAAGACATGGAGAATTGCTGCAATTAATACTAATAATTTAAGCAAAACTATGTCATCTGAAAAACCTAGGTAATTGAGGCAAACCTATGTTTTGGTTTAAATTATATGAGTGATTACTTACATTTAACATTTTACTTTGTGTACGTAAAGCACTACTTCACTAGAAATATTTCTCACAATTCCAAGGGACTGGTAAACTATTTTAAAGCCCTTCCCAACACAGCAACACAGACATTTGCCTAACCCTACCATGCCAGTGTTACGTTAGACTTCTAATGTATTTCTACTCATTGTTTCTCAACTTTACCATCAGTCTATTTATTTAAAATATAGTCCTTCTCAGTTATAAATTTAATTAAATATGACACCACAAAATATTTTTAATCCTTTAACATTTTCATCAGATGAGCCACAGTATTATTTGCCTTTAAGAAAAAATGAACTTCTTTAGGAATTAAAAAAATTAAAGATGAACTATTTTTTGCTTATGAATTTAATTCTAATTCTGCAAATCTGATACACTATGCTTCTTGGCTTACTGGTATTTGTTTTCGTGTACATAGGTAAAGCTCAGCCTTATTAAGTCTTCTTTCTTCTTCATCACATCTAACCTGAGACTGACCCTGACCCTCATCCTGTTACTCTGCTTTTCCCTTGGACTTACAGAAGGAAAGAAAATTTGGTCCCTCTAATCCAGCAGTTTGCACCTGAAGGTGGCATGGTCCCACACGGAGGCATCTGGACTTGGGGGAGGGTAGTTGGGAATTGGAAAACATGACCTGTTGGTGCTCAAATTTACTGTGAATACAGGTATTTATTGGACAGAATCATGCATCTATAAAACCTTTATCTCTAATTATTATGGTATTTTTTGTTTTCAATGTAAAAACATGTTTGAGAAAATGTAAACAACTACAAGTTGAAGTATGAGAAATTCAGGTCTTATATTTTATCTCTTCACTTTTCTGTTCAGACATTGTCTCATTTATGGATGGGCCAAACCCTAATATTTTATTTTCTTCCACTTGTCCTTCAAATAGTTTCTTCTTAGAAGGTCAATACTTTAAAAATTATATTTCTCCAGAGAAGGTCCTTTGTCAAACCCATCTT
Organism: Miniopterus schreibersii; assembly: GCF_964146895.1. Taxonomy (NCBI): domain Eukaryota; kingdom Metazoa; phylum Chordata; class Mammalia; order Chiroptera; family Miniopteridae; genus Miniopterus; species Miniopterus schreibersii. The sequence goes on along the minus strand of NC_138106.1, from coordinate 77,665,606 downwards.
GAACTTGTGACACTAGAAGCTCTCCACAGCTGCTGTCATTTCTTTAGAGGCTGGAAGTAGTTCCATGTCATGTCATCGATGACCCTTTCATGTCTACTGGTTTTCCTGAAACATCAAACTGCCTCATCAATAAGAGCCATGGCTGACAGTACTCACAGTTTTTTTTAAAAAACTTAGACTTTCTTTTAAAAAGCAACTATGGCATAGTTTATCTATACTGTACCTTTCTGTTGAAAATGTCATGATCCTATCTTATTCTACTATGTACTACCAATGTTTTAAAATGTTATTTTGAGATTAACTAAAAAATTCCATTTTTTGGTGAAGATTAAAAACAAAAATAGCATCAACTTTTGTGTGGCTCATGAATTCCTCTTAAGATTTGTGTTCATTTTTTAATAAGTGAATTTAAAAGTAGCAATAACTTTATACTGTAGTATGAGATATTAACAAGTGAATTTAACCTTTAAAATGAGTTTTTAGATTCCACTGACCAGACAGAATATATTCTATGACAATTACAATGATTGACAGTCAGACACTTAAATCACTAATACATAGGACATCAGACATTTATAAAATTCCTCTATATAACAATACTATAAATGATAATTTTTTAAGTTTCTTTTTACCAAGTAATCATATGCTTGACATTCACAATACATGGCCCTATGATAGAATCTCTTGTTCCCTAATTTGTTTATTCATCCAGACAACAAGGGGTGAAGCAACCACTAGATGCCTTCACTGTTCTCTACGGAGGTAATATCTGAACAGAGACCTAAAGAGCAAGGGGGCCCAGCTGTGTGGAGATATGGAGTGGAGTGGGGACTATAATAAGCAAAGGAAGCATCTAATGGGAAGGTCTTATGGTAGAAACGAGTTAGTGTGTTTGAGGAATAGAAAATAAAACAAGTGTAGTAGAAGCATAATATTTCAGGAAAGCATTATGGCAACAGTGGTCAGAGTCCAGGCCTTGTAGGCAATAGTAAGGAGTATAGAGGAATGACACAATCTAAAATCTAGGTAGAGCATAGGGAAACAACCCTTATAGCAATATCAATCAAAATGCATTTTCATATCCTTTGACTTAGCAATAACTACCTCTAGGTATACTAGCACCTATGTGAATGAAGTTTGAACAAGGTTACTTATCCCAGCATATTAGTAAAAGATTAAAAGCAAGTAAAATAGTCATCAAGAGGGGCCTGGTCAAATAAGTTAAGGTATATTATACAGTGAACTATTATGCAGCTAACAAAAAAATTACAAACTTCTCTGTCACTATTTTTTTTTAAATATATCTTTATTGATTTCAGAGAGAGGGAAGGAGAGGGAGAGAGAGAGATAGAAACATCAATGGTGAGAGAGTCATTGATTGAGCCCCCAACCCAGGCATGTGCCCTGACCAGGAATCGAACCCCGATCACCTGGATCCTAGGTCGACGCTCGACGGCTGAGCCACACCCGGCCGGGCTCTGTCACTATTTTATCAAGAGCTCTAAGATACAATGCTGATGATAAAAGCAAAATGCAAACTGTGTGATAGTAGAATGCTCTTTATATAAAAAGAAAAGAAAACTTAAAAATACATTCATTTTCTATATCTGTCATACAAATTGCCATATGGCTATTCTAAACCAGAAATATGTGTTGTCTTGGCTGGTTGCTCTTGTCCCACAAGGATGAAATGAATGTGTTGGTCATTCCAGCCTCTTCTCTGGAGAGTCTGGGGACAAACACACTTCAAGTTCATTCACAATGTTGGCAAAATTTAGTTCACTGTAGTTATAAGACTGAGGTCTCTGTTTCCTAACTAGCTTTTGGCTAGCAGTAGTATTCAGCTCTAGTGGCCTCACACATTTCCAGGCTTAGGGACCACTGTTATCTTCAAACCCACTATGGCTGGCCGAGTAATTTTTACTCTTAAAATTCATGATTTCCCCTCTGCCTCCTTTTCTCTGATTCATTTTTTTTTTTGGCCTTTTTATTCTGCTTTTAAAGGTCTTTATGACCTTGGGTCCAGGATGGTCAAAGATAATTTCCCTATTTTAAGGTTAACTGATTAGTAACCTTAATTACATTTGTTAGTACCCAGAGTAGTACCTAGATTAGTGTTTGGTTAAATAACCAGGGAACAGAAATCCTGGTGGGACATTGTTAGAATTCTGCCTACCACAAATACAATCTTATTTACTTTTATTTGCAAAAGAAAAATCTGGAAAAATATATGAGATTTTAAAAACAGTAGCTACCTACATGTGTATATGTGTAGTAGTGTGGAGAAAGATACATGGATAAAAAGGAGATGTTTTAAAATATTATTTTTTTATCATCTTTGAACCATATAACAATAAAAAAATTCAGCACATTAGATTTTAAAAACTTTATAAAAACTAATAAAATTATATTTAAAACATTTTATTTTGTTGAAAGTAAGTTTACACTGGCAACATGTATATCACATTGAAAGACATGGTACTGTTCTTTCAAATTTGGTATACTTTTATAACAAATATAATATTATGACATAGATTTGCTACTTTCCCATATTCATAGTGCTGCAAAACATTCTTTCTTACAGCATGCTATAATATCGTCCCACTTAAATTTTGGGAAAACTAATTTTTTACATATCAATAATGGCTCTGTTCTTTTCTCTTTAGCATAGGTCAACTACAGTGATAGTATTGGAGACAAGATGGTCGTATAAACAATTCAGCATATACTTACATAATCTTTTCTAGAGTATATCAAAATTGAACCAAAAATATAAAAGGATGCATAGATAGAAAGGAGATGTTTTAAAATATTCTTTTCTTTTCATCTTTAAACTGTATAACAATAAAAAATTAAAACATTAGATTTTTAAAGCATCACAAAACTAATAAAATTATATCTAAAACAATTCATAGGAACTCTCACATCCCAAGGATATATTCAAAACCCTGAGAACTTAGTGGACTCTAATTTGTAGAACATTTACTTAAATGACACCAAATAGAAAACATACACATTTAGAAACATTGCTAAGAAGTTCTAATGACCAAATCTATGAGTTTCTCCCTAGGCCCATCCTACTTTCTTGCATCATGTGATATGCTGCCCATAACCTTCTTGTTTAAACTTTCTATTGGGAGAAAATCTTCCACAGGCCTCTTATACAACTTGCTGGGCTCGCAGAGAGTGCACGGCCCTGGCTACTCTTTCCAGGGCCTTTCCTTAGGTTTATGTTTGCAGCCAGCATCCTCAAGGGATGAGGTAATGTCTCCCCAGGACAAAAAACAACAACAAAAAAGACACACCAAACAACAACAAAAGCACACAGAACAAAACAAACTTGCCACAAACTACTATATGTAGGTAAGACCCTCTGATTCATTGTCCCTCTCCTGCAATGCAGCCCACTGTGTGAGCAGACATTCACCTAAGCCCACTTGCATTGTCTTGTGGGAACTGAAGATGAGAGAACCTACACAACCATGCAGACAGCCTGGCTGCTGCTTTTCATGTGAACCACAAAGCCTTTCATCTCTGACCCAGGAGTCTTGTATCTTCTGTCAGCATCTAGAAAATAGTGGAAGGCTAACTCGTTTGTTTGCAAGTAAGGCAAACACTGTCATATCTTTCCCAGTTCTTGCCATCCCTCGGTACACGCTAAGAAAATATTCTCTCATTTTTATATATCTCCCTGACTGCTCTTCCTCTGCCTTTATCAACTAATCTCCCTGGGCCATTTCTGAACTGTAATTGCTACACTGGGCTCTGTCCATGGTCCTGTTTTCACTTTTATTTCATACTTTTGACACTTCTCCCTTTATCCATAATTTCTACTACGTATTCGTCCTCAGATGATTTTCAAACATATATTCCCCCAAATTCATCCCTGTATTTAGCTTCAGAATTCTTTGCACAATCCCCTAATATGCTATAAACCCATCAAACTTTAAGTAATCTCCATTAACTCATGTTCCAAAGTGAAAAATATTGGGTCACTTCAACTGTCCAAACAAGTGAACCAATCACATAGTGAAGTGTGTTGTGCCTCAGCTTTCTTTCAGGGTCAAAATGATGTATGAAAATGCAAATATAGTTGTGTTGCTTATCTATTCAAAACAAATTTTTCACCAAAGGGCAGATGTCAATCTCTCTGATATGACATTAAAAGTCCTTCAAAACCTGGTCCCGCCTAACTCTCTGATCTTATCACTTACCCCCCTCTGTATTACATATTACACTATGTTAACCACACGTGCACCTTATTTAGTAAAGTTTCTCACTTTGTATCTTTATAACTTGTGCTCTACCACATAGGTAACACCGCATCCAGGAAGCTTTCCCTGACCTGCAGGTCGGAATTCTCCATACGTCTGTAACACCATTCACATATCTCCATACTTATGCACATTCATAATACATTATATTGATCTCTGTGTATATTTGTTGTCCTAATAGAAGTGATTAAAGACAGAGACAGTATTCAGTTCACTTTTTTATTCCTAGAAGCTAGGGTGCTTACCATGTGCTGTTTAATAGATTATGGTTGGAGAAATGAGTAAATCAAATGCCACTCACCTTTCATCATATTATTTTAATTTTATTAAATTATATTAGTTCTTTAAGTACATGAACCATGGCCTATTTATCTTTATAATTCTGTTTCTTAGCACAGTGATTTGTCCATAATAGATAACTAATATGCCTGTTCCATGAAAATTTGTGGATAAGAATCAAAAGCATTGCATTGTGACTCAAGGCATGACATGATATAGAATGAAAAAAAGAGCTACCAAGGGGGAAAACATTTTTAAAATGCCAGAAATCCTCTTTGGAGGTATTAATTATTAGAAGTCATCATTTTATTATATTCTAAAATAATTCTATTGTTCTGATTGTACTGAAGAAGGTTTAAATAAATCACGAGAATGTCTTCACTTAAAGTAAAACTGAATACTGCTTTCAACCCAAATCTGCTCACTATTGTTAATACATATGCTTCCACCATGACAAACAACAATGAAGTTAAAGACAAAATTTGCACCGACATTGATAAAAAGTCACTGTAGCAACAGTATACTCTTACAGGCTGATTGCTACGGGAGGCGTCAGTGCCCACGGCTGCCAGGAGTCTGAAACCCAGAGGTGTGTTATTAGCTGCCACAGCACTGACAAAAATAATAGCGAGGTACTGAAGCTCGTCCCCAACTTTTCCAAACAGTAGCTAGTGATTGTCAGGATTGTATTTCTGGTGACCAAACAATAGTTTTGTTTTTTTAATCTGAGATGCGTTTGATAAAAGCAAAAGAGAAGTATTTTATTTATTGTATTACTTTTAAAGCAAGCAATAAGGAATTCAAATAAACATTGTGTTGAAAAGACACCACTTTATAAGTTTTAAATACTGTTAGATACAAGAAATATGTTGTAAACTATGAAGAAAAAACCAATATATTTACTGGAAAACTGACTTGGGAGCTGAAGGAACTGGATTCTAAAACGGAACCTACCATTTTCTAGCTCTATTGACACGAAACAAATCCATTTATATTGCTGAGCTTCATTTTTTCCCCCTTGTACATAAAGAGTTGGGCCAACGGTTTTCTCAATTATATTTCAAATCTCACACTTTATAATTTTATAAAAGCCTAGGAAAACTTATCTACTAGATTCTCATTGGGCTCCATGATATTTGAAAGGAGAGGATGAAAGGTAGAATAGATGGAGAGAAAAAGAAAACAATGAACTGCCATTATAAACCTTTTAAATAAAACATTTAAATAATAAAAGGTATTCTGTATCCCCCCCATCAGCTCAAGGAAATATCTGATCTTTACTACTTTAATTCCAGTGTGAATAAATAGGTAGCCTAGCTGAGAACTGTGGCTGTGACAGATAGTAATGGACTGAGGGAAAATGCAGTGCGGCTACTGTCAGCACCATAAACAGCTCAGAAAGAAACGCTGGGTCCTGACACGTGGCAGCCTTTCAACCCTATGCCTTGCACCCACCATATGCTAAGGAATTTGGGTCTTATTCCAGGTGTGATGCAGAGCTATTAAAGGTTTATGTTTGTTTTTTAAATGCTCACCTGAGGATATGTTTTCATTAATTCCAGAGAGAAAAGAAGGGAGGGAGAGAGAGAGAGAAATACCGATGTGAGAAACATTGATCGGCTGCCTCACCTACATGCCCCAACGGGAGATCAAGCCTGCAGCCTGGGTATGTTCCCAGGCCGGGAATTGAACCCAAAACCCTTCAGTGCATGGGACAACGCTCCAACCTACTGAGCCACACTGACCAGGGCTATTAAAGAGTTTTAAGCAGAAGTTTATGATTTCATTGTTTGAAAGATTGCTCTGATGTTGGGAGATAGGCCTGCATGGTTATGGGATGAGTAGCTGAGACACTACAGAAGTGGGCCAGGTGAGAAGTGACAGTGGCTGAGAGTGGGGTGGTTTCTGTGAGATGAAAAGAAGGGGACTGATTCTAGATATATGTTTCAGCTGCAACGTTCCTTTTATTACCTCAACTTGTCCTATTGACCCCTAACCGTCTGTCATCCTTCTTAGCTCCACCCTGAAGTTAGGAGGCTGGTCATGCCGACTGAGTCACCCGTGCTTTCTTTCCAGGAGTCTTCCAGTTGGGTTTGGTCAACAAGAGATGCTGGCAGGAAATTAGAAGGTATGAAGGTACTTTGTATCCCCACACGCTACACACTCCTGCTTCAGGCTTAAATCTCTGAGAGTGCCTGCATTTCTCCACGACTGTGTTTTCTCCCACAAGAGCTCTACACCACCTTCTCAGGTCTTCCTGACTCCGATAGCAGCCTTTCTCCCTTCATTCCTTTAGCTCCTGGGACATTCATGGCTTCCTGCTAGTTGTTGGCCCCCGATTGCCTCACCATTTCTTGTTTGTCCCATAATTCTTCTCACATCACTATAAGCAGTCCCTCTATTTAATTTTTTTTACTTGTACATTTTTGGATGAATTCTGCTTCCTTTGGGGAGCCTGAATAAATGAACAGCTGGGCTTGTTGCTATGCCAGATGTGGGGAAGTGAGGAAAAGGCAGAGTCAAGGTCAACTCTCACATTTCAGGCTTAAGCAACTGGTTGCATAGTGGTTGCATTCAACGCAGTGATGGAAGCTGGGATAGAAATGATTCATTTGTGAAACCAATATGCCGTGGTGCAACAGTATACATATCACTAATATGTGCCAGGTGAATACTGCCATAAGCAGAGGAGGCTGGCAGCTAAGCACCATAGTGCTTAGGTTCATTTTTAGTTTCAGAAGAATCTTAATGTGAGTTTATATGATTAAAATATCAAATGTTTCATATGTGTAATTTTATGCTTTTTTTATATTACATTATTTTCAAAGAATTCTAACAATCTTAGAAGTCACATGAATTAAGCATTTCATAAAAAGTGTCAAAAGAAAACATAAAACAAATTTTAATTTTAATTACATAAAGTTTAAAAAGACACTTGTTTCACATAATGTAGGGTAAGGGGAAGTGTAAAATTGTTGCCAAACACAAAGGTTGACAAGGATCAATACATCTTTACTGAAAAGAGATTTAGTTCAACAAGAATTCTATGGTTCCCTCATATCTCCAAAATAATAAGCATCATTTCTAGCTAAAATATTTATTAACACAACTACAGGTCTAAGAACCCTTGGAAACACTTGATCTACATTTCAAGAAATGGGAATAAACTCAGGATTCCTCATCATAATATTCCATGATTTAATCAGAAATCTCACAGAGACATTACACACACACACACACACACACACACACATTATTGCTCAGTCTAATTACTTCTACTTGTTTATCTGATTTAGTTTTTGCTGAAACTATTCCATCAGCCATAATTTTTTGGACATTTTTATTCAAAGTGGTCTAGATTGTCTAACCTACACATTTAACTAGTGATTTTTAGTGTCATATTATGACAATTAATACTTATATGAGCAGGGCTAATACAATATTATAGGAGAGTAATGAAAAACTATATACTAAAGAGACTTTAAAGAATTAATCAGCCTCCAAATATGAATTCCCATATATTAACTGTTTTCTAAGCTTTCAATATAAACTTTGCCCTCAAATTAACATCCAGTCAGAAGCCCAGCCTAGCTTTGAAAGCCTGGACATTGACTGAGAGCATTGTATTACCCTGGGAAGTGGTCCTGTCGATTTGGTAAATGTATGAAAATCAATGGTCATGTCACAGCTACTGCTCTTCTAACTCTGACCACCACATAAAAGCAGAGAAACTGCACCAGGTACCACTCACCCTAACAACTATCACCAGGTTTATGGCCAACAGGTTTCTGTATCTAACAGGTTGTTTTGTCAGTTGAATTATAGGGACTTGGGATGGTATTCACCATAAATATTTGCTCAAGGGCCCGAGATTAAAGTGTTTAGTTGAGATTTTTTTATGGTTTATAAATACATCTAAAATTCTGTCATAGTCAACAATAGTGGCCAGTGGCTAGGGAATGATATGTGGTATTTTGTGATCTTTTAAAACCTTACCCAGCAAGAAGTATTTGGCAGAGTAAATGTAAGAATTCTTTTGTTTATTTTTTCCTTCTGCTTTCTTCAAGGATTTTGAAAGCTTTTACCAAAATATAAGTATAAATATGCACATAAAGTAGAATTCTTGTAACTCAGACTCTTGACCTGTTATTTGAGGTCCCAGCTGGGTCAATAATGGTCCTTTAGGGAAAAGCTCAATATTTTCCCAATTCATGTCAAGTAAGCTAACAAAAGCAATGCCATCAGAAGCTTCTCCTTTTTTTTTCTGTTCTGTCCTTCAAATGTTGTGACTTTGCAAGGGCTTTTCTGAGATGATTAACGACAGGTGTGACTGGGAGAAGTAATTACAGGGAGTAACTGAAAGTTTAAGATGTTGGGATGAAAGTGAATGATGTGAACATGAAAGTTTTAGTGATGATGTCAGCTTCTCACAAGTATAACATGCTCGTGGAAATTTTGAAATAGAATAAAGATCTGAAAAGTAAGTTTGAAATGGAAGAACTTAATTTAATCATTAACCTTTTTACTATGGAGACTAATGGCATATTCTGTGTTGAAAGCATTTGTGATTTGGAAGACTAATTATTCATATCCCTACAATATCATTCTATTTCATGTCTAAGCTCCTTGTACATTCTCATGGACTGTGCAATTTTCTCTGGTATTGAGGTTGTATGGATAGTTGTTCACATGGTCTGGAAATTCTAAACGGAGCACTCAAATAATTTAATTTTATATCAATCCTCTATAGGCATCAAATTAGCTCATGTGAAGAAGTCCAAAGAGAGACAAAAAGCACTTCCAAGCATCTGTGGACGTTCCTCTTGGCCAGTCCTTTGACGGCACTGAAAATTTAATTAAATTTTAAGCATCTGGAAGGAGAAGATCACATTTTATATACTATATCTCAAATAGCATCTAGCTTTGTGCCTCACAAATAATAGCCTTAAAATGAATATACAATGGATAACTGGTAGGGTCATAGGATCCTTGGGAGAAGATTTAAGAAGAAATTGAGTGGTGCATATCTGAGCTTGAACTTTAGAAAAATGAGTTTAAATGACTTCAAAACAAGTTTATTTTATCTATTTTGAATTTGCCAATGATAGGGTTATGTCTCACTTATTGCTTTACTTAAAGTCATAAATCTAGGTGTATCCTTCCATACTAATCATTTTCTGCTGATACAAGTTGAAAAGGACATAGAACATTAAATTTAATTTTTTCCCATTTCATACTAATGTCCAATCCTTCTCACTTATCAATCTACCTGATTATTCTACTTCTTTCTGAATATCTATTGTTTATGCCTTCTACGTCTACCCATCTTACTCATTGAATTAATAAATAAAATTTCTCTGGAAATTGATATACTTTCCATTTTTAGTTCATGTAGTTAGTTTAGGTTTCACTTCTAGCTCCAAAGGTAGAGAATGGGAATTAAGCCTTGCTAGGCAGTCCATCACATTCCAATGTCACCAGTTCCTGGACAAAGTATGTCATTAAGTTCATGCCACTGGAACATGGTCTGGGAAACAGTTTGGGAAAATAACAGACTGAACTCCAATGAACTAATTACTGCTGACACACAATTCATAACCAAAAAAATCCACCCCAAAACAAAAAACAGGTTCTGATCACATTATTTGAATCTTGATTCCAGTTGTGCCTGAAATTAGAGCTATTCTAGCCTCTTTCTGTTTTATAAACCATAAATTTCCTTTTATTTCTTAATTTAATCTGAGCTGGATTTTGTATAAACTGTACCTGAAAGTATTCTGACATTGTCTTGCTCAAAGGTAACATGGCATGTAGTTTTCTGTTTCTAACCAATGCCCACAAACAATGTCAGCTACAGACATGGCTGAATAGCTATGATTTTCTAAGGAAGGATCTCCCAGAGTGAAACTCCATTTGTCATGTCCCTTGTAAACAGAATCTGGAGAGAAGGAAACTGCATGCAATTTTGGCTGCCTGCCACAAATTAGATCTAGATGAGAAACATCTCCTTTGCTTCAATGTTAATAACACTCCTCCACAGGTGACAAATCTGTCTATTATCTTTGCATAAAGAGTAGTAAGCAGTGAGTGAATTGTTGGTGGTTACTAGCAATAGTGATTTTAGAAGTTGTAGTTTTTCCAAAAGAGTCAACTTATGAGCAATCAGAGGAGATTAAATCCACAGAACAGGACGTAGAGCAAGTGACAGCCAACATCACCTCTCACAGATGCTCATGACAAAGGATCATGTATAACTCCAGTAGGAGATATTTATTAATATGCATTGTTGGAGCAAGTGGAAAAGCAAGGCATACTTAATTAAACCAGGTTTCTAAAGCTTCCTCAACTTGAAATCAAGATGCCTCCTTTCCAAAGAGTTCTAATCAGAGACATTATTTCTGCAATAAAAATTGAGGACAGAATCAGTGTAGTAAAATGCAGCCAGTGGCAGAGACTTCAAAGCATGAAGCATATTTTCATAGAACTAGAAGTTCTTTGTCTAAGATAGCTATGTCCTGAGATCTGGGATTAGGCAAGAAAGTAAATGGTAGAACTAGCCTGTGGGTTTTAGAACTTAGAACCAGGAGTTCCTAAAAGATAGTTTGGTAATAATCAAGTTCAAGAATAAGACCATGCCCCCTCAAATTAAAAACAAAAACAAAATAAACCTAAACAGTAATACCAAAGCTAGATTTGAAATTATGGAAAAGCAAGAGAAACTACCAGGTTGTACAAAGCTGGTAAGACAGAGCTAGTAAATAGAAAGTTGTTAACATTCTTAAATATGGGTGCAGAGAAAATTATATGGAGATATTTAGAAAGCATTCATGCTCTGGGAGGAAGTAACAAGATTATAAGACTGCTATGAGCTCTAGATTATTCTTCTTTTGGGGTTAAAATTAGAGTCACAGTAGTAGTTTATCTCACAGCTCTCCTATATATTTATTTAAAGTGTAAGTACCCACCACGGTCCAGTCAGGATGGTGGTACTTGCCTCCTCCCACAACCACATCAAAATTACAACTACACTACAGAAAAACCATCACTCAAAACTGTCTGAAACCAGGCTGAATGGGAATCCCAAACTAGAGATTTAAAGAAGAAGCCAGAATGAAACTAGTAGGACGGGTGGAGAAAAAGAATAGGCTGGTCCCACACCCATGTGTGGTAGATAAAAATTGAGAAGGATATCTTGGCTGTGGAGGTCCCCCCCTGAGGAGCAAGGGATCCCAGCCCCACACCAGTCTCAGGTTCCAGTGCCAGGAAGAGAAGCCCCCATAACTTCTTGCTATAAAAACAAGAGGGATCACAGCTAAGTGAGATGGAAGGCTGTTAGAGTCCCAGGCATTCATCTTTAAGGGCCTGTCACGGACTTACTTGGACTCACTTCCTCTGAGCTCCAGTGCTGAGGTAGCAGTTCTAAAAGCACCAGGAACTTAATGGGGAGAAAATGAATTGTCTCACTTTAGGACATAGGCTACAGGGGCAGCTTTCTCCCAGACAGAAGTGCTGGCAGAGGGCATTGTTCCCTTTCTGCTCTCCCTGCTCCCCTAGCTGGTAGGCAGGTGCTGTATCTGAGTCTCCACCTATCTGGCTAAACACTTTGCCTAACCTTAGTGATTCCCTGAGACTCCTTCTAACCGAAATTTCAGGCACACCCAAGCTCTCTCCAGTGGTTCTTCCATAACAATGGCTTATCTTGGCTCACAATTCAGACTTTCCAAAAGTCTCTCAAACAAGCAGCATCTAGCCTCAGCATGTGCCATACTTCTTGCTAAGTGGCCCCAGACAAAGCATTAGTGGCAGCTGGCCCTTGTTTTCAGCTTGGCCTCATCTGAGCACCTTCAAGCTCAGCACAAGTAGTAGCCATTCTCAGATCCTTTGTAGCTCATGCAAGTTGGCCTGGGCAGAGACAGGTGGCAGCTGACTTTGGCCTGCATCTCCTAGGAGGCCCCAGAGCCAGCATGCCTAGTAGACAGCTTAAGACTACACTGATGTACCACCCCACCATCTCCACAGACAACACACTCAAAAAGCAAACATAGTGCATACCAGAGCCTAGCTGAAGTAAGTCTTGTTTTGTGGGGTCAACCCCTGCACAGCTGCTCCTCCATGGTAGTCACAACCAATCCTCACAGTCTGTGAGTAAATTATCTCCCACTAAGTTGCTAATATCAATTAAAGCTCACCTACATGAGGAATGTATACACAGCCTACACAGGGGGCCACATAGGTGATTGAGAAGGCTATGCCTCTGGACCCTACAGGACACTTACTACATAAGGCCACTCTACCAAGTTTGTCAGACATAGCAGCTCTAAATAATACATATAAACAAATGCAAGAAGGCAGCAAAAATAAGGAAACAGAGAAATATATCCCAAATGAAAGAGCAGAACAAAATTCCAGAAAAAGAGCTAAATAAAATGGAGACAAGCAATCTATCAGGTGCAGAGCTCAAAACACTGATCATAAGCATGCTCAATGAACTTAGGTAAGATTAGATGAACTTCCTAAGAACTTCAACAAAGAGATAGGAAACATAAAAATGGAGATAGAAGACACAAAAAAAGTCAGAAATAAATAATAAATTAACTAAAATGAATAAATTACAGGGAATCAACACTGGAGTAGATAAAGCAGAAGATCAAATCAGTGATTTGGAAGATAAGGAAGCAGAAAATAAATAATCAGAACAACAAAAAGAAAAGCGAATCATAAAAATGAGGACAGAATAAGAAAGCCCTCAGACAACTTCATTTGTGTCATGGGGGTGCCTGAAGGAGAACGGAGAGAGAGCAAAAAATTGAAAATGTGAAAAAATAATGATGGAAAACTTTCCTAACCTAGTGAAGGAAACAGACATAAAAGTCCAGGAGACACAGTTCCAAGCAAGATCAACTCAAAGAGGCCCAAACCAAGACACATCATAATGAAAATGCCAAAAGTTAAAGATAAAAGAGAATCTTAAAAGTAGCAAGAGAAAAGAAGTTACTTATTTTCAAGGGAGCTCCCATAAGACTGTCAGTTGATTTCTCAATAGAAACTTCGCAGGCCAGGGGGATTGACAAGAAACAAAGTGATGAAAATGAGGGACCTACAACCAAGATCACTTTACTCAACAAGGCTATCATTTAGAATCGAAGGATAGATAAAAAGCTTCCCAGATGAGAAAAAGCTAAAGGAGTTTATCACCATCAAACCAGTATTACAAGAAATGTTAAAGGGCCTTCTTTAAGAAGGAGAAGGAGAAGAAAAATATGAATAATAAAATTCCAATAAATACATATCTATCAACCATTACTTTAAATGCAAATGGATGAAACATTGCAATTAAAAGACATATGGAGGCTGCTGAATAGATAACGAAATAAGACCTGCTTTCATGAAAGTCATTTCAGATGGAAAGATACACCTAGACTGAAAGTAAAGGGATAAAAAAGGATACTTCATAAAAATGGAAACAATCAAAAAAAAAAAAAAAAGCTGGGGTAGCAATACTTATACTATATAAAATAGACTTAAAACAAAGGCTATATAAGAAGAGACAAGGATCCAGCAATTCCAGTTCTGGGTATTTATCTACAGAAACCTAAACACTAAATTTAAAAGACATATACATCTTATGTTCATTGCAGCACTATTTACAATAGACAAGATATGGAAGCAACCTAAGTGTCCTTCAGTAGATGAATGGATAAAGAAGTGGTGCATATGTGCGATGAAATATGACTTAAAGATAAAAAATAATGAAAATTTGCCCTCGGAAACAACCTGAATAGACCTAGATGGTATGGTGTTGATAGAAATAAGTCAGAGGAAGACAGATGCTGTATATCACTTATATGTAAAACCTAAAAAACAAAATAAATGAATCAGCAGAAGAGAAATAGACTCATAGATACAGAGAACATTTTGATGATTGCTGGATGGGAGGGAGATGGGTGAAAAATGTGAAGGGGTTAAGAAGTACAAGCTGGTAGTTACAGAACAGTCATGGGAATGTAAATTACACTATAGGAAATATAATCAGTAATATTATAACTATGTATGATGTCAGATGGGTACTAGATTTATGGGGGTGATCACTTGGTAAGTTTTATAATGTCTAATCACTGGATTGTATACTTGAAACTAATATATATTGTATGTCAACTGTAATTAAAAAATAAAAAAATATTTAAAGTAAAAAAAAAAAAAAAAAGATGCAAGGCCAAGATTTGGAAGCAACCAAGTGCCCATAAGTAGACAAGTGAATTAAAAAGCTGTGGTACATTTACACAATGAAGTACTACTCATCCATTAAAAAGAAGGAAAATTTACCTTTGGAGACAACATGGGTGGGCCTAAAGGGTATTATGTTAAGTGAAATAAGCCAGAGGAAGACAAATACCACATGATTTCACTTCTAATGTATGTTGAATCTAATAAACAAAATAAACAAAGACAGAAAAGACTCATAGATACAGAGAACAGGCTGACAGCTGTCAAGGGGGGAGGGAGTCGGAGGGCTGGTTACCAAAGGTGACGAGATTAAAAAGTACAAATTAGTAGTTGCAAAATAACCACAATATGTGGATTGCAGCATGAAGAATAGAGTCAATAATGTCAAGATAACTGGGCATGGGGTCAGGTGGGTGCTTGGGGCAGCAGGAGGGCCACTCTGTGGAGTGCATTCAGCCCCTTTGCTGTATATCTGAAACTGGTGCAGAATGGTTTGAATGAAACTGTGGTTGAAAAAAAGAAGTGAAGGGATTAAGAAGTACTAGTTTGTCATTGCAAAACAGTCATGGGGATGTAAAGTGCAGCATAGGGAATATACTCAACTATTTTGTAATATAATAATATACTATATTGTAATATAACTATGTATGGTGTCAGGTGGGTACTTGAAATATCAGGGGGAACATTGTAAAGTATATAACTGTCTAAATGATACCATTGTAATTAGCTAGTTGTTAATAATATAAGTATGTCATTTGGGCAACTTGACCAGAAAGCTACAGTTTCACACTCCCCAGGGATCTAACAAAGGGGAGACAGACACACGCCCAGTAAAGGTGGGGTGACTAGAGAAGGTACTTGCCTATCAATCCCACCTGGGGACAGAGATGGTTGGCCAGAATGAGCATGGCCACTGCAAGCACATGAATATTTGGGAATACATAATCCCCTAAAAAAGGAGTTTGCTCTCTTGGGCGCTCTTGGGACTCTAGTTGCTTGTGTGCTTCTGGCTCACTCGGTTTTCTTGCATTCGCCGATACGGCCCATGGCCATGCAGACGCCACACACAATGGCTAATGGATTGCAACTAGCCTGATGCTGTGTTGTACAATGCAAATATGGAAAGGAAACTCTGGACACTGGCTGCGATTTTAGCTCTACTGAAACCCCACTTACAATTTTTCTATGACTGGACTAAGGGAAATTGGACTTTGGGAATTCAGGGGTGTAATTACACGGAAATAAAGCTTTCTACTATATCTCATCCTTCCGTGGGGCCTCTGGAAATGCTTATTACAGCTGTTACCCCAAAAAGCCCCCCTCCAAAAGCAAGTGGGGGAGATGAGGCACACTTCCCTGTGAAAACATAATGACTATGCTGTACACCTGAAACTAATGCAGAATAATATTGAATGCAAACTGTAATGGAAAAATAAAATTTAAAAAATAAGTGTATCCACAAGAAAAGTAGAAGTATGTGAAGAGATATGCTTCCTGCAAAATGAACCATCCAGCTATTCTCTGAAGGGTTAATCATTTAGCAATAGCATACCCATTGCTATTATATATTGCTTATTTTCCAGTGTTGTGATTGCCATCAGAAATATTTCATTCATGTCTTCTGTTCAGCAGTCCATGGTGAAATGGAAAAAATCAGAGTCATAAAGTGAGGTTGTCACAAATCTGAAGAGTATTAAATTCAGAGAGTTTAGAATTCTGAGATAATGCTTTTTCTAAATTTTAATATTTAAAATGTCCTTTTTTGTAAGATAATAGACAGAAAATAGTAGTTGTTGCCAAAACAGTCCTTGCTGTGAAAATAAAAGTTGATAACCCTATATTGGTTTCCAACTCTTACACACACACACACACACACACACACACAAGGCACACATGCATGCTCACACATACAGACACACAACATAACAAAAACATCATAAAGATCAAGAGGACACAATGGTTTAACAGAAAATAAAGGATTCATAGCTGGGATATTGAATTATTCTATGTGCAGTTGGTAATTATGTTTTGAAGTAGAATTGCCAGCCATCTCAGAGGTAAGAAAAATTGTTTGAAACACATTCTTCCAAGTCAAGTGAAATAAATCTCCACCAATCCCGATAAGATGACATAATATATATTGAAACCAGTGTTGCATAAACAATATATTCAATTGGCAGGCTGTGAATATATTCACAAAGTTATTGATGACCTTTCATCATGATTTTCTAACTTTGTTTTGCTCTACCACTCCTGAGTTATAAGCTCATCAATAACTCCTTGAAAAAATGGGATATATATAGAGTCAGTAAACAAATGATGTATATCTAGTTAGGCTAGTTGGTAAGCAGCAACATCTCTATATACTACCTTTGACATAAATTCACAGACCATGTTGAGCACCCTCTTTGTATAAATATTATTTCAGTACCACATATACTGGTCCTTGATTTTAAAATATTTTTAAGGTATAATGATTGAGAATGACAAAGTGAGCATAAAAACATTAAATATATTTTCTGATACAATGGAATCTTATTTTCAGTTATTAATTTTAATTAGCAAATGACATTAATGCAATAATTAATAATTAATAATCAATTTTTTCTTTAGCCAGGTATTTTTGATTCATGTAGACACAGCTCATGTACATTATATTTGTAATGTTTGATGATTTTATTATAAAAATTGAAAAAATATGTTTTAAATTTTCTTTTGAAATCTTGTAGTACTAGAAAGTAGAGAAGTTGTCAGAAAACTATGAGAGAATGTCAAAAGGACTTGGAAATGAGAATAAAGCTATGTCTACTGACCAAATGTGGGCCAAACTGAGCAGGAAAAAAACTGAAAATAAATATTCATTGTAATAGACTATAACACTTAGAAAAATATAAATATCCTTGAATCCAGTTGAAGTAAGTAGATGATAAATAGATAGATAAATGATAGGTAGGTAGGTAAACAAATGAACGAATGAGTAACTTGCTTCCTTACAGTAGAATTCTGATTAACAAATATAGCAAAAATGAGGTAAATAGAAAATCACTATTTGGCAAATGTACATCATCAATAGTGATGATGATTTCAAGTGTGTGATTTAGGATCATCAATAGATGCAAAAATTAGAGGGTAAAAGCAAAATGAGAAACAAATATTTACATAATCCCAAAGCATCTCTTCACATAACACTTATTCATCACAATGGGGAAAGTAACTTTACAGTAGAGAAACCAGGTAGATGCCACCTTAACCAAGGGATCAAGGTTAATATCCAGTAATGGGACTTATTGATATTAAGAACCATAAGATATGAAACAGAAAGAGTTAACATCACTTCTTGAGGTATTATTGCCAAAAAATTATAGCATAGTTTTCATCATGAAGAAATGTGACAAATCTGAGGAGACAGGAGTGATGACAACTAAATGCAGAATGTGTCCTCCATAAGATCTTGGATCATCAACAAGACATTTTTGGAACAATTGGATTCAGATAAGGTCTATAGATTAGTTAACAGTATTTTATCAATATTAATTTTCTAGTTTTGATAACTGTCCTGTGTTTATATAAGATGTTAACATTTGGAAAAGCTGGTGAAGGGTACGTGAGAATTCTTGTACTCTTTCTGTAAGTTTTGTTTAGCCAAATTTAAATTGTACATAAAATAATAAAAGGGATTTATTACTTTCTTTGTAAATCAGTTTTAAGAATATTAATACAAAGCTCCACTGGGTCTTCATAGGTGAGCACCCTGATGCAAATTTAGAGGAAGGAGCAGTCATGTTCAGCTGGGGCCTGCCAGGCCCTGCCTATTACCCAGCCTCTTAGGCAGGGGTGGGGAACCTTTTTTCTGCCAAGGACCATATGGACATTTATAACATCATTCGTGGGCCATACGAAATTATCAGCTTAAAAAATAGCTATGGAAAAAGCTCCTAGGTTTATTGAATGTTGAGTCCTGCCTGCAGTTGCCTTGGCAGGGTCAGACCATATGATTTCACTGTCTGGACATTCCCACCCCTGCTCTAAGGCCTTCCTCTCAACTTCGCTGAAGCCAATTAATCTTATCTACAAATTTCCCCGGGACACATCTTGAGATCCAAACGTTATTTTAGACAGAAGGTGGTAACGAAATCAGCACACCCAGTTTTAGCAGCACATCAGCTGGACTGCTAATCCAGTCCCTATCCTGCACCCTTGTTCTGCTAAGAAAGCCTTGTTCCCTTAACCTCCAGGTGACTATTTTAGTTCTTCGGCCCTTTTAGCACTATAGTCCTACCTTCCTCTTGCACCCTCATCTATTACTTAATGAGAGATTTCCCAGATGCCAAATACTTGCCAACATGTTTGGGCACACCTAATCCCTCTCATATGCCATCACCTCTGCCACTTCCATCATTCACGTTGACCCTCGCCATAAATCAGCTCCTGTCTACAATTCTATTCCTTGTCTATCTCAAAATTTCTGCATGCTGGCCATCATAAACTTCCTGTAGCCTCATCTGCTCCCCCAGGTCATGCCTGTCCCAGCAAGTAGGTTCTCTCTGGCTACTTAGGTGCCCAGTCAAATTTTACTGCTTGACCCTCTGCCTTTATGGAGCTGCTATGACTCTCCTTACATGCAAAAAGTGTCCCTAACAACCTCAATGTACAACTCTCACAAGATGACAAAACTCATCAGGAATACTCATGAGGAGCCATTCTGGTAGGCAGTGGGGAGAAATTTTTTGATTTTACATTATTTTTACAATCACACTATAAAACAAATAGCCGTTGTTAGTGAAACAGGAGCGAGAATTAGATAACTGAAAACAGAATCAAGACCAGGTGACAATATTTCTTTGTCATCAAAGAAAATTCTATACTTTTTCTGTATAAAAATTATATTCAATGGTGAATTTAACATTCTTTGTCTGAACTAATTTTTTGTGAACAACTTGAACAGTGATTTGTACTTGTCCTGGTTTATAGACCTTATGAGGCACATAAACCCAACTGGCTGCCATTCCCTGCATCTCAGCATGACTTTATAGTTCTTTAGTAAACAATGTGAATGCAGCTGCTCTCACTACAGATTTGAGAGGTAGCATGTTGCTCAGAGATACTTTAGTAAAATTTAGAGACTCAATTATTTGCTCTCAGGCTCTTTCAGAAATTAGAAAATTGAGATTTTTTTAATCATAAATGTCTTATGAATGGCAAGAGCTTTGTGTTTGTTGTATTTTATTTTTTTTCATTTTTATACATTGATTTTTAAAATGGACTTTATTTTATCCAGGAGTCAAAGGTCAATGATATGAGAGGAGCTTTAACCTAATGCTGCTGCACTGTTCAATACGTTAGCCACCAGCCAAGTGTAGCTATTTAAACTAAAATTTAAAGTAATTAAAATGAAATAAAATATAAATGAAAGTTCTTAGTGGTACTAGCCACATTGCAAATACTCAGTAGCCACATGTGGCTAGTGGCTACCACATTGTCGGTGCATTCCCTGACTGGACAAGTACTGCTGGACACCACTGTCATTTCCATAGCAGAAAGAACTCAAGGATTTTTTGATGGTTATATGTATGAAACATTTGAATGATGTCATAAAGAAATGGCTAACTCTCAGAGGGCTTTAGTAGATCACAGTGAAAAGCAAGAGAGGTTATAGAATGCTAAAGGCCCATTTTTTCCCCTTAATATAATATTCATACCCTTGTATATTGAATTATGCTAAATTTCTATATAATGCCCTATACTACTAGGAAATGATTTTCTCTGTAATGAAATGAGTCAAAGCAGATCTTTTACTAGAAGTTTTAAACATCCAATCACTATTTTTTCCTGATACATTACCAGCCCACAGTAGCTTGAAAATATAAAGTACCTATTTTACAATATCACTGTATCTATAACATGCAATGCACCATTTAGAAAAATATACCTTGATTTCATTCCATACAAAATGTGTGTAGGTCAATTTTCAAATCTTTTCAAGTGTTGAATTCCATATAGCACTGAATTAAATCAGATATAAAAGTAATAGCTATAATAATAATAATATCTATTCAGATGATCTTAATCTGCAGAAAGAAAATTCATTTCACACACATAGTTTGAAATGTAAGACACATTGAAGATGAAAAGTAAAGCAATTAAATTAAATGTAAAGCTAATTTTTTTAAAACTATACCTATAGCCATGCCATGGCTGTATTAGAGTAAAATCATTTTGGCTATTTCTTACCACTTCTCAGCTACTTTTAGTTTTGCAAAACACATATGCCAGGCAGTCTTCTGGGCTGAGAATCACAGAGGTCAATAACACACAAAAATGCCTTTTGAGAAGCTCAAAGTCTTCTGAGAGAGACAGACAAAAGTGAGATATTCAGTACATTGTCTGCTCAGCAACACTGGCGTACCTCTACGTGAGTCTGGCTAGCACAAGGTCTCAGAGTTTGCATGATTTTGACCAGCTGCAGTGTTCAGGTTCTGCTAAAACTGACGAGTCGTGCCTACTGTGTCATGCCTCAGCTGCGGATGCTCAATTGTTTGCTAACGAGGGGAATGATGATAGCATTTTCATGGGCCCTGGCCTGTCTATATGTTCTGGCTTCCAAAGTTTCCACTTAGATTTCTTTGCCATTGCAATGATACTTTTTATAAATACAATACCTTTAAAGGAGAATTTTTCAAATATTCTAACAACCATTTCTCTTTGAATTCTCAATTATATTATATATCTCATAGATAGTTCATTTAGTTGCTCATAAAGGTGGATCAGCCCCCCCTGAATTAACAGCTTGATATTTCTTTTTTTTATTTCAGAACATATTTAATAGATAAATAAGATGTCTTATGTTTAAATTTATTTAAAATTTTCCACATTTTAAAAAATATTTTCACTTTTGTTTTCAAAATCATAGTTTTGGTTGACATATGTGTTTCCCTGATTTGACTGTGAGCTCCTTGAAGAAAGGTATACAGCAAATAGTTTGATGCCTGTAATATAATAGATGTACGTAAAGTGTTCTGTGGGAGAGACAATAAAGGGATGAAACAATGTACACACATCAGGTTTCCCATTTCAACTAAGGGTCCATCATGAAAAGATACGGTTTCTGGAAATAATAGTTCACACTTTACCAACTCAGAAGGCAGGAAGAGTGAACAGCAAACCACCCAATAAATATGCCAACAAACATCTTTATGAAAACATCTTTCTATTCCTATTTATTGTTAATTTTGTGAGTGCATTGGGTTAGAAGTTGAGGAAAGGGAGGCTGGACAGATAGACAGCAACTGGCCTTTAGATAATTAAAGAAATGTACCCTTTATAGAAATTCTTTTGCATCTTATACACAGACTTTCTGTTTCCCTGTTTTAAAAAGAGGGAAGGGGTGTTGCTTGAAGAAGTACTGTAAGAAAGCTACTTTTTACCCCATGAATTTTCTCATCCCTTCCATTCCATTGGGTTTTTTTTCTGATGCTGTCCTTTTTGTGACATATTCCATTTCCTGAGTTTTAAGGTCACCTTTCTTACATTTCTCTTTTAAGTCAAAGGCCCTTTTTACTTCAATTTCGAACACCATCCTCAATTGCTCACTTCTAAGACTTACTGAAAGAGTGTGTCCTCTGAAGACTAAGAGAATTGTATCTTCATAAAGAGATGTTAATGCATTAAACACAGAATGTAAAATGTAGTTGAAAGATTACTTTATCTCATTTCTGAGTTGTATGGCTTCCTTACTATTTATGTCCAGAATTGCATATGTCACACCCATGCATAGATATAGTGTGATTAAATTAATAAATTGCAGGAGGTCAGGTACGATGTCTTATTACTTATTTTCAGAGTCCTCAATGTAGGTCATGAATATGTAGCCATTTAATCATAAATTCACAGCTTTCCAATTAATACCTGTGTGACCCTGAGATATTATTTTACCTCTATGCAGTTTGGATCCTATGCTGAAAAATAGATACTAACTAGGGTAACCATATAATTTATTTTCCAAACAGAGACACTTTTGTGAATGGTAGAGAGTACTACTAATAATTTTATTCTGGAGAAACAGATATGATTTGGGTTGTTCAAGGGAATACAGGACATGGACATCCATGTTACTAATAATAGTAGCAACATCAAGTGAGAAAACACGGGGAAAATGTAGACATAGAACTTAGAAATGCACATGCTCAGTAAGTTTAGATTATTATTAATAATATACTTATGTATTATTATTGAGCTAGGAGAACTCTTGAACCATATTTGGTCAGTACTAGGTATTACCCTACAAAGACAAACTATCTGGGACATTGTAGTTGTTATCTCACTTTTGCTTCTTTTACTTTTTTTTTTTAACAGCATATTTCCAAGTTAAACTGGTGTCACCATTTTTGTAATCTGGATGAAATAAATGAAATATTTTGCTGAACTCAAGGTTTGCTTGGTAGAATTCAATTCTCAGGAGAGATTTAGAAGAGCTGATCAATTTCTGGAATGAACTCTGAAGGATTATTTTGAAACTAGTCTTAACCTCTTATTTTAAAGGTAGAATCATTTCAATTCTTCTAATTTCTCTTCATAAGTATAATTTTCAGCTCTTTCATTTATGCAGATCTCCAATGAATCCTACACAAAGTTTATTAAAGTCCTTAAGGAGTCTCAAATTGTGCACTGTCTTCTAACAAAGCTAAAATGTTGAGTATAACAAGTGAATAACACTAAAATTCCTATATGCCAATTTGGTATTTTAGAAAAACATTCTTGTTATTTGGCATTGTGCTTGATTTGTTACTTTCTACTGAAATAAACATAGCCTCTGTTCCTAGGAGCTTACAATAAAAATAAAATACAGACTTCAGGTCATCAAAATCTTTATGGTGGTGTGGATGCTAGACTGAGTTCCACTAGGACCAAGTCGGTGTTACTATAGCCAGTGTATAACAAGTTCCTAGCAGAGAGATTGGCACATAATAGGCTGCTAGTAAATATTTTCTGAGTAGATGAATAAGTGTATGAAAGAATGAATAAATGAAGACAGGCACAGATAAAAGTATAATAAATGTAGCGGATGAAATATTATGTACAAATAAAAATATCAGACTCTAACATCTGTTTATCCATTTACTCGGAATATTTATTGGACGAACACCACTTCTGCTAAAAACTAAGAATACAAAAGAAAATTAAGAAGCAGTCACGGTTCATTTATAAACATAGAAAAAATATTATAGATTATATAACATGACAACTAACAATCCCAGTATACACTAAAATAATAATACATCATAAACAATCAAGTTTATCCCATAAATGCAAAGGTGGTTTAACAGGAACTTTTTTCTTCATTACATTGTTAATTAAAGGGGAAACATATGTAATCATAGAAATAGATGATAAAAAGTACTTGATAACATCCAAATACTTCTGGCATTTGTGTTGGCAAACTAGGAATACACAATATTCTTAACACAAAGAGTATAAATTAGGAATAATCATAGAGATTATTATAAATGGGTGAATGACTAGAGTCTCATTCAAGTCACAGACAAGTGCCTCGTACTGCTAGCATTTTCTCCGGTCTCTAAACTGTAAATTTAAAAGAGAAAACAATAAATGAACAAGGGTGTGTAGATACTGGAAAGGAAGAGATAAATAATGATCAACCTATTTGTGTGTGTGTGTGTGTGTGTGTGTGTGTGTGTATGAAACGCCATGCGAACATACCCACCAAACTGTCAGCATGCTATCTTGAAGGGAGAGAAAACTGCAGGAATGAGAACCTGGGGCTTTCTCATTTTTCTGTCCATGATTCTGTGTTTGGCGTGATGGGGAGGCTATGTGCTGTGTAGGCAGAGACATTCCCTGCCCCTTGGAGCTGCCCTGAGGAGACAGGCATAACCGCCTTGAGGCCCAGCAGAGTGGAAGCCCTTACACTGACTTAAGAGAACAGGGGAGAAGGGACCAATCTGGTTTCTAGGAAGACTTTGGAGAGGCAGTGAAAATAATGAGAGTGAGAGACTAAGGAGTATAAAAACAGAATTATCCTGTGAGAGCAAATCATTCCGTGCAGCCAAGAGCATAGGGTGTAAGGGAAGGAAAGGGTGGGGAGAGTGGCATGTTGAGAAAAGGGCCATTTGCTAGATTATAAAACTTGCTTATTGTGTCAAGGAGATAATGTTTAATTTCATACCCGCGGTCACCATGCATTTCATTCATGTGCACCCAAATAAATTATTAAAATCTATGTACACCTTGTATATGTATATTATACACTATTAATACTATAAAATATAATTACGTTGTTGAAGAACTATATACCTGTTCTATATTTCTAAATTGACATCAAAATAGTTTTATCTAATTTTTTAACTATTTCAAAAGATACATTTCTAGTATAGTATATATTGTAAGCCAAACAACAAAAGAATTTCTCTCATTAAAAATCCATCATCTAGCCCTGGCCGGTGTGGCTCAGTGGTGGAGCGTCCACCTGAGGACTGAAGGGTCCCGGGTTTGACTCCGGCCCAGGGCACGTACCTCAGTTGCAGGCTCGATCCCCGGGTGCTGTCAGTGTTTGAGCAGGAGGCAGACAATCGACGTGTCTCTCCCGCATCGATGTTTCTCTCTCCCTCTCTCTCTCTCCCCCTTCCACTCTCTCTGAGAAGCAATGGAAAAAATATACTCCTGTGGAGATTAAAAAAAAAGGATCCATCATCTATATCAGAATTTCTATTGACTAAAGTCTGACTTCATTTTCAATTCGCATAAACATATTGACTTCTGAATTTTGCTTCTAAGATAAGTAAGTCGGCAGATAGGTAGGTGTGTAGGTAGACAATAAGTGATCAGAGGGACATACGGATTACAAAAACGGAGCTTTGACAAAAGTAAATTACCTGCTTGAAATAAGATACAGCCCCCTTCAGAATTTCTTAATGAAGCCCTGTGGCTTTATTCTCAGGGAAATCATTCTCAGGCACTATGGATTCTTGAAATGCCCCTTTGTTTATCGCCCTGGAGATTTTGGACCTGGGAAATGTGCAAAATACTCTCCTGGATGAATGAGAAAAATGGACAAGAATGATTGTGAAAGGAATGTTGGGGAAAGAGGAACTGTGGACAGAAGGATTGCTCTCAGGGAGATTGATTTTAGGATAAAATGCATATGGAAATTGAAGATCTGGAAATGTGTTTCATTAAAACAAACTGCCTGTGATCTCATATCACCTAGAAAGTCTTTCTGTAGCCAAGGTGAAAAATTGTTTCCGTTTGTAGACTACTTTTTCCATTGAGAAGAAAGGACCATTTATACATCATATATTTAGATGTCTAGTGTTGGCACTGACAATCTCCTGGTTCAAGCATATGAAGGGATGCAGATAAATTTAATAATTGAATTTTCCAGAGTTTTGCGGATCCGCAGGAGATATGTCTTTATCATTTCAACACACAATAGTTATTCTTCTTCAGAACCATTAGTCTGCTTTTGTCTTTGAAAATTGTGGATCAGATAACTATTTGTCTTTTTCTCTTTGTAATGAATAAAAAAAGATTAGAACCAAGTTGTTCATTACCAGAAAAAACAATAAATGCATATTTTATGTAACTTTATCATTGGTTTTATCTTATCTCATCCTCATTTTACTTTATTTCTCATTTTTTCATTCATGAATTTTTAACACAAAAATGTTTTGTATAAAGAAATAATTTGGCCCTGCCAGGTATGGCTCAGAGGTTGAACATGGACCTAGGGTCCAAGAAATCAAGGTTTGATTCCAGTCAGGGCACCTGCCCAGGTTGTGGGCTCGATCCCCAGCAGGGGGCGCTCAGGAGGCAGCCGATCAATGACTCTCTCATCATTGATGTTTCTCTCTCTCTCTCCCTCTCCCTTCCTCTCTCTGAAATCAATAAAGATATATTAAAAAATAATAATAATTTGTGTAGGTAATACAAATTAAATTATAATACATATAAAAGTAAAAATTATTCTCCTATTCTTGACTCACAGGCCTCCTCCCCACAGTCAATTACTCTCACCAGTGTCTTGAGTATCTTGTGCATTGCTTTTAAAGATAATTTATACATTTATTATTATATATGCATACTGCATCATTACATAAATTATGGTTTAACAACTGTTCTACATCTCTATTTATTACCAATTTGGCAAAATACAGTGTATATTTCTGTAGTATACTTGTATTTTCTCTTTTTGTAATACCTTTTTGACATACTTTGGATCTTCCTATTCCATTTTCCACTTTTCTCAACTCCTCTGCCACATTAACCATCTGCTCATCCCTTTTCATTGCCTTCTGGGAAATTCTCTCAGCTCTAACTTTTTCTTCATTAAATATCTCTTCACCTGTGTATAATTTGCTCTACAAAACCTCTATGAAATTGTTTAATTTTAATGACTATATTTTTAGAAATGATATTGAATTCTTTTGAAAATCTGCCCATTTTCCCCATATTTAATAGATATAACATGAAAAGGTTATCTCAATTATCATATATCCTTATATAATTTAAAGTTCATTGAACTAAAAAAAAGTAGAAAACTTTGTGGGATTTGAACATATAACATTTAACTACATTGTAAGTTAACCTGAACCTGAGTTTTAGCCTAAGAGTTTAATCACAATTTCAAACATTTTAGCATTGTTTTCTACCAAAAAACCTATCAGTTATAAGGGAAAAAAAAAGAAAGAAATGTTCATTACTCAGTATTATGACAGCAATTCTTTAGTCCACGGTGTGAGAAGTTGTTTTTCCATTCAGATGCTTGCTCTTTCCTTTACCCCTTTATTTAAATAGATGAGACTGCTATCATTGAAATTAACCTGGTTGTTCATTAATGGGAAAGGAATGGAGGGAAGGCCAGATATTATAGGCATGACCGGTGAGGTGTGGGTGACTTAGGGGAGATACATTCCTGTCAGTCACTCCTGGGAGCAGGTCATTGTCCAGAATGGGCGTGGCCACTGCAAGGGCTCAAAATCTGAGATACATAAGCTCCTGAACAAAAAAGTTCCTCCCCTGGCTCTCTTGGGACTCTTGTTGCAGGGGGCTCATGGCCATGTGGCCCACACACAATGGACTAATGGACTATAACTAGTCTGATGCTGTGTCGTACTCAGTTTCACCATGGAAAGGAAACTGGACACTGGCTTTGCTTTTAGCTCTGCTAAAGCCCCAGCTGCACCTTTTCTAGGATTGTTTTGAGGGAAATGGCACTTTGCAAAGGGATGTAATTCCATGCACATAAAGCTTTCTTCCACATCTCATCCTCTAGTGGGGGCCTCTGGAAATTCCTATTCCAGCGGCATCCCAAGAACCCCACTCCCACTGGCACCCAAGAAGGGCAATCCAAGCAATTCTCCGATAACAAGACCATAAGGAAATAATTCATACATATTACAAGTCATATAATGTCTCTTTTTAAAATTACCTGAATTTTTTCACATTTATATGTCTCCTATTGTATTTTTAATTCCTATGTTTATATTTCAATTTAAATACCCTACCTTGTTATTTAAATAGGAGTGTATTTGTATAAATAAACATACTTATTTTATAGTTTTATTTGTGACCTTTCAGCAGTTAAATTTTAACTTCCAAAATTTCCACTTATATTTCTTTGTCATTGCTGGAGTCCGTCCTCAGAGTTTCAGATTCAGGAAATTTGGGTTGGGCCTTGAACACTTGCATCTCTCACATGTTCCAAAGTACTGCTGATGCTGCTGGTCCTGGTGTCAAACGCTGAGAACCACTTTACTACCATATGCATTATTTTTTCAAATTTGATGTTTAAAATTCCTGAAACTTCCCATATTAATTTCTTTTACACTGCTGTACTTTTTATTTGAATACAACATCTAGGATCCCATTATTCTAAGGTTAGCACTTTTAAATATATGTATGTTTTATTGATTTCAGAGAGAGGAAGGGAGAGGGAGAGAGATAGAAACATCAATGATGAGAGTCATTGATCGGCTGCCTCCTGCATGTCTCCTTCTGGGGATTGATCCCCCAACCTGGGCAGGTACCCTAACCTGGAATTGAACCTCGACCTCCTGGTTCATGGGTTGGTGCTTAACTTTTGAGTCACACTGGCCAGGCTAAAGTAGCACTTTTTTCCTTTCTCCTTTGAAAATATTCACTTATTTCTTACCATTTCACTCCCCTTTTTTTCACATTTTTGAGATGACTGGCCAGTATTCATTATGAAACGAATAAAAGATGACTGTGGATCAAAGCTTGTATTATGCACTTATTTATTTATCTCCCATCTTCTTCCAAAAAGATTTGAGACAGATAGATCAAAATAAAGCTAATTAAACCACATAGTTATTGATACCTGGCCCTGATTTCTTCAGCCCCTTTTTCGGAATGAGTCATCCTGGTCCTAATTACCTCCCTACAACTTAAGAAACCACACTAGCCAAGGCAAGGATCATGGTGATGATGGTGGGACAACCCCAGACTCTGGTCTCACTTTCTCACACCTTCCAACACACCCTCTCCAGAGTGCCTGGTTTTACTGCACTCAGCAGAAAGGCACCTCAACGCCTCCATCTGTCTGCTCCTGCCATGGAGCAGCTGCAATGTATTTACCGTCAACTGAGAAAGAAATCTATATTTATCCGGATGTGGAGGACGCTGAATTTCCCGACAATTGACAAATTAGTCCGCAATGAGAATGCATATAGAAATAGCCTACAGTATGCCATTATGTTGTGACATAAATATATGGTCTCTTCCCTCAACTTATGCCAGAAGCAAATGAACAATGTTTCTGCAACATGAGTAATTTCTCATCTACATTAGTCTGCCTTTTTTTCTTTTCTCTCTCTGAGTTCTTAATAAGGGAAAATCATAATAACGATAGTGAAATTTATACTTTGCAATTTGTATCAGCAGTTAATAAAATCTCCAAATGTTATTTGTCAAATTATTAATTTAATGTAAATTTAAATGTACTCCATCTCTCTCCCTCTCTTTGTATATTTAAGTGTGTGTATGGGGGAGAGTATACACATGTATCTATATAGTTCTTTCATAGCAATATGCTATATATCTTAATTTAGACTGATTAGGCTTTTTATATGTAGTCAGATAGATTTTCACTGTAACCGTAAATGGATTTATGTCTCCAAATTTAATCACTTCCAATGAGGTGGTAGAGTCTAGCAATTAGGAACATAAATCAGAAGTTCTTATATTAAAAACCAACCTTGTTCCTTGCTCTCTACATGATATTTGGTAAGATAACTACCTCCTTACAATCCCCCTTTCCTTACATTTACACAAATATCAAACATGTGGCCTTGTTTTAAGTATTAAACCCATATTATATACATCCAGGAATATTGTGTTTTATATTGTTGAATTTTTAATAGTGCTATGGTAGTAATTATTGAGCATTATTAGTGGAAAAATACATACAGTAAAAACATGGCCTTATTCAGTATATTAGTCAACCATCTTGGCATGATCCCAGTGCAGTGCTGAAAATTTTGTAGTTTATTTTCCTAAAGGAGCAGCTCTGTGTAACAACTCACATAGCCACCATATGAACTAGAAACCCATAACCCTTGTTATTGTAGATATTGCAGAGCTTTGTTTAATATATATGTAAGTTTCCCTCACTTAGTAATAGCCAATTTCTAATGAAGGAAATGTGACAGATTTCTTCTACTCCCTTTTCATGACCACACACTACTGTTCTTGGCCATTGACTACATCACAAATCATTTCTAAAGTTTATAAGGCTGCTGAAGATCAGAGGGACTGGCCCAGTGGGTACTCCGTGAACACTTTCTGAATAATGAAAGAGAATGAAAGTCCTCACAAATCTACTATATTTAGGAAAGACAACACATTTTATTTTTCTTGTGCACAAATGTATTCAAATTGTCACTTCACATTTGTAGAAGAAAGCACTTTCAACATCCTAATGCTAGTCAATAGTCAATTTTTTTCTGCCTGTGGCAAGACAGTTACTTAATCTCAGAGTAACTTATTGCCCATAAGATGTTTGAATATAGAAATGATCTCTGTCTGTCTCTCTTGCTCTCCCTTCCTCTCTCTGTTTAAAATCAATCAATAACTTTTTTGTAATGTTTAGAAATGAAACATGCTCTAGAGAAATAGTTTATCTAACTCTCAGCAGAAGGATTGTGTCTATATTTCGATCCACTTTTGCAAGTGCTTCCAGATCTCAGACAAAGTTTGCAATAGCTTCCAGCTTTGAAACATCTACCCTCTGTTGATCCAGCTCAGCACAAATTGCTTATGTTTCAAAGACCAAGAGCAAATTTCAGAAATCGGTATGTTTAGGAAACTCTAAAAAGTCATTTTAATTTTGTTCATGTTTTAAAATACCTACATTTGTATTTTAAAATGCATTGTATTTTTAATTTTTCCTGATTTAATACAAATAAACTTCTCAAGTTATCTTATCAAAAATGTTCATGGAAGGGGGGAAAAGATAAAAAATAAAAAGAACTTTTCAGCAGACTTAGCACTCAGAGCTTATTTTCTAAAACCATTCTCCATTACAAGAAACCAAGGACTCCATGAAGAAATGTCTGATTCTACATCTGGGCAAAAAATGTACAAAAAGAGCCTGGAGCATCTTATAGTTTCAGAAAGCAGACGTGCAAAACAAAAACAAAAACAAAACCCCACACAATGATGAGATATGTAAAACAGATATAAGTGCCAACTGAAAAAGCTCCCCATGGCCAAACCTAGAAAAATTTTAGTGAAAGAAAGAAAAACAATGAAGGAAAGAGAGAGGGAGAGAAGGAAAGAAGGAAGGATTGGATTATATCCCAAGGTGTAAAATAAATATCCATGAGTCTGTGCTGCTATAAAAAAATACTAAGTAAAAAGATAAATAGGAAGAAGAGACAACTCTCCAGTGCAGAAGATTTCCAATTATTTATATAGCTACTCTGTCTTTAAGGAAAAAGAACATAACTCCCCATCCCTTAAGTGTAGGCTGCTTATAATAACTTTCTTCCAAAGAGTAGAGTATGGGAAGGAAGAAAAAGGAAAAGAGTAACTTTATGGGGGAAAAACTTGATAAAATGAACACAACCAGGTGATCAAGGTCAACATCAAGAGTGATGTCATGTTGATATATGTACCTTTGATAAGATGTGATGAGAATGGAACTCTACTTCTGTGATCTTCCTCCCGAAACTCATAAGCCCAGTTTAATGATGAAAAAAATAAATCAGAAAAATCCCAAGAGACATTCTACAAAATACCTAACCAGTACTCCTTGAAACTTGTCAACATTATCGAAAACAAGACAAGTCTGAGAAACTGTTATAATTAACAGGCCCCTAAGGAGACATGACTTACAAATGTAGTGTGGAATTCTGGATGGGATCCTGCATCAGGAAAAGGGCATTAGAGAAAATCTGAACAAAGTATGGGATTTAATAATATATCAATATTCATTCAGTAATTGTGACAAATATACCATACTAATGTAGGAGGTTAATGAGAAGAAACTGAGTCTTATTTATACAGGAACTCTCTGTACTACCTTCACAATAATTATATAAATCTAAAATGTTCTCAAATAAAAGGTTATTTTATAAAAGACCCATTTGAGTTACATTTGAGTTAATATGAATTTCATGAGTTTTAAATTCAAGCAATTTTCATCAAAGGAAAAATTTTCTGTCACTTTCTAAAATTACACAATGATATAGGTTGATACCACTCACTTCCATATATTGACCCTGACACAATGATATTTAACAAATTATTTGAGTGTGGTATAATTAAGCCGAAACGGTGGCATGGTGGGGGGGTACATTTAATGTATCACAAATGAAATTGCAATTGATTTCCAGTAATTCTCCCCTGAGCAGAGTTGGTTTTGCATTTGAAAATTGCTCTTAGAGGAAAACTGAAGCCAAAAGTAGAATGTGCTATGTTATCATTGATATTTTAAGGGAGAGGTACCCTCCTACACACATTACAATTAATTGAATTTTACTTCTCCATATCTTTTTCTCAGTTACATTGAAGGTAAAGGCAAGAGTGTAAGCAGTTCTGTCTGGAGAACCTTTTAGGAAACAATTCATAATAATTATTTTAACAAGAACCCTTGTC
The DNA here is from genome assembly GCF_964146895.1 of Miniopterus schreibersii. Classification (NCBI taxonomy): domain Eukaryota; kingdom Metazoa; phylum Chordata; class Mammalia; order Chiroptera; family Miniopteridae; genus Miniopterus; species Miniopterus schreibersii. The sequence goes on along the minus strand of NC_138106.1, from coordinate 77,632,697 downwards.
TATATTACTCATTTTCCTGGAGTAATTTCTCTCCGTATTTGGTTTATACAATTAACTGAAATGATAGTGAGCATTATGCATTTAAAACAAAACTAAATTAAATGGTAATGCAGTAATCCATCAATTACAATGGGGCTACTGATGGATCCAAATGGCTTAGTATGAAAATATTTTGTTGGCTTAATAATATATTTAATGCTATGTACTCACCATTACAGCAAGGACTAAAATACCATTTTAGTTAATCTCTCACTGTCAGTGCCTGGAAATTTTTATAATCAAAAGGATTATTCTTTCCCCTACATAAAGATGGGCGACACTATTTGACAGTCTCATTTAAAATATTCCTGATTCACAGTTACAGTAAATTGAGAGTGGGGTGTCATTTGAACTTAACATCAGTTATCAAAATGACTATGAATGATCAAATGTATTATCATTACATTCACATTCCTTTTTTTCCCCATTTTATTTTTCATAAGAAGTACTTTCAATGATCTGTGTATATATCTAACAAAATTCTAATATTTTAAGTATAGCTCTACAAACATATAACATAATAAACCTCTGGCCTTGAACATGCACATATTGTATTTCATAGATAAAATAAAACCATAGATAAAATGATTTTATTAATGTTTCCCCACTTCAACTAAACAACGGTCATTTTCATCAGAATGCTTGTTAATAATTCTAAAAGGTTGCACAGCTCAGCAAAGGCTAAATAATATCCCCTGCAGTCTAGAATTCCCAGGAATCTTCAAGACCCTGAGTTGTTTTCAAAATATCTTTAGTCCAGAACTATCAACACTTAAGGCTGCATCTTATTAGCTCTGTTACATTTCCTGCAAACTTCACATGGGGATACTTCAAATAGCAAACCATGTGGTCTGCTCCACATTTAGAAGTTCTCTCTTTTCATATCCAGAATTTCTTCACATCAAATAACTATAGAAATATCTGAATGTACTTATTGTCGAGGAAAAAAGGCAAATTTGTATTCTTTACCCCTCCTTAACAATAACACTATGGAACACAGGTGGAGTCCAGAGGAGAGGGATCAGCTTACCCACTTCTCCTCATGGTTCCTGCCAGCCTCGCAGAGCCTCTCACCCACAGGAAAAGACGTGCCCTGAAAGCGTGGTCATGTTTTTTCGTCCCCCTAGTGAACCTCAATCATGGGTCACTTACAGTGAAATGAAAGGAAGACCTTTTCTTTCTTAATTGAAGAACACCGAAGGAGCAAAGGAGACGCAAGAAAAATGACCACCATGAAAAGGAAGTTAAAATGATTTTATTGAACTGGCTGCAGTGCTAGCCACCTAGTGTATGAAGTAATAACAATCAGTCACATTACCGCACATGATGAATAACTATGACTGATCCTCAGATCCCCCCCCATCTATCCATCAGTATCTCAGGAGGCATTATTCACACTGCCCCTCTGCATGGCTCTCCTCTGTGGCCACGCTGTCATTTCACCTTCCTGGTATTACAGGCTGCAAAAGGCAGCACTGAAATCAGTTCTGCTTGGCAGAGAGCGCGGCTATTTTTAAATGGTGCACATATAACTCTTAAGAGACAGCTGCAAAATCAAGTTAATTGTAAATCTAAATTATTTTATTTGGAGGTGCATCTTGAATTATTACACATGGTTAAAATGTATCGCCAAAGAACATGGTGAAAGAAAAAATCAATTAAAAAAAACTAGGTTTTCTCTTCTATGCCCTCATAGAACATTCTTGCCCTTGTTGTAGTAAATTTTCATTTTTAGCAAAGCAGGAGTTTAGGAATAGGTTTGCAGTTGTCCTCGGTGTTCAGGTTGCAGGATTCTTTCATATTTAGGGAAAGAGCACCCTAGAGCTGACTTTAATATTTGGTCAAATAATAACTCCTACATTATGGGGTAATGATATTAGATTTCATTTGTATAGTGCCTAAAGTTTCACAGTACTAAAAATATACTATCTGATTTGGAAGGTAAGTTTTATTTTTGTCATCTTAAGTATGAAGAAAGTGAAGTTGAGAGATTATATAAGGAGGAAAGAGTGGGATTGTATTAGACCATAGATCTGGACTATAAATGTTATTTTCACTCCTTGATTTCTATGAACTGATAGAAGAAAAGCATTAATTATAATTCCAGAATCTGTTTTTATTCAACAGAGAAACCTTGAGGAATGACCCAACTTTTTCACTCTTCCATTTGTTTTATTTTATTTCATTATTTTTGCCATCACCGTTTACCCTCTATATGCCCTCTTCCACCTGCACCCCCACCCCACAGTCACCACACTGCTGTGTCCATGAGTTCTTTCTCTTTTTACCCAATTCTTCTTCAAGAAATACCCTATTCCATGATTAAAAATAGGAGTATGACAGTAGAAAGACAATGAGGAATCCAGTTTCCCACCACATGGTATAAACTTCTGCAAGTTTAATTACAGAACTATTATTCAGCTCTCAGCCTCTCCTGAGAAGTCCTGCTTCCTCCCCAAAGAGCTGTCCAAGAGGAAAAGTGATAAAAATAAGAGAGAAGGTGCATGAAGTCTTAAAAGCAGGTGCTTGCATGTGTTGCATACAAATTAAGACTAAGAATTCAAATAAAAACTCTCCGTACCCTTAAAACAAAACAAAACACTATTAAGAGTCCCAAGTCACAACCTGCTTACTCTTCCATTTGTCATCACTGAAGGCAAGTAAGGGCCGAGTGCACACTTTCTTTTATTGTTGGTTCTACCTGAGCAGGCAGACAAGACACATTCTTGCTGGTGGGAAAAACAGTGATGAAATTCAGCTCACTCTCTCTTCTTATGCTAGGCAAGTTATTCTTTGGCTCTAAGAACAGAATGTAATATAATATCACCATTTGTGATTTTGATTTCATGGAAATAATAGACTTAAAATAATTACAGTGTTTTTGTTGTTGTTTATGTTTATCTGAGACAAGACCAGAAAAACAACAGAGGTAATGTCCTGGAAACAAAACAGGGAAAAAGCCATACTTTGACATCACACTGCCCTGGCTTTAACTTCTGCCTCTGCTACAATTCACTGTGGGTTTAATTGCTCAGTTTTGGGTGTTTTTGGTCTCTAAAATCAGTGTAATAATGTTTAATCTTACATAATTCATAGAAAATTGTTATAAAGTTGTGTACAACATATAGACCACTCTACACTGGAAAAGCTTATTTTTTTAAACCCTCCCAATTTCTGCATTCTCAAGTGAATTCCTTGAAAAGAGTTTTGTAATGTGTATGGGGGGGGGGGGATGATTAGGGAGTAGAATTAGGAGAAATTGAAATACCTTTCAAGATCCCATCTTCTACGATCTAAGTTGATCTCAGCTAAAATGCTTCAAAATTATCTTTCATGCCATCTCACTAAACTGTAGAAGGTCTGTCATCAAAATCTTGAATATTCTGATTAGAACTGCAGAAGAAGGCCATAATCCTACTGGGTTTCTTCCTTTCTCTCTGTGTGGTCATTCCCTTCTTTCTTCTCTTTCTCTTTTTTTGGTCACTTTTCTCACGTTTCTCTAAAAGAGTCAGGTGAACGCTGAGGTAAGAACAGGACGGAGAGAGATATTGCTGGGTTCTAATCCCATCTCCACCACTTAGCAGCTCTTTGGTTTGGGCAGAGTTCTTAACCTCTGTGGCGGTAATATTTATCAACCCCACAAACCCCTTTGAGAAACTTGGCTGTTTGAGTAAAGTGCCCACTGGGTGCTCCGTGATCAGTTCTTTCCTTTGGCGGGCCTGCCTTTCCACTCTCTCTCATCTTTGCATCTTTCTCTCCCTCTCTTACCCCCCATTTATTTTATCATTTCTCTGGTTTCCTTTACAAAAATAACACCATCATTAATTCTTCTTCTCCTATTTCTTCTTTCATGTGCACTCTCCAATCTCCTGTGCTCCTCTTGTGTTGACCTAAATCATGTCCATTTTAATGTGATAAAAAATAACTGAGCAGGGCTTGACCATTTTTTCTTTTAAGTCATGAAACAGTATTTTAAGCTGTCCTGGTTTCAATCAAGAAAACTGTAATCCCTTCCAAAATAATTTTTACATATTCTAGAATTAAAATGAGAAAAATAAACTTGTAGTTTGATGTACATTAAAAGTATTTTTATGTTGTGCCTTTGATCTGATAGAAAACAGTCAATATCAAACAATTCATTAAACAGAATCAGCTAGGAAACACTATTAGATTGCTCTCATATATCATTAAAATTTGGCATTTATATTAATTTAACAAGAATTATTTTTAAAGTAGATTTATTTTTATATGACATTAAATATAAATTAGATTTAATTTTTTTTATTTTAACAACTTCTTACTAAATTGAAAAATATAACTTCATTTTATGATCTTATACTTTCAGTTGAGATTATATGTGTATTATGATTATATGTTCTATTGTGCAATTTATTATTACTGTATTAGAGCAGATAGTTTTAGTTAAGTAATCTATTATTAAAAAACACTATTTTTAGTGAAAGTGTCTGTATCAACCACTTTCTGAATTAATAACAATGATTTTTTAAAAGCACAATTTTAGATGTTAAAATATCATTGTCTTTGCCAGGCATGGCTCAGCGGTTGAGCATCGACCTAGGATCTAGGAGATCACGGTTTGATTCCCAGTCAGGGCACGTACTCAGGTTGTGGGCTTGATCCATAGCAGGGGATGTGTAGGAGGCAGCCGATCAATGACTCTCTCATCATTGATGTTTCTCTCTCTCTCTCTCTCTCCCCCTTCTTCTCTCTGAAATCAATAAAGACATATTTTAAAAAATAAAATAAAACTTGCTTCAAATATTGCAATTGGAACTTTTTTTCAGATGTAGAGTCTTGTGGAGTAGACTCCTTTTAAAAGTGTGTTTCCAGTTTATAACCCATCCCCATTCTTCCCCTAAGTGGCACTAAAAACCACTTCCCTAACTCGGCAACGTGGTCTTGGCTGCCTTGATTGTTCTGAATGACTCTGAGGAACAGAGATCAGTCAGAAGTTGAAGAGTGCAGAAAATCTCCAGTATTCTTTGTGAAGAGCAGGAGAGAGAACTGACTAGAAAATCAATTCAACATTGTGTACTTTGATGCGGCTCTGGCTGACGTTCCTGACAATACAGTTTCAGTCTCTCCACTGTGTGATTCCCCCCACACCCCAGTAGTACACACCTCCCCAAAGCAAGCACAGATAAGACAAACACTTGATTTTCTTTTGCTCATTCCCATGAACATGGTCATCATCCCACTGATTCTTTGAAAACCTGTCATGTTGTCGCCTGAGCAATTTAAAACTTTGCCTTGCCTTTCCTAGCATTACAACTTCAGTTCAAGCCCACATAATTATTCCCTTTAATGTGACATTCTGTCCTAACTGGTGTCCCTTACTCCTGATTTACCTGCCCCTTATTCATCTACGTGTAGTTTTGCGATCTTTCTAAAACCCAATCATATACTTTATTCCCAATTAAAAACCTATATTGTATGCCTGCAAGGGAAAGTCCAGATCCACTAGCATGACACTGAAGACTCCATATCACACTTTTTCTCTATCACACAGAGTGTTCTTTCCTCTATGTCTTTAATTCCAATGATCGCTCTGCCTAGATTGTCTCACTCTGAGCTCTCAAATCTTGGCAAATAGTGGTGCACTACTTAAGGCTCATTGATATCACCTTCTCTACCTGTGGAGTGTTTCCTGGGTACCTCAGACCTTCCCATCTGTCAGGCAGTGACCAACACTGTGTTCTTTCAGTTTCCCTTCACACTGACTATACACTTCTTGTGGCACTGCATTTATTGATTCATTTACTTGTCTTTTTTTCCAGCTAAATGGCTCCTTCAGGCTTGGAATCTGTGTTATGCAACATTTGACTTCGAGAACTTAGCATATTTTGTGGCAGTGACAGAAATGCAAAGTTCCAAAGGATTCCTAAAACTTTATTAACAACTGGACAAAGAAAGGAATGTATTCAAAAAACTTGAAGCCCGTGACATTGGAAATGATGGACTGGGTTTGAAAGTAATGTGGAAATTAAGAGATGATACTGACTTAAGGGGTAACACAAGTGCTTTAGAGTATGCTAAGTTTGTGGACAAAGAAACGTTTTCGATTGGTTAAGAGACTGATCATATTGAACAGGGAGCAAGTGCAAGGTCTCTGAGGCAATCAGGAGGTTCAGGGAAAGGAGTTAGTAATAGAGTTGGGTGAGTACCTTTTTCCTGAGACACTGGAATGTAACAAGAGGAAAAATGTTACTCCTTTCTGCATTTCAAAATCTCCTAGCTAATTATTAATTATTGAAATATGATTACTAAAATATAAATAATCAAGATTTTTAAAATATATGCAGAATATATAATTTATATCCTTTATTGGACAAAAATATGCTTAAAAATTGAGAACTATTAGAGAGTCTACAAAATGAATAAAATAAATCCAATTATCCTTGGTCACATTTCATATTTTTTCTTTATCAATTAAGTCTATGTATAACTCCAACACAACACCAATCAGCTCTTTTTTGGGCTTTTGTTTGAGAAGATGTTAATAGACATCCTGGGCAAAAATGGGACTCAGAAGCTGAACTATGATTAGGTAATTTTAGAACTCCCTAAGTGATCTTTTATTTTACATTCTATCATGAGGAAGCACCATTCATATAACTACAATTATTCATTTCTTTGATACTTAATGTTTGTTGTTGGAAGTTAACCAAAAGAAATGGATTTTCTGTTGTTCTTCTACTGAAAACCCATTTTTTATTAAATGACCCTGTCCTGTTATTGAGAGAATAATTTTGTTTTAAAGTATTTTGAAAAGTGCTGCTTGTTCTGTACCATAATGTTGCCTATTTTTGCTTTTATTGAAAAGAGACAAAGAGAAAAAGAAACAGAAAGACAGACCTATGTGTGTTTTAAAAGGCAGTACTTTGTTCTTTTTTATTCAATTATAAATGGGATTGTTTTCTTAACTTATCTTTCTGATAATTTGTTATTAGTGTATAGAAACACAAGAGATTTCGGTAAATTAATAAATACCTAGAAATAAATTTAATGAAGAAGGTAAAAAACCTGTATTCTGAAAACTACAAGACATTAAAGAAAGAAATTAAAGAACTTACAAATAAATGAAATGTATACCATGCTCATGTATAGGAATAATTAACATCATTAAAATGTCCATACTACTCAAAGCAATCTATAGCTTTAGTGCAATCTCTATCAAAATACTAATGGCATTTTTCTCAGAACTAGAACAAATAACCCTAAAATTTATGTGGAACCACAAAATACCCATACTAGCAATCTTGAAAAAGAAGATTATAAACTATACTACAAAGCTATAGAAATCAAAGCAATGTAATATTGGCACTAAAATAGACACAGAGATCAATGAAACAGAATAAAAAGTCCATAAATAAATGCACACTTATATGATCAGTTAATCTATGACAATGAAGCAAAAATATACAATGGGAAAATGACAATCTTTTAAATAAATGGTGTTGAAAAAACTGTATAGGTACATGCAAAAATAAATAAATAAAACCGGACCACTTTCTTACACCATGCACAAAAATAAAATTAAAGTAGATTAAAGACTTATATGAAAGACCTGAAACCATAAAACTCCTAGAAGAAAATATGGCAGAAAACTCTTACATTGGTCTTAGCAACATATATTGGATATATCTCCCCAGGCAAAGGCAAGAAAAGCAAAATAAACAAATAGGACTACAACTAAAAAGCATTTGCACAGAGAAAGAGGCCATCAACAAAATGAAAAGACAGTCACCTACTGAATGGGAGAATATATCCGTAAATAAGGTGTTAATATCTAAAATATATTAAAAACTCATACAACCAAACACGATAAGAAACAAACAATCTGATTTAAAAAATGGGCAGGGGACATCAATAGACACTTCTCCAAAGAGGGCATACAGATAGCCAATAGACATGAAAAGGTGCTCATCACTAATCCTTACCTAAATGCAAATCAAAACCACAAGGAGGTATCACCTCACACCTGTCAGAATGACTATATTAAAGTCTACAAACAAAAGTGTTGGCGAGGATGTGGAGGAAAGGGAAGCTTCATGCTCTGTTGGTGGGATTGCAAATTGGTGCAGCCACTGTGGAAAGCAGTATACGGTTCCTCAAAACAATAAAAAATATAAATACCAATAGACTTGGCTATTCCACTTCTGGGTATTTATCCTAAGAAAACAAAGATACTAATTCAAGAAGATATATGGGCCCCTATGTTCATTCCAACATATTTAAAATAGCCAAGATATGAAAGTGACTTAGGTGTCCTTTGATTGATGAATGGATATGTGATACATATATACAATGAAAGGAATGTTACTCAGCAATAAAAAAAAAATGAATTTTACCAGTTGTAGCAACATGGAGGGAGCTAGAGAGTATAATGCTAAGTGAAATAAGTCAGACAAGAAAGACAAATGCTATATTATTTCACTTTATGCCCAATCTATAAAACGACAACAACAAACAAAACAGAAACAGATTCCTAAATAAAAGAGAACAACCTAATGGTCACTAAAGGAGAGGGAGGTGGAGGGATTGGTGGAAAGGTCAAGGATAATAAGTGGAACAAAATTCTGATTGTTAAACAAGTAAGTCATGGGGATGCAATGTACAGCACAGGGAATATAGTCAATCATATTGTAATATCTTTCCATACTGAGATGGTTCCTACTCCTATTGTGGTGGTCACTTGATATATAAATGTCGAATGACTATGTTGTACACCTGAAACTAATATAATACTGTATGTCAACAACACTTTAATTTTTTTTTAAAGTTGAGACACTTGCAAAAAAAAAAAAAAAGGCAGTATTTAAATGATAAAACCTAATAATATTCCCTGAGAACAGAAGTACAATAAGATGAACAAAATGTGAGGCAACATTTTAAAAAATATAAAAATAATAAATGACACAGTGTGACTTATGCAATAAAATTAAATCTAACTAAGACAAATATCAGAACATCAGTCTCTTGAGCTGTACAGATGGGTGCAAAGCTATTTTATATATTGCCATGCAAAATTCGATTAGCCAGCCTTGTTTCTGCCTGAGCTTAAGGGCTTCAGAATTGAAGTTTAATCACTTCCAGATTTTAAGCATCTGTTTTCCCATGCAATTGATTTTTTAAAACACACATTTACACATTTCAGAATTATTTCACTACTTTTTTTTTTAATAATTAAGCCTTCACGTCAAGATGAGCTGTATGGCACGGTGGAAGGATTGAGGCTCTTAGAGTTAGAGGACCTGGCTCAGCTCTTGCTTTTATTGTCATCATGTTAGTTAATTTATCTGAAACACAAGTTTTTTATGTTCAGAAAAGATGATAGAGAATAAAAGTAGTTCCAAGGTGATGAGCTAGCTTTGGAAACACTAAATTACTATAGACTGTAGCTATTGTCATTCCGGGAGCAAAGATTGCACAGAAAAGACAATGTGTTATTTGATGACAAAAAATTGGCTTTGAGTTCTGGTTCAACTTCTTGCTAGCTGTGGGCCTCTCAGCATCTGTGTCCTCAGTGAGGAGGCTACTAGAACTTACTCTCTAGGATCTTGCAAAAATCAAATGACTTATTTGTGACAGGACAATCACTCCCTGAAGAACATTGTAGGACCCCTGTGGCTAGCCAGAACTCAGTTTTAGGAACCCTAGGGCCAGGTGGAACTCAATTTGAAAGCCACATATTGAAATAATTTATCAAAACTATAACCAATTTTTAAACATTTAAAATTCTTTTTGTTAATAAAATATGAGAATGGTCCACCAGCAATATAGTCTTACAAATAAAAGAGAAGATTGTTAAAAAATAGAGAGTGAGAGAGAAGATTGTTGAAAAGAAAAATTTAAAGGTGTCCTATGTACATTTTAATAGATTTATTTCAATCTCACACACATACACACAGGCACACAAATGTGCAGGAATACAATTTATTGTTCCTATATGCTGCCAAAAGTGGCGTGCTCTGCTAAGGCAAAAGGCAGAGGCAGCCTATTGTAGTTTCAACATAATACCCTGGAGACGTTTCATTTTCACGGGTCTTTTATACGCAGTCGTGGGGGATTGCACAAGCCAGCCCCGCACGCGGAGGTGGTGTGTGCTGCTGAAGGCCCCCTTTGTTTCCTGACGTGTATGCCTATTGTCTCTCCTGCTTGTAGCATCCTCGCCTGGACGCAGGATTGCTGTGTTCACTGGGTAGCTTTAGGTCCCTGGAGGCATGTCAGCTGGTCCTATTTGTCTCATTAGTATGACTCTGAACAGCATTCTTGGAACAGAAACAACAAAGTGTTAAAATACTTCAACTTTTTCTCTTTTCTGCTTACTTTCTACATCCATATACACTCTCACATCTTTTCCTGGCAGACTCTTGAAAATGATTTTTTTTCTAATTCATGTTTGCAATAAAACAATACAATGCTATTATAATTATTTTTATGACATCAAACATTGGTATTATCATTTCTATTGTCCCAAATACTAATGTTGAACTACGTTAGCATAAATGCTAATGTTTCACTAGATGTTAACCACACATATCATTCCAAATCAGTAGCGCAATGAAGTTTTTCTGACCCTCAAAACATATGCCTTCATTTTGACTTTGAGACCTGTTCAATAGAATTGGAAAATAGTGTGTCCTCTATTAAAATGCACATATCTGTGGAGCATAACATCATATGCATATTCACTATTCCAGAACTGAGGACCCTGATTCCGTTGCTGTAATGAAAAGCACGAGGGCTTCTGCGAGCCCACCCAAGACAGTGTTCAAAGTGCCTAGACAAGGCCTGCAGGTAGGACACCTCCTGAAGATGTTTCACTGACGGGCCAGACCAGCATCTGCATTTTAAGAGAAAGCTAGATTGGAGCCAGAGAGAATTGTTGAGAATAAAGTCACAGAGATTAAAAGACGAAAGTGAAGGGCAAACAAGGGAACAGGTGGATAGGGGTGAGGACTTGGAGGGAAATAGCTACCGAGTGCAGATGACTGAGATTGCTTTTCACCTGCGTAGAGATAAATGGTGAGCCTACTGGGAGCAAAGAAAGCATGGGAAGCAGACAAATCTGGAAGGAAAAGTGTCTAAAAGATATTGCAAGAAAATGGAAAGGTCAGAAAAAGAAATTGAGATGCCATTGCTAGAGGGTAACTTCATTTTCCAGGACTGCCCAGTGCCTCAGGCCCCACTGAAGATTGCTTAGTACTGCTTTGTCCTATGACTTCTGGACCCTTGTCAAATGCAGGGTCTTTTTAAATCCCCATAAGCCCCTAGCACCACTACCAGAAACTATGGGAGCTTGAGTCTTAACCCAATATGTTCAGACAGACCCGACACCCAACAAGATTGATGTGACTCTGTAGATCTATGTATCAACACAGCAGTGATAAAATGACCACTAACTGAGAAAGGCTCTAGACCCCTGTTACTCTGACATAAGTATTAACTCCTCTATAAAAATTGTATGAAGTATTTCTATTTTTCAGCCTGTCTTTAAAAAACAACAACAACCCTTTTCTGCTCTTGAGGGAGAAAATGCCAAAAGTAGGTTTAAAAAAAAAAAGGAAAGGTAGATTTTTAAAAAATATATGTTTTTCATTTTAGAGAGAGAAGAAGGAAGAGGGAGAAAGACATCAATGTGTGAGAGAAACATTGATCAGTTGCCTCCTGTACACACCCCAACGCATGGACCCCAACCAGGGACAGAACCCACAACCTGGATATGCGCCCTGACTGTGAATGGAAGCAGTGACCTTTCAGTGCATAAAACGATACTCAACCAACTGAGCCACACTGACCAGGGCAGAAAGTTAGATTTTTTAAAATATCTAATTCTTCACAGATGTTGTTCCCAAAGGAACTCCCTGAGAAACCACTTGCATACCAATCTTAGAGTCTCAGAGAAAGTTTCCTTGGGAACCTGACCTGCAACGATTGGACCCCAAAATAGTACTAAGAAGCAAACACTAAAGAAGGATTTTGGTGATGAATCACCCACATCCCTGCTGTTATGAAGACCTCTTCACTCAGGTGGAGCACTGAGACTATCTGGCATGCGATACTATACATGATTAAAATTAAAATGATTAAAATTTTCACCAGTAATGAAATGGGCATTAATACCAGTGGAAAGGAAAGGACTGATGGCTCAGTGCCTCAGGTGTTTAAGAGATGCTGGAAAGAAGAGTGATTATAAGAACAATGACTGTAGAGAATTATTGTTGGGGATAATCGATGTGCTGAAAAAAGACAATAAAGATTGAGAGTGATTAATAACCAGTTAAAGGCTAAGTGTGAAAGTCAGCGGAATTCCTGGCAGGACAGAGAAACATTCTTATTTTTTGCAACCAGATGATCATTTTTCCTGGTTGGCACCAGAGGACACTGTTAACCAAAATAATAAAGAATGCCTGGTGAGAGGGGCACCAGTATCACCAAGAATCTCAGTTGTGGTGATCCTTAGTATGGCAGAAGTAACCATATGAGATGCTTTTATAAAACTAGGCTCAAGTGAATTGATGGGTTCTCAGAATACTAGATGACAAGTGGTGCTTTTAGTTGCAGAAGTCAGGTGTGTGCAATGATCTTAATGAGAGATAAGGTTGCAGTGGCAGCCATGGGGGCCTGACCTACAGACTGCTATGGAGATGCTTAATAGGACTAAAGACGCCGAAGATGCCAAATAAATGTTTGTTCAATATGTACAAACACAGGAACTCGAGTATAGGTCAGAAAGCTAAGGGAAATCATCCTATTAAAAATTCATATTCTTTTCCCAATATTCAAGTCTGAGCAGTTTTCAGACCAAGATCCACTGAATGAAACAGAGGCTTTGTCCCCAAGAAGAAAGACTCTGCATATAGTAGTTGTTTTCCCAGACCTATTTTAAAGGGCAAGTAACCGTATTGGGAAAAGGGATATACTCATACATTTCAAAGGCTGTTGGACATAGAATTTGTATCATTGCAAGTTGAGTCCCCCAGAAAACAAACATTATGATGAAATTTAATGTGCGGAGTGTTTAGGGATACTCGAGGACACAGACCTGTGGAAATGAGAGAAAAGAAGCATGAGTGTCAGAGTACAAGTTGAGTGTGGTGACGGCCAGATGGCAGACTTGGTCAACCCTACAGGGAGATCTGGAGCTAGAAGAGCCCTTCAGAGTTGTTCTAAGTTGTGCTAATATGGTAGGGTCTTTATACTCTCTCCTTAATGCGTTACTGGAAGTGGGTCACCCTAAGAAGGAGCATGACTTTGAGCAAATGCCTTTCTGCAGCTAAGGTTACTCCTTAAGACACACTCAGCTACAGGGGCAACAAGGTGCTATTGAAGGGGATCTGCATGACATTTTACCGAGTCCACCATGCAGTCAACTCTGATACTTGGTAATGATTCCTCCAGGTTCCTTCCAAACCCACAGAATGTAGACACAAAGATTAAACCCCAATGTAAATTATGAAACTTAGGTGACAAGGACGTGTTAATGTAGGTTCGTCAGTTATAACAAACGTACCACTCTGGAGAAGGGTGTATATGGCAAATCTCTGTACCTGCCCCTCAATTTTGTTGTAAAACTAAACCTACTCTAAAAAATAAATTATTTTAAAAAATTTTAAAGATAACAATACTTATCTAGGTTTTATCTCATGTGAACAGCACACTGTATTACTGGTCTAGGAACCCTGTAGACCTCAAGTGGAAATTATTTGTAAATATTATAAATGTGTGAATAAAGTTAAAGATTTTTCCCCTCAAAATGGTGTTTCTCAAGAATAAGAAAGCTACCTTGTTTTCAAATCCTTTTCATAAAAAGATGAACTCATTTTAAGGCAATGATAACTTCAAATGATTCAAATCTGTGCTAATTTGAGATGCTTTAGACATCAACTCACAGAATAAATAAGAAAGAAGGCCAAAGGCTTAATACAGGCTTATTCATTTTTCAGGTGAGTTCAAATTCAGAATTGAAAGTGCTGGACCATATTGTAAACAGTTGTTAAAGATCACTTTCAAAAGTAGCCCTCTAAGGGTCATAGTGAAAAGATTACTAATATATACTGGATGAACACAAAAACAATTATCCTAATCCAAAGTTTCTCAGCCTTGACTCTATTGACATTTCAGGCCAAAAAATTCTGTGTTATGTGGGACTGTCTTGTACATTGTAATACATTTAGGAGCTCTCCTGGCTTCCACCCACTAGATGCCAATAACACTCAGCCCCCAGTTGTGATGTGATGACCAAAAAATGTCTCCAGACATAAGCAAATGTCTCCTGGGGGGCCAACACCCACACTCACATCATTGAGAACTACTGTCCTGAAGTTATGTGAGTAAATTTTGTGAATTGAGTTAAAATTTACTGTGAAAACATGAGATTCAAATTCTAAAAGATCTGTATCTCCCTTAATTCAGGGCATAGTAAAGCTTACGTGCTCCACAAAATAGTTAGAGAACTCTAGGGATGACAAAGACATGAATGTTGAGACCCGTGGGAAAAGTCTGAACAAAGTTGTTTCATGAAATATGAGTAAAAAAAAATATTTTTAATATGTTATTTTTATAGCATGTAAATTTACATTTATTATTTAATTAAATTAATGAATTATCAAAAGCAGATCTTTTACTCTTTTATTGCTATTTCTAAATTTGGAGGTTGTTTTTATTGAGAAAATAATCAGCTTATATATATTTTTTCTCTTATTGAACAATACAGTTTTCTGCTGCCCTGAAAACACAGAATCTAAGCATTTAGAGCTACATACAGTAGCCACTAGCCACATGTGGCTATGAGCAAGTCTAAACTCAGATATGCTATAAATAGAAAATATACACTGGATTTCAAAGAATCAGTGTGAATAAAAAGGTTAAATTACATTTATAACAATTAATATTCATAATGTTAAATTGCCATTTTAATATCATTTACACTGTTTGTAAATTACAAAATTATATTATTTTGGATTTACTAGTTTAAATCAAGTATATTATTAAAATAAAAATTTAAAATATGTTTTTATTTATTTTTATTTTTTTTAGAGAGGAATGAAGAGGGAGAGGTAGAAACATCGATCTGCTGCCTCCTGCATGCCCCCTACTGGGTACTGAGCCCACAATCCGGGGCAAGTGCCCTGATGGAGCATCAAACGGGCACCCTCTTCATGCATGGGGCGATGCTCAACCAACTGAGCAGCACCGGCTGGGTTTTTAAAAAATATTAAAATCAATTTTAGTTGCTTCTTTTTTTAAATGTCCACTAGAATATTTAAAATCACACATGTGGCTCACACTACATTTTTGTTGAACATTGCTGCATAAGTCTAGTTTGAGAACTAGTAAATAGACCCTTGAGCCTTACAAGAAGCCATTTAACTCCCTAGATGATTCACAAATGTCAATAGATTAAAAACAATAGAAAACACTGTACTTTCACAGTGAAATACTCAACTCCGGTTTACTTTTTGTGAATCCAATTTCGGATGAAAATTAGTCATTCCTGCTGTACCAGTCCTTACAATCAAATTATAACTAATATCCACAATGTCTTATTTAAAAAACAATTGTAACCACTATTTGATGAACGTTTGGAAAATAACAAACGTCTTTGCATGGAGCACCGATAAAATACATGTTGTACAAATAAATATAATACTTTGTGAAAAAATGTAATCTAAACCTCTTCTAAATCTACTACTATAAGTTCCCTCTTTTAGAAAATGAATTACAATCTGAAATATTTAAAGAATTCTGGATCAAGAGACATAATATAAACAATATTATAACTTGGAAGGACTAAAAGGATATACATATTCAAATAAGCATATCATTGATTAGACAATTGTATATACAGGGGGGGCCAAAGTAGGTTTACAGTGGTGAGTGACATTCTGTTGAGTTAATAAAACTATTGTAATCATCATAACCTGCATTTTTTTCCCATATGAACAACTGTAAACTTACTTTTTCCCACCCCTGTATAAATAACACATATACACAAACAGTGTGTTGATGGCCAGAGGGAAAGGGTGGTGGGGGAGGTGGAGGTGGGCAAAGAGGGGATAAGTGGGGAAGGAAAGAGACTTTGCTTTGGGCAAAGGACACATGATGCAGTGTGCAGATGATGTTTTGTTGGGTTGTACACTCGAAACCCATATGGTTTTGTGAGCCAATGTCACCCTAATAAATTCAATTTAAAAAATCTCTGTAAAATGGTATATCCCGTTAGGCACCAACTGATATCTGTTCTTCTCTTCCTATAGCTAATGAGCACAGACATAAAAAGAAACACTCTTACTAAGGCCTGTATAGTAAAGACAGGTTAGCTGGCAAAAGATAAAATTCAAGTGGAAAAAAAACGAATCTCAGTGCCAATTACATATCAAGGGGTATTTTTTAAAGGTTTAATGCTTTTAAACTAAGACTTTAGAAAAGAGACAGGGGTGAGCCTCAAGGAATAAAATTAATCCCAGGGCACCTGGAGTCTCATAATTCCATGAAATCTTAACTTCCTATCAATTTTTTTTCATGCTTTGAGGAAATGAACAGCTTGGTACACATTGCATAATGTTGCCCACAAGTCAGATTTTACTCAGCCCCTGTCCTTACACTCTCCTCTCCAGCCAGATTAAGCAATTGCCAGCTCCGCACAGTAGTTCAATTGTGTCCATTTCCAGGTTTGGGGTTGATTATGTCATGAAATTGGCCCACTATTCAGCAGAAAGTAATCAAAATCCTCCCAGAGTGAGACCCAAATTTGGCTTCGTTGCAGGGTAACTTCTTTCTTTCTTTCTCGTGTGTGTTGCTTGGACTATTTCGCTGAATTCTTCTGAATAGTTCCAGAAGTTACAAGATTAGATTCCAGACCCTCTGCTACAGAAGCTGCTGGAGGCCGGCCCAACACGCATCACTCCTTCTTCCATTCTAATGGACTTTTTTTTTTTTCTTTTCTTTTTCCTGAGTGGCAATGAATTCAGCTAAAATATTCTATCTCCCAGCTTCCTTTGAAGCTCTCATATCTATTAGCAGAATTCTGGCCAATTAGGTGTAATTAGATTTCTTTGAGAAAGGCATAAGATCTTTCACTTTTTCTAAGAGAAAGTCCTTTGGCTTTTTTTCTTGACCCTTAACCCATGTTCCTTTTTCTTGCCCAAAATGACACTGCAGTGCCTGGAGGTAGAGCAGAAACCTTGCAGTCATAAGCAGGAGAGCTCAGTGTAAGGATGACAGAGAAGACAGATAGATTCTGGGCCCTTGCAGAATCTTGAAGGCACACCAACTCTGGACTGTCTACTGAAGACTCGGTTCTGTAAGGGAAATCGCCCCTGACTTGTTTGCACTGTGTATTTTACCTTTCGCATAATTAGTGCAGCCCCTACTAGCTCGCTATTCATTTCTGCTTTCCTATGTTGTGACTTAAGCGTGGCCTATTCAAGAAGACATGGAAATATCTCCTGTCCTGGGAACCTGCATTGCTGTGCACCATTTCCTTGTAAGACAGCTCCATCGCTGCCTGTGGAGCATCCAGCACCAGCTGGATGAGTTTACGCCTACTGATGCCTCTCCTCAAGTACCTGAAGCTGGACCAGCTTCCTTAATAGGTGCCCCATACAAGTGGCCAGGGTCAGGTTTGTTACATGAGAGTATCCCACCAGCCCAATACGTCCTGAAAAGATGTCAGCTCCTGACTGAGTCACATGGTCCTTCTCACTACTCTGTTTTAGAACTCTAGTTTGATATGTGACCCTTTCATCTGACTGTGTTCTAGCTGTAGAGCACAGTTCTCCAATGGGGGTTATTTTGCCCCCAGAAAATATTTGGCAAGGTCTAGAAATGTTTTTGTGGATTGGGTGGGAAGAGTTGCTACTGGAGTCTGGGAGGCAGAGGTGAGGGATGCTATTAAATATCTTACAGTGCAC
Organism: Miniopterus schreibersii; assembly: GCF_964146895.1. Classification (NCBI taxonomy): domain Eukaryota; kingdom Metazoa; phylum Chordata; class Mammalia; order Chiroptera; family Miniopteridae; genus Miniopterus; species Miniopterus schreibersii. The sequence continues at coordinate 77,614,719 of NC_138106.1, read as the reverse complement.
AGGAAAGGCAGCTTCCCACAAGAAAATTACCCAGCACAAAATGCCAGTACCACCAAAGCTGGGATGGTCTGCTCTAGGGCAATGATTTTATCCCTAGCTGCACTTTAGAATAAAGTAAGAAATTTTAAAACAGTCCCTGTGCTAAAATTCCATTCCCAGAGATTCTGAGTCTGGAGTGTGGCCCAAACGCCCCAATGGCAGCCAAAGTTGAGGACTACTGAGGCAATAACAGTAAGCCCTTAATTCTGGAGGACTGGCTGAGTTACAGAGTTGCCCCCAGATGGCAAAAAGTGAGTCTAAGCCAGAATCAAGGAAGAAAGCCCGAAAGTGCAAGCAAAGAGAAGTGGGCTAGGAATTGGAGAGAATTAATCCCCAGGTGGTGAAAAGCCAGGAAGGTCAGCAAAAGCTGTTGTAGAAAGAGCAGTGTGTGTCAAGAAAAGAAGTTTAAGAGTCAAAACAGAGCATGACTAACTCGAAGGTGTTAGAAGCCCCTTTATAAAATTATTAGCATGTGTGTCTGGCTATCCATCTACGTTTGTAGGTTTATGGTTATACCTACACCTGTCCAGTTGTCTTCTGTTATCCTGATCACAGGAGTGATGCACATGAATAAATGAAGCAGCTGTATGCAAGAATAGAATTTGGACTAAACTCTTTTTTATAAAAATAATTCTTTAATATTGTTGTATTATAATACAATAATTCTATAGAGTTAAAAGTCAAAATAAAAATAATATGTGCTTAGTATTAAAAATTTGAAAAAACAGAAATTAAGAATAAAAAGAAGTGAATGAAATAAGATACCAGCTTACAGAAACAACCATCGATGTATGTATGTGTGCATGTATGTATGTATGTACATCTGTATGTATGTATATATGTATGCATGTATGTATGTATTATGAAAAGTGGTGTCATCTAAGGGTTTAATGGTACTGGACAGGAACCAAGTGTCTTCTCCAGTGCCACTTTCATGTCCTCACTCTAAACAATTCTGCCACAAATACCCCAATATCTGAAATGGGCATAATTGTGTCTGTCAGCTTACCGGTCTAGTTACATCTCACAAAATAATATTGTATCATGTTCGAGTACAAGATTTTTACCAGAAAAATCATGCTGAGTCTCTCTGTGCTCAGGGACTTTTTTTCAAATTCACAGGAACCTAGTTCCGTTAAGTGTGGTGATTGCTTTTGCAAATGTGCAGGAGCTTAGTTCAGCTAAGCCTGTTATATATGGTCAAACCCATCTTAATTTTGCAGTATCTACAGCCTGTATTACATCTCTGCCTTCTGTTTAGTTTCATAATTCACTTGAAATATGGTTGTGAAATGAAAATCCACCCTGTAATATTCCAATGCTAATTAAGTGATAGCCGGCTCTTCCCTCCAGGATGTTTTTCACCATTGATACATAGATCTCTGACAGTAAAATGATTAAGCCCAACACTTTGTCTCTCACTCATCCTTCTGGGCAATTCATCAACCATCAGTGAAGTCTTAATTGCAACATTGAGAGTGGCCACTTGGACATATTCATTATGTATATTCCAAAATATAGATAAAATACAGTAAATGAACCACTGGCATAAATAACAAAAGTTTGTACACAGTATTGTTCAGTTTTCTTTCATCCAGTCCAGTGGCTTTTCAGTAATATTTTATCAAAACCAACAGTAAGAAATTCAGTTTCCACTGCAACCCAGTATGTATAATTCAAGCAAATCTTTCAGTAAAATCTTTTTTGTGTGTTAATCCTCACCAAGGATATTTTTTCCATTGAATTTTAGAGAGTGGAAGGGAGGGAGGGGGCAGAGAAAGAGAGAGAAACATGGATTCGTTGCCTCCCACACGTGCCCGGACTGCGGCCAAGGAACAAACCTGCAGCCCAGGTACGCGCCCTGGACTGCGATGCTCTACCACTAAGCACACCAGCCAGGGCTAAAAATTATTCTTAGAATAATGCATGCAGGGCACTTTTATATTTTCTATTCTGTAGTTATGAAGTTTAAAAAATCACCTGTGACTTAGTGAATTTTATCATGTACTTACAAAAACATTAAGTAACATTATATAAAATAAACTTGTAGACTATGAAGGAAATATTTAAAAAACAAAGGAAAAACAGTGAGTGATGGAAGTGGGGATTACTAATGTTGAAAAATGTAATAAATAGTTTGACATTTTCTAAATTGTATAATTCCTTAAAACCTCAACATTATGAACATATACTTTACAATGTAACAGATTTATGTTTCAGTTCCCCACAGGGTGATGTACTATGACAAATATTACATTTTATATTGTTGACATTTTCCAAATTATTCAGTTTGAGTTTCTGATGTATTAATAGTATATATTTACTGTTGTGTATTCATACAAAGACCCAAAAACTGGAGCATTGAAGATTTTCTTTTTCATTCTGACTTTATATTTTCACTAATTCTAATTACTTTTAATAAACCAGTTATAATTATGTGTATTAAGAAATATTTAAGTAACAGAATAGATACATCCTCAATGTTAATTAAGAAGATTCCAACTTACAAACTATGTGACTGAAGAATGCATTGTCTCAGTGGAAAATGGGGGACATCTGTAATACTGAAAACAATGAAAAAAGGAAAAGAAAGAATGCATTGTCTTTGACAACACAAAGTACTCATTATGACACACATCTGAGAAAAAAGCTTATTTATTTGTCTTGTGGATAAAGATATTTGACAAATAATAAATTGTTACATTTCATTTCATGTAGCTGATATTCTATTGTGAAATATTCACCTGTTCCAGAGAAAGTGTTCAACAAATAGACTGGTATCATTACTGAAATTTAATAATATTATTTAATTAAAGATTTTTTTCTTTTATTAGGTGTACATATAGAAATTAACAGTATAACTACTTCCAAAAAACTAATTATAATCATACAAACAGCTTAAAACTATGCCTATAACTTTCTTTTACTTAAATTCTTACAATATCAAACATGCTATGTGTGTGTGTGGAATCACAGGAAGAAAATTCCCTAAGAGAGTTCAGAGCCAGAAATAATCAATTTTTATCAGCAGCTTCTTAATATTCATTTTAATTTAGATCAGTATTTTAAAAGCAAACTACTGTCTTATCCTCTGTTTTTGAGCCTTTTTTCCTTAGACAGATTTTCTATGACTTTTACAACCTCATGTCTTTCTAAGGATTTGTTTTCACTTCTTCATATCTTCCCTTCACATTAGTCTCTCCAGAGTGAGCAGATTATCCAGATAAAGCCTTATGAAAATGTAAATGATGTTTTAAGAATGGCTCTCTTTAATTACTGGGGTAAAATACAAGGTGTTATTTTACAGAAGTCCAGGGATTCATCTGTTTTCTTTTTCTGTTATAAAACTATTATTTTCAAATTTAAGAAAAATTTAAGAAGTCAAGATTTGTACATCAAGTTTAGATGTGTAAATCCAATGGAATATGATATTAATTTCTATATGCACACTCAATAAAAGAAAAAAATAATATAATTTTGTTTCAGTAATAATGCCAACCTATTTGTTAAACACTTTCTCTGGGACAGGTGAATATTTCATACTTGGGCCACATCCATCTGAGAATTTATGATGGTGGCTTATGCAAAAAAGAAATCCTTAGATACACTTTTTGTCATTTCTGTACAGAAATTTAAAAATATGTTTCCCTTTAGCTGAGAACTTATTTAGAGTAAGATATAAGACTTGAAGGTAGACTAACTTTTTAACAAAGAATATGTATTTCAACCTGTGTTTAAGAACAGAGAGTACATTATAACATCCAAAAGCAACCCATTTTTTGACACAGCACTGAAAATGTTAAATATTATGTGAGCCTCCAGAAAAGATGTCACCATTCTTAGATAATATACTTATGTATACTTAAAAATACTTTGTGTATTTTCAAATATATGCATATATTTATATTAGCCTTCTTTATTTTGTGTTTGAAAGAATTATTGCTTATTAGTTCATAAGTTTCAGGTGCTTTCATATTTCAAAACATACATTTAATTGTGCTAAAGATAAAAGCTGATAACCAAGGTGTAATTTCCACTGGCCCTTAGGAGTAATGACTGTTGGCATTTGTATAACCTCCTACCCTCAACATTTCCACATACACAAACACACTGAGTCAACCTCTGTCATCAGTTACTCACTTACAACTCCAAAGCTGAACTGGGCCCTGAGCTGCTCAAACTGAGATTCCCCAGGGAGTCAATTAAAATTACGTGGCAACTGCAGAGGGCAACATCTGGACATGGCATATTTCCTAAGTTAGTGGCAGCTGACTTTGCCCTAGTTTGTCCATATTGCTCTTACCATTCCTGACAAAGCATGAGGTAAGATATTCAAGCAATTAGACTCTGGAACTCACATTCAGTATTGACATTGGAGGTGTGCTTCAGCATCTGAAAATCAAGGATGCTATTTAAAACTTACCATAAATTTAATTAGATGCTCTCCCTCCTATCAATCTCAAAACTTCCATGAAAACTATAGAATTTAGTTAGAGAAACAAATTGCCTTGTTCATGTAAAATCACAGTTTACTAATCCAGCAGAGACCAGACTATGTTTCATAAAGTCATTTGTGGCAAACTCAATTTAGTTTTCCACATTATCAAGATTACTTTTTTCTGATTTAAATTTAAAATTGATTCCTTTGGCATAGAACTAAAAACTTAATTCCACTTAATAAAGTTTGTATATTTTACATGTTAATTCATAATATATATATATATATATATATTTAGAGAGAGGGAGAAGAAGGGAGGGGAGAGAGAGAGAAACATTGATTTGTTGTTTCACTTATTTATGCTTCATTGGTTGATTCTTGTATGTGCCCTGATCAGGGATCCAACCCGAAACCTTGGTGTATGGGGACTACGCTCTAACCAACTGAGCTACCTGGCCAGGGCAATTCAGAAATGATTTAACTGTACAAAAACTAATGTACCCATGATTGAGATAAGTAAAATTTTCAGTTGGAAATATGTGTGTGTGTGTGTATCTTCAAATATATATGTAAAAGTCCTCAACTTTATCTGTTTCAAATTCAGCTTTCAAAGATGGTGATCACAATGTGCACAATCAAATACTAATCTTTTTCTTCATTCAAATATCCCCTTCTCACTGACCACTTTCCTCATAATCCTTTTTAAAATTGCAATGCCTCTTCCCATAGCCCTTCAAATCCCCTGCTTCCTCATTTCTTTTTATTACACCTACCATCACCTGACACGTTACATATTTTTGGTTGTATATTGTCTGTTTCCTCCCACTAGAATGCAAATGCAGTGTGGGCAAGGACCTTTCTGGTCTGTTCACTGGTATATCCTCAATGCCTAGAACAGTGCCAGTATGTAGAAGGTGCTAAATCAATAATGAATTTGTAAATGAATACATAAAAGATCCCTTTTCACAAACAAATAATTTGCCTAAAGTTACTCTTGTGTGATTAATGAAGCGGGTAATGAAAATTTAGCTCAATAACTCTCTTACTAGGTAAGATATAGGTAAGCATATCCTACCCATTCTCTCCTAATGACTGCAGCTATAACATTTGGAAAGAATGCATGAAGCAGCCATTTGAAGATTTTGAAAAGTAAATACTAGCAGGCAAATTGCAGTAGAAGGGAATTAAAGCACCAACAAATAAGTAGTAAACATATTCCACCTTTAATATCTTCAAGCTTAGACTTAAGGCAGCAAAAATAACAAACACAGAAGTAGACATTGTCACAGAGAGAGTACTGAGAGAAGCCCTAATACTAGCTTGATGCATGGAAAATACCTATTGTTTTCCAGTGCACATGAAGCATTCACCATAATAGGTCATGTCCTCGGATGTAAAATAAACCTTAACAAATTTAAAAGAATGTCTGTCAAAGTATGTTCTTAAACCATAATGAAATTAAAATTGAAATCGGTAACAAAAGATACAGAAAACATCTTAGAAATTGAAAAACACACACCATTAAATACCCATACATAAAATAGGAAGCCTCAAGGGAAATTAGAAAATATTTTGAATTAAAAATAACACATCAAAGTTTGTTGGACATGGCTAAAATAATGTACACAGAAAAATGTTTTTTTAAAAAAAAATCAAATGCCTATATTACAAAAGAAAAAAAATATCTCAAATTAATAACCTAAGCTTCCATTTCAAAAAGCAAGAAAAAGATGGGAAAATAAAGCCGAAGCAAGCAAAAGAAAGGCTGAAATACAGATAGAGCAGGAAGAAGTGAAGTGGGGCCTGTGTGATTCCATTTATATGTCATTCTCAAAAGACACAGCGATGTGAATAGACAGTGGTTGCCAGGGGTTACGGACCAGGGAGGGCCCAACCTAGGGATAGTACAGGAGAGTTTGGAGCACGAGAGAACTTTCCTGAGTCCTATTGAGGTGGTGGCTACACAATTCTACGTATGTATTAAATTTCATAGGACTGTGTGCCAAAAATGTCAGTTTTGCTGTATATTTAAAAAATGAATTTAAAAATAATTATTTCTTTAAAAATCCTTATTTACATGTTCATTCTGTTTAAAAGAGGGTATGAGAATTTTATAAATGTAAAATGTAATGCTCTATTCAAATGACTAACTTTAGAAACTTTAAAATGACGAACTTTAGGAGCTTTAAAATGACTTTAAAATGACGAACTTTAGGACATTTCTCAGCCCTTTCACTCATTCGAGAGCAGGGATAGCACCAGTTACAGGGCTGTGATGGGCAATCCTGACATAAATGCACCCTGGTGAATGGAATCTTACCTCCTCTACTACTCAAGAAACTGACTTTAATCTTCCTGATTTATCACAAAACTTTATATTGAAATCAGAGCCAAGGAAAACTCACTTGCATTTATTTTAGGGAACGCACTATTGTAATATTTTATCTGAGAGTTACAATAAGTATGGCTTGCTAATGTCTACCAATAAATATAAGAAATAACCACCCAATTGAAGTTTGTATAGCCACAGGTGTGGTGTAGATCAATAAAATATGTTTCTGTTCCAGGATGATATGCAATCAAGAACAAATAGGTTCACATAGGTGGTTTTTTTTATCTGAGACATTAGTTTGAACCACGATTACAGCAGCACAGGCCTTTTATCATGACCTCACAGCTCAACAATGTTACCTTAGACCAAATTCTGACTCTCAATATTGCTTTTCATGATTTTGCCCTATCTATAGGCTCTATAAGATGCCTCTCCCCCAAAGTTCTAGGCACTCCCCCCGATTGGAATAAAAAATGGCAATAATATCATACTTCAATATCCTCCCTTCGTATTTTCCAATCCAATCCCAGGATTTAAAAAAAAAAAAAAAAAATCTGTGCCAGCAATCTCTTTTTAAAAAGTGGAAATTCTGTTTCCTCAGATTCTCTATGAAGTTCTGGATTCTCGCTGATCTGATTGGGTTATAGGCCTATTTGGGGGGGGGGGGGGCGGAGGGTGAGTCACTTTGGTAAGGTCATTGCTTATCAACTAGGGTCAATAATAACCCATACCTAGTGCTTGGGTGAATTCAACCTACCAAAAACCATACTGGTATTAAGTCTCTTTTATTAAAAGTATGTTATTGTGTATGTACCAACATAAACTCTTAATTACATACTTTGGTTGAACTTTACAATGGACGTAGTTAAATAAAATACCTTATATTTTTCTTTAAAAGACATGTTGAAAATTATTAATTCATCAAATATTTATTTAGCATGTACTATATGTCATTCAGACATAGTAGTGAATGAAACAAAACATCCCTGTCCTCATAGAGCTTAGATCCTTATGGCGAGAGTTATAATCTAATGCATGAATTGATTGTGTTGATACAGATACCATTATACAAAAATCTAAAATTATGATGAGCTTTTGAAGATGGCTAGTCACTTGACATATATTGCTAATTTTGTTAGTAAATTTTCCCTATTAAAACTCTGAGGTTCATTTATTTATCCATTCTTTTAACAGATAATCTCTTAGACTTACTGTGTGTTCAAACATTCTGCCCACCCCTAGGAAAACAAAGGTGAGTAGGTGAATTATGTTTTATTTTCCCCCAATAATAATAGCTCAAGAGAAAGTATATGTTCCAAATCTTTAAAAAAAAATTATGAGTAATTTTATTTATTAAAATATTAGTTTCAATTTTTTAGAAAGTAATTGAAAATCTAAAAAATTGAAATTGTCACTTTAAATACCATATATATGATAGATGCACATAATGTATTTTTATGTATAACAGAAAATATATGCAATATATGTTTAAAGCCCATGACCACTTTTATATGAAGGTGTTGTCTCAACTATTCACAAACCAGCCCCACCCCCTTTTCCCTAAGCCCCTGTGTATCCATATGTAGTACATATGCTAACAGGGGTGCTAGGACAAACATTGGCAGCCATAGCACTTGTAAAGGAATTTTCAAAACACAGTCTCTTGAATGGATTTTTTTCTAAGAGGAAGTAATTGGTGTTGATATAGAAATTTAAAGTCAAAAAGCCAGATTTTAATATTTACGAAGACTTTGAAATTGGAAACAAAAAAATTTTTCCACCTTAATCTCATTAGCTGACACTATGTTCAGGAGGCCAAAAATCCAACTTTTGTGAATTCCATATTTGTACAGCTATAAGTTTCAAAGTAAATATATTCAAAGTTCAGGAAAGCTCATAAAGATTCTGTATGGATTAAAAAGGTACATCATAATTTATTATAAGTGAACAAGTTGTAGTTTCTCCCACAAAATAAGATGCAGCGATTGAAAAGAAAAAATAGATTTTTATGTGCTGAGATATAACTATCCACAAGATATACCAAATGGGGCAAAAGTAAGTTTACCGTTGTTTCTATGGAAAAATAATACAATAATTAATAAATAATAAACAAGAATAAACTCTTGTGTTTCGTGATCTCACAATTGTAAACCTACTTTTGCCCTACCCTGCATTAGTAAGTAAAAAAGGCAAACTTCAAATTTATAACTCATAAGAATGAGTTACAAAACCAGAAAGCAGTAAGGAGTCTAATTATACAAGGCTTTGTGTCATTAATGGGGAGTTTAGAGTTAACATTAAGGACAAAATGAGACACAAGAAGGTTTAAAAGGAGATTGATATAATCTGACTAAATTTTAAAAGAAAAGTTTATGAATTCCATTTCTACACAAGTTTGAAAAGAGAAATTGAGTACAGACTCCTGACTGAAAAAAAAAATCAACCTATATGAATCAACAGTTTCCAAGACAATGGACATCAGTGAATGGACAGTGATCCTTGAGGAACAAGAAACGATCAAATTTCGCCCTGATTGCCCTCGCTCACCACCTCCAGAGAGATCCCAGGCTACAGTGAAGAGGGGAAGGCAGGTAGGGCCAGGTAGAGCCCCTGAGTTGAGGAAACAAAGCTATGTATTTAGGGAGCCCAAAGCAGATAGGATTTGCAGGACAGAGGACAGTCATGTACCCCTTGACGGAGTACGTTGTGAGAAAGGTGTTCTTAGGCAATTTTGTCATCATTCAAACATCATAGAGTACAAGCCTAAATATATAGCCTACTAAACACCTAGTCTATATGTTATAGCCTATGGCTCCTAGGCTGCAGGCCTGTCCATGAAACAGTGAGATTAAATCCAGCACAAGAGCAAATGACACACCGAGACTTAGTAAACACGAGATGCATGAGGCTGCTGCTGGTGTAACACAACAGACTCTTTTACACAAAATTTTATATAAACAGAAAGAGTACACTTAAAGTAATGACAAAAAGTTTAGTCAATACATAAACCAATAACATAGTTGTTTGTTATCATTATCAAGTATTCTGTGCTGTGCGTATTGCATGTGCTGTATCGTCATATGATGGCAGCACAGTGGGTGTGATTACACCAGCATCACCACAAACACCTGGATGCACTAGGAGGTTACAGTGGCTACACTGCCACTAGGTGATAGAAAATTTTCAAGCCCATTATAATCGTATGGGACCAAGGGCATATATGCAGTCTGGCATTAAACAAATGTCTTCGTGCAGTGCCTGACTGTGCTGGGCAGAAGAAGACTTCACACAGATAGAGTCCCAGAGGCTCACGGAATCATTTTTGAGTATTCAGATGAGTTATGCATGTGAAGAAACTACACAAGTTTGGGGTAAAAACTACCCCAAAACACAGAGGGAACAGTGACCAGAGATCATAGAGGGTGGGGAGGAGTGGGAAAGCCACTGTCCAGTCTAAAATAATTCATTATTCATAGAGTGGCATATTTTAGGTCTTGCCTCAATAATGGGAAAATTGACTCCAGAGTGATCACTGCTCTGGAACTGCCTAAAAGCAAAAAAGCAAGATTAAAAAGGGTGAAATTCTTTCCTAGAAAGTTACCCGCACTTTGGAACAGACCTCAAGAATATAGATATACAAAGATATGCAGCCCCCAACAAAATGAAATTCATACTGTCTGCCATCTAACCAAATAAGCCAAGCATTCAGGAAGCAGGGAAGTGCATCTCATAATAAGAATAAACAATTAATTGAAACTGAGCCAGAAATGCACATGTGTAAGGATTGGGAGATGCGAATATTATAAGTTACTATAATCAGAGTTCATGTTCTAAAAGTTAGGTAGAGGCCAGGATATATACATGCATCAAACTTCTAGTGATGAAAACTACGTAGTCTGATATGAAAAATGTGCTGGATAGAAACAACAACAGTGCAGACAAGTTGTGAGATTAATGAACTTGAACACTGACATTAGGAAATATGCAAAATAAAACAGAGAAAAACGTTTTTAAGTGCATCTGTCTCCTGTGAGACAACTGTAAGCCCCCTAATACACATGTAATTGTGAGCAGTAATTGAAAGGAGAAAGAAAGATAGACAAAATATGTGAAGAAATAATGAGAAAAATTAGTCCAAATTTTATGAAAACAATAAACCAACAATCTGAGAAGCTCAAGAAACCCCAAGCACAAGAAACTTGAATAAAAATACAATAAGGCACATCAGAACCAAATTGCTCAAAACCAATAATAAAGACAAAATCATCCAAGCAGCAAGACAAAAAGACACATTATACACATAAGAAAGAAGGTTAGGATGATAGCTCTCTCATTAGAAACTATGGAAGTAGAAGGTAGCAGGGGAACAGCTTTAAAGTATTAAAAACATCTCACGAACCTAGAATTCTTTACTCAGAAAAGTTATCTTTCAGGAAGAGAGGCCAAATAAAGATAATTTTAGATGCACAAAAGCTGAAACAATTCATTGTCAGCAGACAATTTCAAGAAATGTTAAGGACGTCCTCTAGCAGCAGGAAAATGACCCCGGGTGGGAAGATGAGTCTACACAAAGGAATGAACCTCCATAACGTGCTATCTGTGTAGATAAACATAGGAGATTTTTTCTTATTATTTAAATATCTTTTTTTAAAATATATATATATATCTTTATTGATTTCAGAGAGAGGAAAGGAGAGGGAGAGAGGGAGACAGAAACATCAATGATGAGAGAGTCATTGATCGGCTGCAGCCCGCAACCCGGGCATGTGCCCTGACCGGGAATCGAACCCTGATCGCCTGGATCCTAGGTCGACGCTCAACCCCTGAGCCACGCCCGGCCGGGCTATTTAAATATCTTTAAACAATAACTGACTATAAACAAAATGTAATGTGATGATTATAACATATATAGAACTAAAGTTTCCTACAATGGAAGAGAGGTTGACAGGGGAGGAAGAGAGGAGCACTGTTATAAAGTTCTTGTATCTAATGTGAAGTGACACCTCTTCTGTGAGGGGAGACTGTGAAAAGTTAGAGATACACAGTACAAGCCAAGTTACAACCACTGAAGTAACAAGACAAAGAATGACAGCTCCTAAATTGACAAGAAGATATACTGGAATAATAAAAAATACACAATCCAAAAGAAGGAAGAAAAAGCCCTGGCCGGTGTGCTCAGTGGTTAGAGCCTCGTCCTGCACACCAACGGGTGGAGGGTTTGGTTGGATTACCTGTCAAGGGCACAAACCTCAGTTGTGGGTTCACTCCCCACCCCCAGTAGGGGCAAAGGAGGGAGGCAACCAGTAGATGTGTCTCCCGCATTGGTGTTTCTCTCTCTCTCTCTCTCTCTCTCTCTCTCTCCCTTCCTCTCTCTCTCTCTCTCCCCCCTCCCTCCCGTTTTCTCTGAAAAGCAATGAAAAAAAATTGCCTCAGGTGAAGATTAACAAAAAACAAAAACAAAAGCAAACAAGCAAAACACACACAATCCAAAAGAGCCTCGAAAAGGAGGGGTGGGGGAGAAATAAAAAGAAATGGAACAAATAGAAAACAAACAGCAAAATAACACATTTAAAAGCTAACCATATAAAATATCGTGTTAAATGAACAGGGCCTAAATACTGGGATACTTTTGTGGGATAATGCACAGGTTCATTACTCTAATTGTGGTTATGGTTTACATAACCACACCTTGGAAATGCTGCTTATTTTATATAAATATGCCACAATAAAGCTGCTTTTTTAATAATACACAGAAAAGTATTAATAATAATAGGATATAAGAGTGGGAGCAGATATGGTTAAAAAGATTTCTGCTGATCTTTTTTAGAATTTATCTTTCACTTTATACATTTGAAAATGGCTTACAAAATCTATGATTTATTCAAAGATGTTTAAATAGTACAGAAAAGGCAAAACAAATTAGTAGTATATCCATAAGAGGCCATATATTACATATCATATGTATAAAATAATATGCAAGGTAATAAAAATCTTATTGTAAAAAAAGCTCTTACAAATTAATAATTAAAAAGCAGCAAAATTTCAAATAGCCAAAGAACATGAAAAAGCAATTCAGCAAGATAGAGCCAAATGGCCAATAAAAACACGAAAAAGGGGCTCTGCTTTATTAGTACTAAAAATGTATATTAGGAAAATAGTGAAACAACTTCTTTTACCTATGGGATTGTCAAAGATTTAAAAATGGATCATGTCCAGATACTAGTGAAAGTGTAAAAGATATAGATTTATAAAGATAATATAAACTTTTATAACAAAATTTAAATAAACATACTGACAAATCAACTTCACTTCAGGAATTTGTAGAAACTAATAAAATAAAATAGCAATAAAATGTATACAATCCAAATATTCATCAATAGAACTTAGATAAATAAAATGCAATATTTCTATATCCACAATATAGACCACTACAAGTTTTTACAAAAAGAAGGGCAGACCTGGGTTTCAATCTGTATACCCGCAATATACATGGAATAGCATGAACTTCATGATCAACTTATAAATACAAGTTGGGGCAAAGGTAGGTTTATGGCTGTAATCTAAATAAATAATGCAATAATTAACAAATAATAACGCAAGAATAAACTCTGTGTTTCACATACTCACAACTGTAAACCTACTTTTTCCCCACCCCATACTTGTGTGTGTGTGTGTGTACGTGTGTACATTTAGAGATAAAGTTCGGAATATATATTTTTTCCTGTTAGCTGTAGATATTTCTTGGAGGTAGGGTGAGGGTTGGTGGCAAGCAGGGTGAGTAGCTGTTTACAAGTGGATTTTCACTTTCTACGTATTTCTCTCTAATATTTTACAATGAACAAGTAAAATAAAGATACCAAAATGTTTTCATTTTGAAGAAAATCAATTCGGCAGCCTAAGGAGGACTCGGAATAAGCTAGCCCTTTGGGGAGAATGCACATAGTTGACTTTTGTGAGAAAGAAGAATTACACAATGGGTGTGGAATCTTTTCTCTACCACATACTATGTGTGTGAACTTGGGGAGTTGTTTAAATTCTCCGAGTCTCAAGTTCTTGATCTGTACAGAGGAGCACTGCTACCTACCTCAGAGAATTACTGAGACAACTGAATGTCAGTCACTATAAAGCATCTACCACAAGGGCTCCAAAAATGCTCGTTTCCTTACTTTTAATGGCAAGAAGATATCATTTAGTGTCATCATTAAGTCTTTAAATAATCAGAGTATTTCCTAAATATCTGAAGTACACGCAGGAAATGTCTACACAGTACACTTGAACTTTCTGAGAACGCCATGCTTTAGAGATTAGACAAAGAAATCATCTTACAACATAGTATTTTGATATTTCAGAAACTGTATCTAGAAAATGGGATCAAAGAAAGGGAGTCTTACACTAACTTATATCTATATGAATGGCATTAGACAGAGTCCTCATGGGAGGAGAAATGGCACTGAGTTCTCACAAACTAAACATGAACAAAGGTGGTGCTAAAACCATAAAAATATAAAACAAAGAGGGAAAGTTTATTTTTTACATGGGCACATGCCCCCTTCCTGCTGTGGCCCACAGGCAGGCGGCACACGCTGGTACAGGTGGTCCTTTATAATTGTGTGTGCATAATAAAATAACTGAGTCATTTTCTGATTGGTAAATAATATGCAATGTCAGGCTCTCCGCACCATCTGTGTCACTCACCACCACGGCTTTTTGCAAAACTGCCAGCCGCACAAGCCCAGCACCTCACTGTTGGAGAAGTCACAGGAAGAAGTACTTGGCATCCTTGGCAAAGCTTAAATCTGTTCTCAGTATTGAACCTGACATATGCCCCAGAGCAGAACGTGTATGCTACCCTAATGATCTCTCCCGCTGTTTTATAATCAGAGACATAGATGGAGGGAGGGCTGCCATTTTTCTCTTTGGCACTGGGCAGCCTCCTGGACTCTCTTTTTGGCCAAAAAAATGCTTTCATGTTTGGGAGAATTAATGTTCAGATTGCTAAGCACAACCACCTCACTATTTCTGTCGCTGTTTCCTAGATGTAGGACTGTGCTTATTTCTAAACCCTTGCTCCAGCTTTCTTCAATTTAGGGGATTTCTTGTCTATATCATTTGAAAGAAGAGTTGCTAACTGACAATTCAGACAGACTCCTTGAAGTCTGGGAGAGCTTGGCTGGTAGTTGCCTTGTCAACTTCTCTTTTTGTCGAAGGAGAAGGAAAGGAGCCCTGAGTCAGGGTGCATATCTTGGCTTCATTCTCAAGACGTCTGGCATTGACAGAAGCTAAAAATCAGAGCCTCAGCATGTACCGCGCAGTGAAAGTCCTGGAAAGAGCTCTTCTTCCATCCCTCTTTTTTGTTGTTTCCTTCCACATTATTCCAATGAACCACATCCATATGGTGGGAGCCCCAAATTCAGGAGTTGCTAGGTTTTTCCAAGTCTCTTTTAGATCAGGGCTTTCACTTTATTTTTTTGGTACAAAAACAAGCTAAAAATGTTAATGTGCCTTCAAAGTCCCCATGATTTCAGTAGAAAAATCTCCACACAGAAGTTAATTCAATGGGGGAGGAGAGTTTTAGCCATAATTATTTCTCAATAATCCACACAGACTATAACATAATAATATAATATATAATATAATATAAATTAATGTAATAATATATTAATATTATAATATAATATATAATATAGATAGATTTCATAAGCAAACACAACAGCTAAATACAACCCATGATCTAGATCCAAGAAAAGAAAAAAGAAAACAGACAGGGATCACATATATACTCCCACAAATCTGATATAAATAGACTTACTTTGGGGATCACTATTCACCTTTTTTTAGTGTGATAAGAGTAAATGTCATGATTATTATTTTAATCCATCTAATGCTCAACATGATTTGAAGTCTGCTTTAATAAAGATAACTGTTCAAAAATAGAGACCATCATGACATCACTGTACAAAACTCCACGTTCCTTATAAATGTGAACTAATTCAACCAAAAGTAAGGAAATAAAATTAAAGCTGCAATTATAAAGTTAAAACAAAATGTAAGAAGAAGTTACAGCTCTTAGCTTTGTAAACATAAACTTAATATCACACTAGTTATATTTCATATTTAAATATTATTACATTTTTCCATATAAGTCAGTAGAGATGATCTTTAGAAAGTACACCCTCTAAATACAGAAATCATTAGACTCCCATTTCTATCAGGCCGTGAGACTGTGTCCTTGATTATATATTTTTATGAATATCTAGCTCCTCTGTGCTTTTCCTTCCACTGAATCGCTGGGATGTGCTGCTGTTGTTGCTGTTAGCTTGTGTTTGCGGGTTTGTGAAGTAGCTCTCCCAGTGCCTGGCAGTTAAGGCTTTTATGCGATGATTCGCTGGGCGTCAGCACTGGCTTGGTCCAGGTTCTAACTCTCCGCTTCTCCAGGGGAGCTTGCTGGAGCTGCCCTTTCTCCAGTCCATACTCGCCTGCTGCTCTGGGCTCTTCAGGACAGTACCTCTGGGTAAGGATTGTGTTGTCTGAGTCAAGTTGCAGTGAGGATGTAAATACTAGCAAAGTTTTAGTGCATGTGGAAATAGCTCATATAGTATAATGGTCTACAACTGAGCAATCAGGGCCTGTGGGGTAAACCCTGTGTGAGACAGAGAGGTAGGTAAGAGTCATCAACAGAGAAAAGTGGGGAAAGTATTCGATTCCCCTGATTACCTAAAATGGTGAGTGAGGTCATTAGTTCCCTTGGTACTTCTCTGAAACCTAAACAGGTACAGCAACTCGCCATTAAGATCAATCCATTACTGAATTAGAAATACGATTGAATTTAGCAACAAATTTGTGCCAACATTACTTCTAGCAGCAGTCGGTTTTCAGCAGCAGATTGGCACCGTGACAGGGTCCATAATTTTCACAGTATGTGTTTCATAATTTGTCATGCACACTCTGATTGCTAGGCATATTGGCAGAGTCCACAGTGCTCTCTAAATGTCACCAAACGCATTTGAGGATTTGTCATGCACGGTCTGAGCAAGTGACACAACACAGCAGAGTGGCCAGCTTCAGGGTTGATTTTTGCACTCACTGTAAGTGAGTGTGCTTGAGCTCGGCCACCAGTGACGAGGGCCAGGTGGGGGCCCCACAGCCCTGCTCTCAGAGCTGCTGGTTCTTAATTCTGTGTCAAGTGATCATATGGATGCTGCCGGCAGAAAATACTATTATATGGCAGGTGTGACATGCACAGCACAGAATTTCGGCCTGCTAATGTTCTTTCCAAATCATTCCTTGCAGCGTAGTTTACATTTTCTTCATACAAACACAAAGAGCATTTCACAAATTTGGAGTAAGAGAAAAAAGAGAGTAATAAGTATAAATAGAAAGTGGAGAAAGCTATAGTCAAGAAATTACTAAGTTAAGAGATATAAAAAAACCTCAAGATGTTTGATGTACAGTATTTCAGAAATAGGGGGACCAGTGATGGGGATCAGAGAACCCTGGATAGTTGTTGCTAACACTTGGTTTCTGTAAGAACAACTTCTGAGTTTAGGCAAACCATCCATCCTACTTTTGACCTCAGTAAATAAGGAGTCGAGGAGAGCACCTCTAAGGGTGCTTTCAGGTCTGAACCTTCCTTTGTTCTAAGAGAGGAGCTTGAGTTTATTAATATCTCTCAGTCGTCTCCCCTGTTTGCCTGCAACGATTTCATAATGCTTTTCCAGTGTTTAGTAAAAGCTTCAAGAGCTACATCTGCTGGAAGCTTTTAGTTGTCTAGGATTCCAGCCATTATCTTATCACTTTTAGTCACTGTCTTTTAAGAGAATAAAAGAAATTAGTCTTTTTTATACATTTGGGTCCTGTGGATGCACCTGTTACTATGAAATCTGTTTGATGATAAATAACTCACATATGCTCAAGAGTGTCGTCTTGACGTGTGCAGTGAGAGACCTTCACAGACATATGTTGTATAAAGCAATAGCTGTGACTTTGTATTGGCTCGAGAATCAGCGTGGGCAGAGGAGGAAGTGGAGCCTAACAAAGACTGTTTTGGCAGGAAAGGAAGCTGAGGGTTTGGCTAGGAAATTTTGAAATTTTGAAAGTTTTATATCTATAGGCAACGTACAAAACACAGCTAGACAAAAAGCACACACTCAGACACTACTTACAAATATACATACACCTATTAGCCAAAGCTGTAATATGTGAAAAGTCATGTGAAACATACTGAATTTATAATTTTTAAAAATTCAGAAGACCAAATTATTGGTTTAAGATCTATAGCTGTACTGAAAAAAGTATTCTCTCTTCTGAAAAGGCCACCAAGGATTTGCTTTTATTGAAAAGGTTGTTTCTGTGGTCAACTTGGTTGGGACAAGGGGAATCATCACTACTCTGTATTTCTAGGAAAAGTCATGTTTCCACTAACCTTTTCATGTGGACAGTGTCCCACCACTCATACACACTACCAATGCCTGCTATGTTCAGGTGGCATTAAACCCTTGTATTCAAACCTCATCATAGCACAAGACATCAACTGAGGATTCAGTTAGGTCCTATTATTTTTCTCCCTAGCGTGTGATGAAAATTGGCTACCTTACTTTTCAAATAAGATTGATTCATATAACTGATCCTGTACCTTTCATCAACTTTTAAAATTGATTTGTTCTGATAAAGAATCTGGAATATACCACCAGTCTCTTTCTAAATATCTTTTTAAAATTACATCCCAGAGTAGAAGGTTCTAAAATTTTCATATAGGTATAGATACTTTTTATATACAGGCTGTAAACTACATGTAAATAATATTGGCCTGAGTGTACTGAGTAATAAAAATAGGTTTAATACTTTTTATACAACAAATATCTAACCTAATCCCTTCTCTGAGGTGCCATCCTCATAAAATGTTTTTGAAGATGCCATATTGATTCGCAGCTCCTACACAGTTAGCCACACAAAGCCTCCGCATCCATGAAAATATTTTCATAAAGTACATAAAAAGGACACTCACCTTCAGTTCTGCCTTAAACACACACACACACATACACCTGCCTAATATCGATTGATCAACAAATTAATCAGCTGAAGTATTTGCTTGCTTTGAAATACTTGCTTTCAACTTTTTACCGTTTTCTTTATTTGTGTTGCCTAGACAATGAACCAACAGAAGGCAAAAATGCAAAAATAATATTAAACACACACTGAATAGAGACAGAGCAAAAATGTTATATTTTAAGTTATCAAACCAATTTCAAGAGAATGTGAGTGGGAGACACTCAATTTGATAAATTTGGAGGCTTTTTTTTAATTCAACGAAGTCTGCATTAGCCTGCCTTCCACCTTAGTTTTTCCCATGCATTCTACCCGCAATATCTTATTTACATTCCTGTACACAGTTGGTGCTCACAGGGGAACACACAGTTCCCTCCTGTCCTATTTTCCTGTGATTCCCCACTTGTATTAAAGGACTGGAAAATGTGTACAGCTTATTTACTTGGTGTTATTTCTTTAACCAAAATTGCACTTGCTCAGCTCTTGCAATAGTTTTAGAGGTCTAAATTTCCACTTAATTATTTTTATATCTCTTACCCATTTCCTGGATAAAAGAGCTAAATAAAACATTTTTGTCAGAGGCATGCTACCTTCCTTGACTAAAAAAATAAAATAAAAAATAAATTAGCTTCTAGAAAGATCATCAAATGTGTGCATTTTGTTAATTAACCAGAGGAAAGTCTATCATTTCACAAATCCTCCCAGGAATAGCCATGAAATCCCTTTTGCTTCTATCTCAAGAGTCTTGATAGTATAAAGTCCTGAGGTTTCAAACAGCATTTAGTCTACCTACAAGTTTCTCTGAACTAGTGTTAGTTTCTTTCCATTTTTCACACAAACTGCAATTGCACTATCCTATTTGATCACGGGTCTTTTTACTGTGAGCAATACATGAAGGTCACATTATGAATTTGTAGAAGTAATTAGGAAATAATGCTTCTTGTCTTACGCACATTACCAGACAAACTAAGGAGGAAAACACAGGTTGAAGATAAATTTTAAAGGTTTTCTGCACCTATTTAGCCAATAATTGTTCATCTTTTACTTTGCAATATAAATATAAACTAGGTTCTTGCTGTCTTGGAATTTTTAAACCCATGAGGGAGACAGACAATAAATAATTTTTTATTTATGTGTACACACATGTGCATGTAGATATGCATATGCATACATGTAATCAGATAATACATATGCAAACACACTGTATATATACATATTCACATACATCATGTATGTGATGATGCATAAATTTATATTACACATATGCATGCATGGCATATACATATGTGTGTATATGTGTGTATATGCATGCATGTATATATTTATCAGATAGCAGTACATCTTTTACAAATAAATTTCCAGTGGACAGCAAGGAACAGAACATGCCTGGTTTTCTCCGAAAGCATATCTCGTGTACCATGCAGATGGGGAGCTGAGGAACTATGGACAGGAAGAGGTAGTCCTGTGGCCTGGCCTCCTCTGTTCATCCCGGTGGAAGGATGCACACTGGAGGTCAATGCAAAGCTTCCCCTTCTCTACATTTTCCTTTTCATTCTGCCATCAGAGAGGGGAAACTGTTGCACACTTTCTCATAACCGAAGATCTAGTATTCCTAGTGATTCAGGACGCTAAACCCTGTCTGTCTTTGAGGACAATTTCAATGACATAAAGGAAGAAAGTGACTCAAACACTACTGGCTAGCCACTCCCTTAATTAAATGTATCAGTTATCTCCTTTACTATTCAGAGTGAAACCATTCTAGCAAATGACAAGCTGTAAAGATTACATATACATTCAATTTGAATACAGATACACATTATTGTGAATCATGCTTAGTATACAATTAATATTGTGTTGTACACAAAGGAAGCACATACATGGTTGAATGTTTATTAGTCTACTGCAATTACTGTACTGCCATTAGTCTGCTGCAATTAAAAGTGATACTTTTACTTAACCAAGGCAAGTATTTCTGACCTCAGTGGAGACCAAGTGTTGTACTGGAATGTTGAGCACTATTTGCCATCTTTTTGCCATTGAAAAATGGCTCTTACAAAAAGAACAAATGTGTAATTATTATAATTTCTTTTTCCCATATTTAAAAAATTTTAAGTGGGTGAAAAAAAGTGAAGGGATTAAGCAAAAACAAAACAACAATAATAAAAAAAAAAAAACCCAACTCATAGACACAGACAACAATATGGTGATTATCAGAGGGAAAGGGGGTGGGGGAGGTAGAAGAGAGTAGAGTGATAAATGGTGATGGAAGGAAAGTTGGGGTGGCGAACACACAATACAATATACAGATGATGTGTTGTAGAATTGCACACTGGAAACCTATATAATTTTATTAACCAATGCCACCTAAAAAATTCAATAAAAAGAAAAAAAATAGCCCTGCCGGACGTGGCTCAGCGGTTGAGCTTCCACCTAGGATCCAGGCGATCAGGGTTCGATTCCTGGTCAGGGCACATGCCTGGGCTGTGGCCTCGATCAATGACTCTCTCATCATTGATGTTTCTATCTCTCTCTCTCCCTCTCCTTTCCTCTCTCAGAAATCAATAAAGACATATTTAAAATAATAATAATAATATTAGGAAGAGCCACTCAATCTGAGACCCGACCATCTTCAGTGCCTCACCGTACACTACTCCAGGTTCCAGTAGTACCACAGACATAGACACTCCCATATAGCTGATGACCCCAATGATTGCTTTCCTGGATTGCCCACTGCCCACTGAAAATCTTCACCTTCCTCTCCCACAGGTATTCCTTGCACTCCCTGTCACTAAAATCCATTATTTTCCACCAAAACTATTCCTTCTCCATATTCCTTTTCTCAGTGAATTGGACCAACATCTGTCAAGTGGCCCAAGCCAGAAGCCTTTTTGCTATCCTAGATTTCTCTCTCTTTCCCACCTTGCTCCATCAGTCCCTAAGTCCTATTGCTTCCAGCTCCTAAAGTCATCTCACATATTCTCTGTCACCCCACACACATTTTGGCAACACTGTTGTTTTTGTTTTGTTTTTTAGCTAATATTCATTCTATTACC
This sequence comes from Miniopterus schreibersii, assembly GCF_964146895.1. Taxonomy (NCBI): domain Eukaryota; kingdom Metazoa; phylum Chordata; class Mammalia; order Chiroptera; family Miniopteridae; genus Miniopterus; species Miniopterus schreibersii. The sequence goes on along the minus strand of NC_138106.1, from coordinate 77,592,812 downwards.
TCCTTGATCCTTCAGGCAAAACCATGATTTTGTTCAGGTCCAAGGTCATGTTTTTAAAGAAAGGCCGTGTCCTAGGATGTGAGTCTTGATTAATCTAAATATGCACAATACAGAACTTTCTACAGTGATGGAAATAACTTGCATTCTGCACTGCTCAATATGGTAGCCACTGACCACCTGTGACTATAAAGCATTTGAATTATGCCTCAAGCAAATGAGGCACTGAAATATTTTATTGTATTTAATTTAAATTTAAATAGCCACATGTGACTAATGGCTATGTTATTAAACAACACAGGTACCAATCAAGATATTTTCTTAACCCTTACCAATGATTTGTACAGGAATGGATATTTGACACAATTTTGGTGATTAGCTATGAGAGAGACTCAGCCAGAGGACTTCTGACAAACTTCTCCTTCTTAAAGGGGATAAAGAAGAAGGGACATTCTTCTGTTTTCTGGAAGGTGTGTGTTGATACAATACTTAGAACTATTATAGCCATCCAATCCATGAGGGGACAATCTTGAAGATAAATGCTTACATATTGAGAAGGTTCAATGAGAAATAGGGAAATAATCTGAGTGCTCAAATTACACCTAAAATAGGTTGCTGAATTAACAATGCTGAAATCTCTGTTCTTCTGGATTTATGTGTATGAAGCAATAAAGGAATGCTTTTCCTTCACAAAACCCTTACCATGGTTTATAACAAATAGTTAGTGATTTAATTGTATGCTTTTTGATTGTCTAACCCCACACTCGCTTTTAGCCTCTGGACAATAGACATCATGCCTGCCTGGCCCATCGTTGCTTAGCACACATTTTGGTAGTGTATGAGAGCTGAGCAAATAGACACTGACTTAAATAATTACTTAGTTATAAAATAGTTCTGATCATAATTCTGCTTTTTTAAATGCTTCCGTCTTTCCACACAGATCATAGGATAATTTCTAAACTTCCTAGTCTTACATACAAAGGCATTCACTGTCTGGCCCGGCCTAGCTTATAGGCTCTTCTATCTCAGACTGCCTGTAACCTTATGTGCAGCCTCAGAAATCATAACTACTGGCCCTTTTCCTGTTACCCAAGAGTAGCTCAAAGACATTTAGTGAGCGATTCTACAAGCTGCTTAAGTAATTTGCATGCAAATAACTTACTCACATGTGAGGGACTGAGTCGAGGGAAAAAAGATAAAAACAGGATTAACAAGAGGGAAAGAGGAGACGGGGTAGAGATTGCATGTAGCCTGGGAACTGTGAACCTGGTTTACATATTCTTTTTATTAAACTGATTATTTTGAACCTAGCAAAGAGGACAGTGTGAACATTGTGCCCTTGATTAACCTAAGGATATAAAGTAAACGTTTTTCATTTGCTGATGATTCTCTAAAAGGCCTTGAGTGTTTAGTTGTAAAAAAATGCAATAGGCTGACTCAATGTAAATGCCAGGCCCTCCCAGCTCCCATCAACACTTCAACCTTAGTAAATTCAAGTTTCCATCATTTGTCCAAACAGAAATTCTCAAGATTCATTTTTAATCTCTCTCTCTCTGTGGAGAATACACATCTTTCTAAATCTTGTGCTTTTCAGCTATAGATTTTGGATATTTGACAGTCGACTTCTAAAATCTCCATACCATCCTCCATACAGTCATGCTCCACATAACCGTGGGCCAGTCAATGACGGACTGCGCATAGGACAATGATGCCATAGAGGCTAAAAAATCCTGGTGCCTAGTGATGCCGTAGTGCAACATGGTGCTCAGGTGTTTGCGGTGATGCTGGTGGAAACAAACCTACGGCACTGCCAGTCAGATAAAAGTATAGCGCATACAATATGTACATACATAATACTCGATAATGATAAACAACTATCTTCCTGGTTTATGTATTTACTATACTATAATATTTATCATTATTTTAGAGTGTACTCTTTCTACCTATAAAAAGAAGGTTTGCTGTAAAACAGTATGCTGTGCTACACTGGCAGCAGCCTCAAACATCTCACTTTGACCACTTCTCTCTTTTTAAAAAAAATGTTTTTATTGATTTTAGAGAGAGGAAGGGAGAGAGAGATAGCAATAGAAACATCAATGATAAGAGAGAATCATTGATCTAAGGATAGAGACCACAACCCAGGCATGTGCCCTGACTGGGAATCGAACTGTGATCTCCTTGTTCATAGGTTGACACTCAATCACCAAGCCACGCCTGCCCAAGCATTTCTCTTGATTGCACCATTTTCTGTTGTGCTTAATTTAATCTTGTTTTGTTTTATACAGTAACATGCTGTGTAGGCTTGTGGCCTAGGAACATTCCTGTACAGCATGTTATAGCCTAGCTGTGTAGTAGGCTATACTAGGTTTTGTAAGTGAGCTCAGTGATGTTCACACAAGAACAAAATCACCTAACAACACACTGCTCAGAATGTAACCCATTGTTAAGTGGTGCATGATGAAATTGCATAACAATGCATTTCTCAGAATGTATCTGCATCATTAAGCAGCCGGTGACTGTATTTCTTTTTATAATATACAACATGGTTCAACAAGCATTTATTGAACAACACTTGAAGTCTAGAATTCAGCTTAATGCTGGGATGCAACAGTGAACTAGGTGGATTCAGTCACTTACAACCTAGAGGTGGATATACCCAATTTAAAAGGCAATTAAGAGTGAAAATAAGCCATAGTCTCATATTAGTTCCATCTACTTGTAACAACAAAGTTAGTGTAGTTCAGTACTGAGAAATACCAGTTAACAGGAAGCTTTGAGTCTAACCAAAAGAAAAACTGAACCTCTACCCAGTGAAAGCTAACTGCAGGGCTCAGGAAAGAGGTGAGCCTCCACCAAATAATGTTGTTCTTTTTAATCTGAGTTTCCTGTAGAGAGAGAATCCATGATGGCTTCAGGAAGTTCATGGATTTTAGCACAAAGCTTATTTTTTAATTTATATTTGTATTGATTTTAGAGAGAGTGAGAGAGACATCAATTTGTTGTTCCACTTATTTATGCAATCATTGGTTGATTCTTGTATGTTCCCTGACCGGAGATCTAACCCACAACCTTGGCATATCAGGACGATACTCTAACCAACCGAGCTACCCAGCCTGGGTAGCACAAACCTGACTCTTAATAAGTGATGAATAAGTGATCATCTTTATTCTCCAAATTATCCTTTACTACAAACTCTGGTAGGTGTAGGGAAACAGGTATCTATCAAGTGCTGTGAACCCCTAAGTTGATAGTTTCTGACTCATTCAACATTGTCTAGAAAGCACAAGTATTCTCAAAATTTATAAACTAAATGAATCTTGCTCACAGCAATCCCATTTATTTACTGCCCTTAAATTTTCCTTCTACTGTTTTATTTCTAAAGTTGATGTTTTGCCATCTCAAAGTTTGGGGTCATTGTGATAGGTGGTATTATTTATGCACAATTATTCATTTCATTCCTGACTTTATTATACTTCCTTGTAGTTGGAATATGCTTGGCCACCGCACTGGCTTTTGGTTCGGTCACATGACCTTGGCCAATGAATGGGACATGAGTAGATGGGACTTACACAAGTTTCAAGCAGAAATTTTAAATGTACTTTTGTGGTTTGGCTTTATCCCCTTGAGCTCTGTCCTTTGCTGTGAAAAACAGCATGGCCCAATTGGTGACTGTTCCTCCACTCTGAGGCCTGGGGTGAAGACCACATGGAGCCAAGCACTGTGGGGGCTGCCCAGGCTTATCAAAGCCCTTGGAGCCCTGCTTGAACCCAGCAGTGGGGTAGCTGACCCACAGTTCTCATGAACCTTGTCTGACAAAAACATATTTGTTGTTATAGGTATAAGATTTCGGAGCTGTTTATTGCTTCAACAAAAACTGTTACAATTTTCCATTTTAAAAAATCTGCTAATCAAATTACATAATTGTTATGCTTCATTTAAGCCACTTTCTTCCTATAAATTTTACACTTAATTTGGGTTGGTTAGCAGTACACCTATTTCTTTGTAAGTAGGCCTAACAGAGTCCATTTTTTCAAACAATCTAGCGTTTAAAGAGATAAATTTGATTTATGAGCCTTTTAGACAATGTTAAATTCCAGGCATATGATATTTTGAGGTATTTAACACAATATAAAACAACCACATTTCATTTCTTAGGATATATGCTTTCTACCAACTTCCTCCAAATAAGCACCTTCTAATGCCTAATACATCTTTCCCTGGGCCTGGTCTTAATCCTTCAAATGTTGAGATCAGTCATCTCCCTCCTAAACCTTCACAATTTCTCTCTAGGAAGTCATGAAATTGACCATATACACATTTCCGCTTCCTTATCTCCCTTAACCCACAGGGAAAGGTAATATCTTTTAGGTGTTGACAAAGGTTGAAGTATTGAGGTATTCCGGTAAGGTGATATCGCTGCAAAGAACACCCATCAAAATACCCATGAAACACAAACCTCCCTATAATTAGTCATCAGAAATAATAAATCGTCACCATGCCAGCCCTTAGAGTCTCCGGCAGCACCGACCTGAAACATCACCCATCCCCTGTGACTGCCAATCAAAGAGGGACAGCTCTGCCAGAGAGCTGGGCCAAGGCAGCTAGTGTGGAAGCAGGACTGGCAGCTCCTTAACATTCAGTCACAGGAAAGAGAGATCAGAATGTGGCAAAAGTTAGCCTAAATCCAATAGAAATGGCAACTGCTAAACACACTGTCGTGAAAGTGCTGACCTGAAGAGTCCGGAAAAATGGTCAAAGCAACTACTTGGAGGGACCTGGGCATTGTTTTTCTTCCCCTTGGTTCCCCCGAATTCACTTTCATCTTCCATTACACAGCTTTCCTGGGAATACTAATGAATACTTAAGAATTGAAGTTTAGCCATAAACAAATACACACAGTGTGAATACAAATCCCCCCCTTCTGCTGAGACTTGGGGGCCATTGCCCCCAGGCAGCTCTGTCCAGCTGGACTGGAGCCTGCTGTGTCAGAATCGGAGTTCGCTTTGAAGTCTGACACATCCCCTCAAAAATCTCTTCCAGCTCCCACTACCTGAGCTGGTATTAGTCATTAATTTTGGTTGGGACAAATATGAAGTGCATCTGAGCATTATTACATGCATGTTCCTTTGTCCTGGTTATTATGGTAATTTTAATGGACAGATGTTAACAGCAGGGATCTTTAGGTTTGAATATTCTAATGATTCTTCCCAGGAACTGAGATAATATTTAAAAGAAGCTAGATCTAAAACTGACACTCCTGAGGGTGTACCTAATTCTGACCTTGACTTATTTTGCAACCTAAGGCTAGTGACAAAAGCTTTCAATCTCTGTCAGGGAGCTATAAAATTTTGATGAGATGCTATTTTACAGAGATTTTAAGAAATTAACCCTTGCCTAATTTTTGCTTTTATCTTTCCCAGATATTCGCCAATTAATCCCACTATATCCAGTCCCAATCCCTACTCTCAGAGCTTTACACAGACACACGCACGCACGCACACACACACACACACACACACACACACACGTGCACATTCAGGCTTACCTTGGTTCCAAATCACAATAGACACAGGGCAAGAAGCTCTGCACACAGCCTAGAAGGAATGGGCTTCAGTGCCTCACAGACTCAGTAGACCTGTTTAGATTAAGGTTTAGATACTGTCCCTCAGCTTTTTTCCTTACAAGCAGGCCAGATGAACCGAAGAACAACTCTACCCCCACTTTCCTGGTTAATTCATTAGGTCACTGCTTCTGACAGCTTCATCTCCCTGGGCAGAGAAGTAGCATGGATTGTGGTTAAGTGTAGGAGCTTAGAGCCTTCTGCCTGGATGCAACCCAACCATGCTCATTCATGAACTGTGATGTTTTTCTGTTTCTGAACCAGTAAAATGGGAAGAATTGAAATAATGGAACCTACCTTCTAGGTCTGTTAACAGGCTTAAATAAATTAATATCTGGGAGCTCGTAGAATAATGCCCAGTACATGACAAGCTCTACACATTTGTCAGAGAAATGCAGTGACCATGACTGTTAGCTCTGAGTACCAACTGCCCACTGGGCACTAAAACTTCCTTTACTTCTGGTCTCTCCATGAGGCTTTTACTGAAGCCAGTTCATATTGCCTGCCTGAGTTTGCTACAGATATGGGCACTGTGCCTCCCTTACCCCTTTTCTTATAATACCTGAGTGTTTACCCTAATCCTTTGCTACACGATCAACAGCATTGACATTACCTGGAAACTTGTGAAAAATTCAGGATTTCTGGCCCCACCTCCCACTTACTGAATCAGAATGTGGAGTCTAGATGTTCACCCAGGTAACTGAGGTGTATGTGAATCTGAGAAACACTGCTTTGAACTTCTTTCCTAGTCCAAATCTCACTGCGAGAGTCTAAAGGGACAATACATTACTTGCTACTAATAATATAATACCAAGCTTGAAAACAGCCATGAGAAAATAATTTCTAATTGTGGCCATTCTCCTTTCTTGCATTCCACTATAAGTTTTCTTGAGTGAAGAGGAGAGAAAGAAGTAGAGCAACAGCTTGCTTACTGGGAACTGGGGCTAAGCCCGAGGACATGCAAGATGGTTTGTAAGAAGGGAATCCTGCCCATCCCAGTCTCTCTCTGCAGGGCAGCAGAGGGTTGAGAGGCCCCGCCTTTATGGATGAATATCAATCTCCAGATGTTACAAAGAGTATCATTATTCAAATCCCTGGGCAAAAGAAACACCACACTATTTATTTCCAAATGACATTTTCTACACTTAAAATGATTTCCTTCTCCCCAAAAGATAACATACGATTTGCATGTGAATTTTTTAACGTTCTAAGAGTAAACACAGGCATGAAGAAAATACAAATATCACTTATTACAGGAAAATAAATGTTCAGATAAAACTTTGTTAATATAATTATTCCGATGTATATATACTCTATTATCTATTTACCTATATTATATAAAGTAACATCATGCTACTTTGTTGTAATCTACTTGAAGCATTTCAGAATGATAAATGCTTTGGGTATCTTTTTAATATAAAATCAAAATGTCGTTTTTATAAGCTATGCTTTACCTAAAAAACCTAAAGTCACCAAGTGAAGTATTAAAGAGAAAAAACTTACACTATTTGCACATTAGAATATGTTTATTAACAAGGAATATCTCCAAGTATTTCATTACTTTGTAATTCATCATCCTGAACATTATACAAGGGAATTGCAGTTACTATTGTTCACAGAAAAAAAAATCACCTAAATTAGATTCTAGCTTCTAATAAAGTAAACAAATGAATGTACAAAGAAAGTCTTTCTCTCAAGCAGCAGTTTTGTGCTCTATATTCCAAATTCTTTTCTGGAGCAAATAGTTATGTTTGACTCACCAACCAGTAAAAGGCAGCATCAATACAGAAAATGATTACAGAGCTATTACGATAGAGTTAATACGGTTATCTCAACTTACTGCCAGAAACCTAATAATTCTTTCTGATGACAATAACATGTCCTGGTTGATCAACAGGTCTTTCTTCTTTGGTCTCTCATGTTGTTAATGATAATTTTTCCTCCACACTAAAAAACAAAATATCTTCCTACTCAACACAAATAAGAAATATTTATATTCTCCTATAAATAAAATCTTGAAAGCATGTCTGGATTGTGCAATTCAGAAGGTCAACAACATTTCATCAGGTATGCGGTTTCTATCAGGTATGAGTTCTGGTGATTTCCACGTGTCAGCTCTGCTATGGTCACAAGAAGGCGACTGCCCACCACTGACCACTGACAGAGAAGGAGAGCGTCACAGGCCCATGCCTAAACCAATCCCTGGTGAAGGAAGGAGATGTTCATAACTGGTGTATTTTAATGATGTTTCACTGCCTGGGGCTGTCACTGTTGCCCCGCCTTCCACCCCACCGCAGCACAGAGCTCTGCTGAGGAGGTTGGATAAACAAGGTAAGTGTTGGGAAGCAGGGAAGGTTTTGAGTAGTTGATGGGAAGCCAAGCAACCGTAGGCTGCCACTCAGGTGCCCACAAAAATGAAGTAGTGAGGACAACTATGGAAATCAAAGCCACAAGGTGGGGTGTATAGTTTTCCTAAAACAGTGAGGAGCTATTGAAAAGTTTCAAGCAGATCACTACTGCGACTGCATCTGGGTTTAGGGAGATAATTCTAAGGGTAGGATGGAGAAGATCAAACCAGAAGCAGGAAGAGCACCCATGAGGAAGCTGTTGCAATCATTCAGGACAGATGTAACTCATATACTGATGGTGAGGGCTGGGAATAAAAGGTGCCTAAGAGAGAGATTCAAGTAATAGCTAGACTTACTGACCTCTTATTATGTGCCAGGTTCTCCACTAAGTGCTTTACATCAAATAATTTAAACTGTATCATTAGTAATTTTTATTTTGATGATATGTTGAAACAACAATATATTGCATAAATTGCTTAAATAAATTATATTACCAAAATTAATTTCACTGTTGTTGGCTGTTTTCTTTTTCTTTCTTCTTCTTCTTTTTTTTAATGTGGCCACCAAAGTGTGTGGCTTGCATTTGTGAGTTTTACTTTTTTTCTACTGAGCAGCGCTGATCTGGAACCTTCAGCTCCCCCCTGCTCTTATCCTCTCCCCATCACTGGTTCATCCCCATTGACTATGGGAAGCTTTTCCAATTCTTTTTATTTATTGCCCAATTATTGAATGAGGAAAATAAGAAAATATATTTTAAAAAAATATATGTCTTTATTGATTTCAGAGAGAGGAAGGGAGGGGGGAGAGAGAGAGATAGAAACATCAATGATGAGAGAGTCATTGATCGGCTGCCTCCTGCACACCCCCCACTGGGGATGGAGCCCGCAACCCAGGCATGTGCCCTGATCGGAAACCGAGCTTCGATCTCCTGGATCCTAGGTCAATGCTCAACCTGAGCCTCCTCTATGCCGTAGCTGGTGTGAGACACTTCATTTGTTACATTTAGCTCTTCCAACAACCAGATAAATTCCATTATACACCACAATTTACATAGGAAGAAATTGAGGCTCTGAGAAATTAATGATTTTAAGCAAGGCCTCACAAAAAATTGGTATTTGTGAAATTACATTGCAAAATTTCCTAAAGGCTTTGGATTTCAAAACCCATCCAAAAACTCAAGATCCATGAAGGCACATCTTAGAAAAAAAAAATCTGTATCTGCTTTCTTTATTTCTTGCAATTTATCACACTTTCCAAATGAAGAAATTGCCTTCAATCTTCACTATTTTAAAAATATAAATTTTTAGTTCTCATATTGATATCATTGTAATGATCTGGTTATTATTTAACAGGAAAGGAGTAAAGGGGAGACCAGGTAATACAGGCATGCTATTTATACAGCTCTGCCAGAAAACTGTACTTTAGCACTTTCCAATTCTGTTCCCTGCAGATTGATGGGGCAAGAGACTGAACAAAGGCAGTTTAGATGCATGCCCAGTAAGGTCTGAGTGACATGGGAAGAAGCTTACCTGTCAGTCACACCTAGAAGTGAGTCAGTGGCCAAAATAGGCATGGCCACTGCAAGGTCAAGAAACCTGAATATTTAAACTCCCGGACAAAGAAGCATGCCCTCTTGCCTCTCCTGCTTGCCTGCACTCCTGTGACTCCTGTTGCAGGGAGGAGGCTTCCCTGCACCCACGTGGCTCACGGCCATGTGGGACCCATGCAATGAACTGATCGACTTTAATTAGCCTGAATGTTGAACTGGACCTGGCTGCAACATGGAACAGAAGTTCTGGACACTGGCTTTCCTTTTGGATCTACTGGAACCCGAGCTGCACCGCTTTCAGGACTGGTTTAAGGGACTTGGAACTTTACAACAAGAGAAATATAATCCACGCCAATAAAAACCATTGATTTTCCTGTGAGAATCTTAGAAAATTCTTTTTCTGAAGATATCACAAGAGCCACCCCATGCCCACTAGTGTCTGGGAAATTGGACCCCCTAATTTCTCCAGCAACAACATCATTTAGGATGCAACACTTTTTCCCCTCTGCAACTTCAGAACATTTCTATTCATTGTAAGGGCAGCTATTGATTTGTCACTTATGTAACTATATACTCTTTAATTTTTTATTAAGACATTGATTACATTGTACTACAATTTGTTGAACTATCTATACTACTTAACATTGGCCTGCCTATTAGAATGTATTGTATTTAATCAGATTTGTATCCTAAGAGTCTAGTATGATATGTGAAAACATAGTAAGCATTTGATAAATGATAGTTGAATTGAAATGAAAGGGCATTAATATTCAATTAAAATTGCCTATGACTTCTAAAATATTACCGAAAAAAAACAAAAAAGTGAGTTGAGGAGAGGGATGGGAAGGACTGAATGAAAGAAGGTGAAAGGATTAGCCACAGAACCTGTAGGCATAACCCAGAGATACAGACAGTAGGATCGTGATACCCAGAGGAAAGCAGGGGCAGGTGGAGGTGGGCAAAGGGGGGGCATGGGGACATCTGTAATAGTGTCAACAATAAAAATACAGTTTAAAAGGATATCTCATAGTTTTAAATCTGCATTATTAGGAGCACAGCAGAGTCTTTTATATGCATAGAAGTTGAGAGGGAAGGTTTTTCCAAGAGAAGACAATGTTTGATCTTGCATGTGTTTCATCTCAGTAGTGATGAAGTGTGTGAGTGGGCAGGTAAGTCTGCTCCATCCTGGATTCAGAAGTTCTAGTGACATACACATTTGATGGCTGCCAAGGTGTAAGAAGCCATGTGTAATGGCTAAAAAACCCTGACTGTGCCTTACTGTGGGCCTGGGTGTGAAGTAAGAACAGCACTGATTTTATTTCATGCAATGTTCACCAAAACTCTGTAAGAATTCCTCTTCTCATTTAACAAACAAGGGTAATTTAAACATACGTTGATCAGGGCCACACAGCTAACAAGTGACCATGCCAGGATTTAAACCTAGTTTCATGTCCCCTGGACGGTCCCAAATCACTACAATGCATAAGACCTGATTGAAAATTGAGAAACAGCCCTTCCCTGTGCTGCCTTTTATGAACACTTTTGTTTCTTAGAAGAATGAAAAGATAGAAAGTTTGTAAAATTTTTCTTTACTGTCTAGTTCCAGTCACATTTGCTGGAATTAACCTCTTATTCATTTTGCTGAGTAACTTTTCAAAGGTTTAGCAATTTGTTTTTCTTATTTGTTTGAAACTGTGGATTCAAGTGTTTACTATGTCAGTTTACATAACCTGCCTCATTGTTCCCAATGAATGCCTAATATTCCATAGTGTATATTTATGTAAAATTTTCTCTAACTTTTGCAGTTGATGGTTTCCAATTTCATGCTATTATAATTAATACTCTGATCATTGTTCACAAACATAAATCTTTGCACACTTAAGTATCTGTAAAATTAATTTGTAGAAGTTGTATGTCTAGGTGAAATAATATATATTTAAAATTTTGGCAGAGACTAGCAATATACCTTCGTCCAAAACCTGTATCAATATATGTCCCCACCAAGATACTCACTTCTGTAGGGATGAAAAGACTCATCCTTACAGAAATAATTTTGCTGACCCAGTTTTATACTTTTATGACCACCTTGAGGGTTGTTGTATGCAGGGCCCTCCCTGGTAAATATTTTTGGAATACCCCCATATAAAAAATTTGAGTCACCAAAAATCAGCATGTCATTCCCATTCTGACAGCCCAATCACATGCTAGTCTGGAAAGAAATACCTTGCAGGCCAAGGGGAGCAAATTGTTTACTAGGTAATTCTTTTATAATCAAGACCAAGCTACAAGGCTGTGGACCATTCCCATAGGCTCAATTCTTGGAGCTTTTAAGGGGCATCTGATTGCATCACGAGGGTAGAGTCAGAGAGCATCCCGAAGAGGAGAAACAGGCACCAGAGCCCACACTGGTTCTTGTCTCAGCTCAGGGTACTTTGACCAAAAGGCTTGTTGCCCTCCAGCTGGCCCAGTCACAAGAGAGAGAGGGACTTACAAAATTTTAAGGAAGTTGCCCCAAAATGTAAGGTCTCCTGAGGAGCAGTGTTTCCCTGCCCCAGTATTTGCTGGGATCAAACGGTGTCACTGACTATGCCACCTAACAATGAAGTCATGGGAATAAATTAATTCTCTGGAAAAAAAAAAAATGTTGAAATTAACGCTTTAAATCAAAAGTTAGGCAGTGGAAAATGTTTGCAGATAGGGGAAATCATCCCCTGGAAAACTGATATGCTAAAGATAAAGAGAACTAAACAAGCCGTTTAAGGGCCCTCTCCATTTCTTTCAGGAAAGCATATGCTTTCAAACCCACCTTTTCAGAAATATCTCTGCCCTTTTGCCTCACCAGTTGAGAGGCAATGGCAGAAAATTCTTATCTAATAGAAAGGAAGGAAAAAGCTCATGAAAGTTTGATTTGACAGGAGCGAAGATCTGATTATCACCTATATGCCATACATAACAATTGTCTCTTTTAACCCCAGGTAGTGTTGAAAGTTATAGAATTCATTTCAGTCAATCTGATCTTTCTGTTGCTCAGACACCCATGACTGAGGGCTCAGGCAGGACAGGTGGAGCATGGGCAGGGGGTTAGGTCCTCTCTGTAAATCTTGCTTACTCTTATCAATATGTGGATATAAATCTAGTTTTATGTAAATTTCTCTCTATACACACATTCTATTATATTATTCCGATTGAGTTTATCCATTGAGACTGAGATTATATACTGATAACAATAGCGTCATGGCTAATTTTATGTGTCAACTTGCCTGAGCCACGATGCCCAGATATTTGACATTTGGTCCAACATTTTTCTGAAAGTCTTTAGAATGAGATTAACATTGAAATCAATGGACCTTGAGTTATCACATTTTCCTTTGTTTTAGTCACTTCAGGTAGCTCTAACACAAACCATAGACTGGGTGACTTATAAACAACAGAAACTTATTTCTCACTGTTTTGGAAGCTAGAAGTTTGAGATCAGGGCACCAGTACAATGGGGTTCTGATGAAGGCCCCCCTTCTGGGTTGCAAACTGCCAACTTCTCATCGTATCCTCACATGGTAGATCGCAGAGTGAAGAAACAGGGTCTCTTCTTATAAGGGTACTATTCCCATCCATAAAGATTCCACCTTCAAAGACCTAATCACCTCTAAAAGGTCCCATCTCCTAATAACATCACAACAGAAATTAGAATTTCGACAAATAAATTTTGGGGAGACAAATATTCAGACCATAACATCCTCCATAATGTGTGTGGGAAGAAAGACCTCATACAAACACTTGAAGCTCTTACTACAACAAAGATTGACCTCCCCTGAGCAAGAAGGAATTGTGCCAGCAGCCTGCTTTTAGGCTTGAACTACAGCTATTCCTGGGTCTCCAGCCTGCAGGCCTACCCTGCAGTCTTTGAGCTTAGCAAGTCTTTGCAATTGTGTGAGCCAATTCTTTACAATAAATTTCTCCCTATACACACATGCTGTTAGTTCTGTTTCTGTAGAGAATGCTGACTAGTACAAAGGGGCTAACATTTATTGAGCATCTGTTATGTGACAAGTATTTTCCCAATTGCTTTACAAGTATTAATTATTTCATTTGATCCTCACAACACAACTAAGAAGTGATTAGTTAGATAGCAGTTAAAGCCAGGTCTACTTTACAGAGAAAAAAGAGGCACTCCCAAATTGGCCAAAATTGCACTTTTTGTGGCAAATTTGTTATGTAAACTCAGGCAGTCTGATGTTAGAGCCCATGCACATAATGACTGTTTCATCTCTTGCCAAAATACAGGGTATTAGAGGAGACATATTATCAAATCTCTCAAAAATGGACACTGGTCAAGTAGAACAATTTTCTTATTGCACTCAGGAAATGCCAATCTGGGAAAATATATATTTATGTTGTTAATTAATAGGAAAGGATGTTTTGCACTAAGACTGCAATCAGCCTCATTCAAGACTTTAAAGTTTAGAGCCTGAATGGAGTTGATTGCAGGCAAGACTCAATGCTCATCAGACAATCAAATCACTCCATTTTTCCTAGACATTTTCTTACTTAACTGAACCCTAAGTAACATTTTCAAAGCAGATGATATTTCAATTTTTCCTCCCAGTTATGCCTGGTTGAATCATTGTTGTAGGCCAGCCAGCAAATGAGTCTCCACAACCTTGGAAAAGTAAATGACCTTATTGTAAGCTCTGACCTTGCTCGCAGCGTCTTCCCCGTTGATTTGTTAGCGCTGAGTGTGGCATATTGTTTCAGTTGGGCAAGGTCTTTGAAGCTCCACTCTTTGCCACCACTCCCTCCCTAATGATTTCAAGCTGTTCAAAGAACAGCTTTGAACCGCAGGCGGGAGCCAAATGTTTTACAGTAAAGCTGATTTAAAACAAGACTCAAATAATGCTTGCTTTTAGGGAACTGGGGGGGGGGGGGCTATGAATAAATGGACAGTACATGCTCCTAAATGTCCCCTTTGCTTGATCATTCAGAGATAGGTTTGTCTTTCATTATGTGTAGCGAGAGAAAAACAGACTTCTGGAATTTATAAAAAGGCAATAATGTAATACTTGCTTTACTAAGATTTAAAAGCAGTGCACATGAGATTTTATAATATGCAAACAATTTCAGTGCAACTAGGATGCCAGCGAAAGAATAAAGCTATTCATTTGTATTGATTTTTTTTTTTTCTTTCAACCCAGGGAAGCCTAGAAGGCAATATATTTGTTTTTTTAAAAGATGCAACAAAATCAGAATTTAATGTGTGTAGACAGCCCCAAACAATTTGGGGCAATAGAGAAAGCACCATCATATTACTTTTATTTAAAATACTAATAAATATAACTATTTACAAAAAAATGCCTTCAAAACTGATAGACTATTGCATAGATTTTGTGGATTAGAACCTATTGATTAGGTTCATATGTTACAGGAAGATGGTTCTTCCATCAGTTCTGCATTCCAGACACAATTTCTTGTACTGTTATTTGTAGTGATACATAACATTAGGCCATGCATATAGCAGATAATAAATATTTCCTGAATGAATGATGTCAGACAAAATGAATACATACTTTTTTTTTTTTTAAGCCATAGGAAAACAGAAGGCTCGCATGCTAGAGATATGTAAAATTGCAAACAGGGAAAAAACAAAACCAACCTTTAAAAAATAGCTACTGTTCATCATTAATCCCTAAATGATGTGCCTGAGATTGAAAAGAATTACTTTCCCTTAGGACCACAAACTCAGCATAGGGAAGGGCAGGGTAGAATTAGGGTGACTAAATCACATGGAAAAAACAAACACACAAAATTCCAGAAGGAGAAAAGTAAAAGGCGAAGGGAAGACATGAGAAGGAAGGAGAAGGCATGAATTGAAGGAGATCCACATGCTGCCAGCACAGAGAGGGCATATCAGTTTCCTATTGCTGCTGTAACAAATTACTGCAGACTTAGTGGGTTAAAACAAAACAAAATTTATTATCTTATAGCTCTGCAGATGAGAAGTCTTAAGTGTGCATTACAGAGCTAACGTCAAGGTGCCAACAAGGCTGCATTCCTCTTGGAGGCTCCGGGGGAGTATCTGTTCTTTGCCTTTTTCTGCTCTTAGAGGCTGTCCATATTTTTGGCACATGGTCCCACTTCATCTTCAAAGCCGTCAATGGCTTGGTATTTGTAACATAAGAAATAAAAGTCAAGTGATATCTGTTGGTTGGAAAGACTCTCAAAGATCATCTGGTGGTAGCTGAAGTTATTTTTCCAGAGAAAGAAGAAAGGGGATTTGGGCGCATAGTTATCTCCATCAGTTTTATCTGTTTATCTTCTGTCTCTCCCCAGTAGAATATAAACTTCACAAGAGGTCTGGCCCGCAATAAGTACGCAATAAAGAGTTTGGGGATGGATGGCTTGAGGGGGACAAAGCTTTTTCTTTTGGCTCATAGAATAAGTAGAGGAAGACCAGATGCCTGCAGGCAGCCAGCTTCTCCAGCAGATCATCAGCGCTCGTCTGCAGGAGGAAAGACAGAGACCCGAGGACCAACAGAAGCTGAATAAAGAAATGCAGCCAGAGAAAGATAACCTTGTTTGGATCCTAGGTCTCAGCTTATCTGAAGTCAGCCAAGTTTTTCAGCTACCAAATTAAACATACCAGTAAGCTGTATTTCATGATTAAGTTTATTGAGTTGAGGTTCCTGTGTTCTATAACAGAAGAAGTCCTGGGAATACATCCCCCTTTGCCCTATGGAGTCTCTCTCTTTCCCGAAATTAGCTGTAGTTTTCTGTTTCACTACATGAAGACACAGAGACCCTGGTCAGTTAGAAATAAATCCAGACTTTTCTTCTCCTGCACAATGCACTGAAAATTTTAAGAAAAAGAAATGGAAAAGTCTATGCAGTTTTATTTTTTTGAGTGTCCTGAACATGTAGAAATGTGTTCTTTTGCATGGTTGCTACGTCAGTACGTAATGGTGATTTAAAATGAGACAAGAAAAAGCCTGGATTGGATCCTAGTTCGAATTTCAGAAGAGAGACTGGATGGAATTAAATGCCCAAGACTAAGTGTCCCTTACGCTTTAATCATGTCTCTTGGTGAAAACACCTGAATGTTCTCAGACCCTAACCAGTCCCACCCTAGTTGTGACAATGCAAAACAAAAAATCCAATCAGCTTAATAATGGTGCCCAATAAACTGGATACTTCCTGAATCCCTCTGTAAATATGTCAGCACTTCAGCATCTACTCTTTTTTTTTTTTTTTTTTTTCATCACTCCAGGCACCAAGGTCAATAAAACATTTGGAAGAAATGAATATGTTGTACACATCGAAAGATATACTGTACGCAGCTGAACAAAAGACTTGTAGTGCACCATTTTATTGAACTCTTATTTCATTTCAAAAGCTGAAAGGGAAAGAGGACCACTGCAGATCTATCAAGGATGTGGGCTTTAATATTTACTTTACTCATAAAGAGCAAGTGACATGATGAGGACTCACCAGCACGGTGGAAACTCGGGTTGTCAGTGCCAGAAAATGAAATTTTTATTTATGGAAGTTTTAAGCTCTAGAAATGATATGTATTATTTTTCTGTTGCTGCTGATTTATAGATTAAATGAATTAGTAGTCACTAAGTTGCAGCTTCATATTTTTTCTCCGTAGAAACCAAGATTTAAAAAACGTCTGGGTGGAAGACTCATAGAGAGAGAGCAGGCTGCGAGCTCTTGGGGGAGGTGGGGCGGGGGTGGAGGGAGAGGGAGCTCCTGGGCTTGGGAAGCAGTGTGGCTGGTGGTTGTGGGTGGTAGGGGGTGGGTGCAGGTGGAAGACAATATAGGCAGGACAAATGGTGACAGAAAAATAATAAAATAAAATACAATAAAGAGAAAAAAAAAAATGACTAGGTGGAAAGTTTTTCAAGAGACAAGAGATAAACTGATTAAAATGTCTAAACTTTCTCTAAATGGAAAGGACAGAATTACCCTGAATGAAGACTTGCAGAGATATAGCTATTATGCTTTTGATTTGCAGACGATGAATAATATTAAATGGTCCTTTCTCACATAGAATATGTGAAACAAATGTACTTTCTTTGGGAAAATGATATTCATTTTATGAGTCTCTTGAGTTTAAAACAGTGTATCCAGGTTTCAATGCCTATATTATCTCTATTTTTAAATGACTCTTCAGGCTAAATTATTATGCACCCTGTTTAAATAAGGCAATAAGAAGCAAAGCCAAGTATATGCTTTCTTTTTCTTATTTTTGAAGTTCTTTTTATTAAACCATCCTGGCTTAATATCTATTTGTACAAAATGGATATCTGAATCCAGTCTATTAACTAATACACTTGTTATTGAAAAAATACAAGGAAAAAAACACTAAGAGAAATTGTGTTTCTATTTATTCAAGTTATTCATTTTATCAGAAGTATTTGTTGATCTCCTCATGTAATGTTTCTCAAACCTGCAATTTTTTATTGATTGATTTTAGGGAGAGAGGGGAAGAGAGAGAGAGAAACATCAATTTGTTGTTCCACTTATTTACGCATCCACTGGTTGATTCTTGCATGTGCCCTGATCCAGGATTGAACCTGCAGCTTTGGCATATTGGGATGACCCTATAACCAAATCAGTTATCCTGGCCAGGGCCTCCTTCACTTAATTTCTTAAAGGGAGAGTGGGGTAAAAGTTTTCTACCATATGCCAGGCACTGTTTAAAAAAGTGGAGATTTGGTGGTGAGCAATAGACACAGGTTTTTTTCTTCATAGAGAGCATTGATTAGAGGAGGTAGTAATAAATAAATATACAAACAATATAATTACCAATTATAATAATTATCATGAAATAAATGACCTAGATGATATATAAGAAAATAACGGTTGAAGTGTAGATAAGACTAAATTGTATAAGGCTATGGAGAGAAACTGGTTTTGAAAAGGTGACATTGAAGGTGATGCATGAAGAATAAAAAAGGGCCAGGCGTGTGGTGAAGGGGTGGAAAATATTTCAGTAGAGAGAACAGCAAGTGCAAAGGCTCTGAGGTGGAAAAAAGCTTGGCCAACTTCCAAAACTGAAAGGAGACTGGTTTGAACGCATATAATAAAGAGGTGTGATGAGAGGACATCAGAGAGGTGGGCTTCACTAGGTAACACCTGGCGGCTATGGCCTGAGTGTGTCCTTCCAAAATTCATACATAGAAACCTAACCTTCAACGTGATGGTACTGCAAGGTGGGGATTTGGGGAACTGATTAAGTTATGAGGGCAGAGCCTGCACAGCATAGGAAATAGAGTCCATAATATCATAATAACCATGTATAGTGACAGCTGTTCACTGTACTTATTGCAGCAATCATTTTGTAAGGTATATATACATGTAGAATCACTGTTTTATACCTGAAACTAATATACTATTGTATCTCAACTATAATTAAAATTTTTTTAGTTAAACATTTTTTAAAAACTCAATGGTATTATTGCCCTTACAAAAGGAGCCCCACAGAGAGCTCCCTTACCACCTTCTGCCACGTGAAGATTTATTGAGAAGTCTGTGACCTGGAAGAGGGCCCCCACCTGACCATGCTGGCACCCCATCTCAGACTCCCAGCCTCCAGAGCTGTGAGGAATAAAGTCCTGTTGTATATAAACTGCCCAGCGTGTGGTGTTTTGTAATAGCAGCCTGGAAAAACGAAGACCCTGTCTTACAGAGCTTAATATGTCTGGATTTTATTCTAAGAGCAGGAAAATAAGAGCAGTACAACTGCCCCAAAAAGTTATAAATAAAAGTAAAATTATATAAGCAGGGAAATGATATGATATGCTTTATCATTTAAAAGTCACTTTGATGCTCAACATCACTAATCATTAGAGAGATGGAAATCAAAACCATGATGAGATATCACCTCACTCGTGTCAGAATGGCTGCCATCAACAAATCAACAAACAAGTGCTGGTGAGGGTGTGGAGAAAGGAACTGTCATGCACTGTTGGTAAGATTGCAAATTGTTGCAGTCCCTATGAAATATAGTATGGAGTTTCCTCAAAATTTTAAAAGTAGAACTACCTTATGACCCTGCAATTCCACTTCTGGGTACCTGGCTGAAGAAATCCAAAGCACTAATTTGAAAACATATATACATCCGTATGTTCATTGCAACATTATTTACAATAGCCAAGACATGGAAGCAACCTAAGTGCCCATCGTAGACAATTCGATAAAGATGTGAGATTTTATATATATATATAATGGAATATAACTCGGCTATAAAAAGAATATAATCTTACTATTTGCGAAAACTTAGATGGACCTACAGGGTATTATGCTAAGTGAAATAAGTCAGAGAAAGACAAATACTATGTGATTTCACTTATATGTGGAATCTAAAAAACAAAATAAATGAACAAGCAGAACAGAAACAGACTCATAGATACAGAGAACATTTTGACGGTTGCCAGGTGGGAGGAGGTTTGGAGAGCTGGATGAAAAAGGTGAAGGTTTTAAGAAATACAAAATGACAGTTACAAAATAGTTACATGGATGTAAAGTACGGAATAAGGAATATAGTCAATAATATTGTAATAACTATGTATGGTGCCAGGTGAGTACTAGACTTATTGGGGAGATCATTTTGTAAATTATATAAATGTCTAACCACTATGCGGTGCACCTGAAACTAATATAATATTGAATGTCAACAGTATTAAAAAAATAAAGAAATGAAAAGAAAAAACAGCAATCTCTCCCCCTCTCCCAAAAAATCACTTTGGAGATCTGTTTCACAACAATGTGAATATATTTAACAGAACTGAACTGTACATTTAAAATAATTAAGCTGATAACAAATATATCACTTTGTCCTTTTTAAAAATTCTTTTTAAATAAAGAATATATTGCACCATTAAAAAAAAAAAAAAGTCATTCTGTCTATTTAGAGAATAGACCATAGGAGAGAGTGAGTAGAAGCAGAGAGACATGATTGCAGTGGTCTAGAAAATAAATGACAGTGCCTTGGGTTAGAGTGGTGGCAATAAGAATGAACAGATGGAGATGAATTCGGGACCTATTTTAGGGGGAAAAAATAACCAAAAATATATTTGATGAATGGATTGAAGATGAAAGATATTTGATGAGTGAATGAAAAAAAAAAAAAAAAGGAATCAGAATTAACTACTATTTAAAATATTGTCACAAAGGAAAGAAAAAGGTGGGACGGTGAGTTTACTGTCAGAGATCAAAGACCAGAGAGGCGTGATTACTGGAGGCATCCTGAATTAAATGGCAGGTCAAAAATTAAACAGAATGGGAGCCCCAGCATTAGCAAGAAGTTGGCAAGTCTTCTCTCATGAAAAGCTCATAAAACTTTATTTAGTTACCAAAACAACAATTTCTGATTTCTGAAAATTAACTCACCAAAATTGAGAAATATTCATTTATTAAAAAAAAGTTTCTAAACTTTGGAAAAGAACAGTGAGAAGCTGTGACTTTCTCGCCTGGGGCTGCGCCACACTCCCCCCTCCGAGATGCTGCTGTAGTTCCAAAGGGTGAGGCTCACCTAAACCCAGCAGGTCTGCTGCGGAAGGGGGCTAATTTGATTTGAATCAACAGGAGAAAAATCTAGGGGTCTTGCCAGTAAAGGGAGAAAACTGGGCAGTATACCAATGGGCACAACTCATAGCTCTGGAAGCTGTAGAGTTTTGTATTTGGTTGAGGTCAGTAGAAACCAGTGCTTTCATATAAATTGAACATGGAAACCCTGAAAATGAAAGAATTAAAGAGGGGCTAGATAGGCTTGCCAAACCTCCCAGGTTTACTGGAAGGCTGTGTGCATCGGCAGAGGAGACCTGGAAAAGCCCAAACTCTCCACATAGTCTTGAATGCCTGGGATTCTGTTCATGTGCATAGGGAAGACCTGAGAGGGTGCCAAACATTGTGCTCTCCAGCCCGTAGACAGATGTTGTCAAAGCTGGAAGGCTAACTGAGTCGGTGGTTGAGCACAACCTCCGATTAAACATTGGCTAGCTGTAAAGACATGCAGATATAGATGCTACCCCTATGAATCCAACTAAGAAATAAAATTAATGAAAACATCAAATACTGGTGAGGACATGAATCAATAGGAACTCTCATTCCTTGCTGGTGAAAATACAAAATGGGGCAGGCATTTTGGAGGACAATTTGGCTGTTTTTATAAAACTAAACATACTCTTACCATACAATCGAGCAATTGTGCTCCTTGGTATTTACTCAAAGGAGTTGAAACTTATGTTTACAAAAAACCTGCCCATGAATATTCATAGAAACTTTATTAACAATTGCCAAAACTTGGAAACAACCAAGTCCTTTAGAAGGTAGATGACTGCTCTGCTGGTGTGGCTCAGTGGTTGTGTGTCAACCCATGCACCAAGAGGTCACTGGTTCTATTCCCGGTTAGGGCACATGCCCAGGTTGCAAGCTCTATCCCCAGTAGGGGGTGTGCAGGAGGAAGCCAATTGATGTTGATGCTTCTCTCTCATCTGTGTTTTTAGATGTTTCTATCTCTCCCTCTCCCTTCTTCTCTCTCTAAAATCAATAAAAACATTTTTTTAAAAAAGCTAAATAATTTTTGCTTCCTCCAGACAATAGACTATTACTCAGTGTTAAAAAGAAATGAGTTATCAAGGGTTGAAAACACATGGAGAAACCTTAAATGCATATTCTTTTTTTTTTAAAACATATCTTTATTGATTTCAGAGAGAGGAAAGGAGAGGGAGAGAGAGATAGAAACATCAATGATGAGAGAGTCACTGATCGGCAGCCTCCTGCACGCCCCCTGACCGGGGATCGAGCCCGCAACCCCAGGCATGTGCCCCAACCGGGAATTGAACCCCGATCGCCTGGATCCTAGGTCGATGCTCAACCCCCGAGCCACGCCCGGCTGGGCTGCATATTCTTAACTAAAAGAAACCAGTATGAAAAGGCTATATACTGTGTGGTTCCAACTTTATGACATTCTGGAAAAGCCAAAATGATGGAGGCAGTGAAAAGATCAGGGGTGGCCAGGGATTGAAGGTTGGGGGTGGGAGAAGCTGCATAAGCAGAGCACATATGGCCTAGTGACAACACAGTCATCATAAGATTGTAGCACAGTGCATTACTCAGGGGTAGGTGCTGGTGCTGGTGTAAACAAACCTACTGCTCCACCAGTCATATAAAAGTATAGCACATACAATATATACAATACATAATACTTGATGATGATGACAAACAACTCTATTACTGGTTTATATATTTACTATACTATACTTGTCATTATTTTGGAGTGTACTCTTTCTAGTTATAAAAATGTTCGCCGTAAAGTTGAGTTGTATGCTGTGTTACGAGGGAAGCAGCCTCATACATCTTATATTTTCCACATTTCTTGATTGCATCATTTTCTCTTGCTTGGTTTGTGTTTTTTTAATCTTCACCCAAGGATACTTTTTCCATTGATTTTCAGAGAGAGTGTCAGGGAGACAGAGAAAGAAAAACATTGATGTGAGAGAGACACATCGATTGCTTTCCTTCCACATGCTCCCTGACCAGGCCTGGGGATCAAGACCCAAACCAAGGTATATGCCCTTGGCTGGAATTGAACCTGGGAGAGAGCCTTCAGTCCACGGGCCAATGCTCTAACTACTGAGCCAAGCCATATAGAGCTATTGCTTGGTTTAATCACGTGTTATTTTGTACAGTAAACTTGGTACAAGCCTGTAGTCTAGGAGCAATAGGCTGTACCATATAGTTTAGGTGTGTAGTAGGCTATACCATCTAGGTTTGTGTAAGTGCATTTTATAATGTTTGCACAATGATGAAATTGCCTAAAGACACATTTCTGAGAACATATCCTTGTCATTAATTGACACATAACTGTCCTGTTTACAAATTGGTAAGCTGATTGTAAAATTGATATGGGAATACATGCACTTTTAGAAGAACTAATTTTGAAAAAAAATAAATTTGAAGCTCATACACCACACTTACAAAACTTACTAAAAAGCACTACCAATAAAGATTGTGTGATAATGGCATGAGGATAGACAAATGGATCAGTAGAACAGAATTTAAAGACGAGGAATAAACACACTTATGATCAATTTATTTCAACAAAGGACAACTAATGCAGAAAAGACAACTTATTTTTAAAACTCTAATTCCCCTTGCATTGTTTTTTGTTCTTTGAATTTTAAAATTATTTTATATTTATGCATGATGTGAGATAAGAATCAGAGTTCATTTTTCCTCCTCACCTCATGCATAAATATTAACTCAAAGTGTATAATTACCTTATAGTATGAGCAAAAACTATAAAACGTCTATAAGAAAACTTAGGAAAAAATTTTGTGACTTCATGTTAGGCAAATATTTCTTGGATATGACACCAAACGCATAACCTAAAAAGGAAAAAATTAAAAATATGGACTTCGTCAAAATTAAGAAAATAAAGACAAGCCAGGGTCTGAGAAAAAACAATTTAAAAGTTGCATATCTGATAAAGGATTTGTATACAGACTATATAAAGAACTTATCACTCAATAACATAAAAATGTTGAAATCAGTTTACAAATGAGCAAAAGACTTGAATATACATTTCACTAAATTATATATACGAATAGCTGATAATCTCATGAAAAGATGCCCAATATAATTACTCATTAATGAAATGAAAATTGTAACCATAATAAGATACCACTATATACCTACTAGATTTGCTTCATTAGAAACAAAGAGAATTCATACAAATGTAGGAAAATTATATTCCTAGTGAAACTGCATATTCATGTAATGGAATATTATCCAGCAATAAAAATGAATGAAATAATGGTTCATATAACAACATGGATATGATATAGTAGGCAGTTAGATAGACATGGGCAGAATAGAAAAAATAGGCCAGGCACTGAAGGTCACCAAGGCAGAAAAGCCTGGGGACCTAGCAACAGGCAAAACTGGGAGAACTAAGACCTCACCCCAGGGTGACCTTTCCTCCCCTAGCATATTGCTGGTCATGCAGTTTGGACCCTCCCTTGACCTTTCTTCCCCTAGTATGGTATTAGTCATGTGGTAAATGCCCTTAGAGGAGAAACAAGGAGGGCCAGAGAATAGCCTCATACAACTCCCATAGAAGCTCTTGCATGACCAATTCCTTAAGCATCAAGCCCTCAGCACATCAAACAATTTTAGGAATAAAGCCTCAGGTCTGTTGACCACAGAGTCAAAGTTTTGGTCAAACTAGAGATAACATCTATGCCTCAGTTCTGCTTCAGCTCCAGGTCCAGAAAGCAGTAAGGCCAGGTAAGGCAACACCATAATTGACTTTAGGACCATTTGCAATGACCAATCAGTGGACACCATGACCCTAAAAGGACGCACCTGGAAAGCTGATGAATATTCTATTGGGATCCGAAGCTGGGACCTATCCTAGGGTCCCTGCCCTTGGAAAGCAGAGGAAAGCCCTCAAGACAAAAGACTCAGCCAATTCCTTTCCTCCCCCTTTCTTCCTACAAGGCACTTACCTTTGCTTTCTTTCTCCTGAGCCTCCAAGGCCCTTCTTTTAGCTTGTTTTTTAGTCCACACAGCCCATCTGACTCCCTTCTTCTACCCCTGTGACTTTCTAAATAAACTTTTGCTTGTATTTGAGTTCCTTGATTCTGAATTCTTTTCTTAGCCAAGGTCAAGGACTTAAGTCTAACATCTGGTGACCTTTGTCTTTAACACCATTGCCTCAAAAGCATTATGCTAAGTATATCCACTATTTTCTGTGTAATATACAAATTTAAGAAACAATTGAGTAAATAAAAGCATATGTGATGCTTGAAAAGAGCATAAATTGTGGAAGTGTTATATGACTGACTGAAGTTTGGGGAATATATATATTTTTAATGTAGCTATCTTCAAGAGATTGTAGAAAAATAAACCATAGCCAGCTATTATCTTCTAGGCCTGTCCCTTTCTTACCAGCATACCAGTCACTGACAATGGAACATGGAATTCTTTCCCACTAACCCTAAACACAATTCTCCACCAACACTAGACCTCACTAAGTCACCATTAATGTGCACTATTAGATGTGGAAGTCAAAATCTATTTCCCACCCTTTACATAAACTTGTTTTTCAATACCATGACCGCAAAAACTTAATGTAGAGATGTGGAAATTAAGGGCCCAGCGGGAAAGTAGATGACAGGATAGTCTGCAGTAACCAGCCATAGGAAGCTAAAAGAGGCACAATGAAGACGCTGGGTGTCCAAGGCAAGAGACTAGAAGCAAAGCAGGGAAAGAGAGGCCAATCTGACACAAATCTGACAATGTAGCTTTCCCACTTTCAATTACCTATAGGCTTGCTGTTTTTCAGAGGATAAGACCCAAACTCTTTAGCTGGTATTTCAAGCCTATATGATTGGGCCATGGGCTATGTACCCAACCATTCCTCTTCAACAGCCACCAATATTGCTTTTCTCTCATATGCAATCTTCAGAATACTTGACTATTCCACAACATTCTGTGTATGATTATGTTTCTGAGAGTTAACTCATCACCTCTTTACAAAGCATTCTGCCTAGATATTCTGCTCCTGCCACTCTCTTACCCCACCTCAATCCATTCTATTCTGTCCCTAGAAAAGTCTGCTATTTCTTTAAGGCTTAGCCCAGACCTTAGCCCATAGGAAACATTCAGGTCACCTGCTCCCTCTCCTGATTTCCATAACACTTTGCTCATTCCTCTGGTTTGACAACTCTCATTTTGCGTGGTGGTTATTTATTTGTTGACTCCTAGCTCACGGAACATGACTAGCTCTGAATATCCAGAACCTATCACTGCTCATAGCACTAAGCATTTTTTTTTAATCAACATTTGTCACAGTGTCATCCAGGGAAGATCTTATTTTGATAAATACTTTATCAATGACAAGGAAAGATTTTAATTTTTAGTACTATAAGTTGCCCTCCCCTTTGCCCCCACCCCCCAGCCACAGAGGTTTAATTTCCTCCACTAAGTGACAAAATAAGCACTAGGCTTTTGACTTGGTCCATTGTAAGAAATCACAAGTGGGTATGTTAACTTTTATGCATAATGAAATCATACATAGAAAGATATCTGAAATGTAGCAGCAAAGAGGGCAGTCATTTCTCCATCATTTGAAACGATTAATTTCAGAAATAAATGAGGTAGTCATGCATTTAGGTTGATTTCTAAATCTTGCAGATCTCAACATATTTACTGGTATAGGTAGGCCTCAAGTATCAGTGCAGGATGTACACTCTTTAATTTGACTTAAGTTTGATTAAGTTTTTTAATGACTAAGAATGGTTGTTTAGTATCAGAACTTATTTTGTTCTCTAAACCATTCTCCTTTCTCAATCTGGATTTACAGCATCCATCATAATTCAATGTGTAGTAAGTATAAGGTTAGCACACTTCATGGCAGAGCCTTCCCATTTGGATGTAACCCTAAGCCATTCACTGCCTTATATGAGATTCAGATGTTCTCCTATGGCTTGTGTCACCATTGGAGATATTTGCAAAATTCAGACTAAATTTTTCTCTTAGATTTTACCAATCTAGGATTACCCTTACTAAAGACCATTTGAAATGATCATTTGGTCTCATAATTAATAGCTTCCCTTCCTAAAATTAAGCAGATTAAACACAATTCATACTACAATCTACACTGGCCAGTCACTTGCTCCCGTGTGCATTTCTGAAGTGATATTTTAATTAATGTACCATATGGTATTAGAACTCTTCCCTACAAAAAAGGAAAAGAGAAATTTCCAAAGAGGGTTTATGTCAACAGATTCCTACTATCTTGAGATAAATAAACCTTTTCTTGTTTCTCCCTTTCGTGGTATGGTACATCTTTAGGGGAATCTTATGGCCTTAAAATCTAATACAAGACTATAAGTAGAACCTAATACCAGAGTAATTGTTCAAAAACCCAAAGCAGTTGGTTTTTTTTAATTCATTTCTTGCAACTGAGGCTGAATAATAATGTTGGGAAATGATTAGAAAGGACCTTATACAAAAAAATATCAGAAAAAAAAAATGTTCTATAATTTTCCAAATAATTTTGAAACTCATTTTGCATATGAGTGAATAATGCTACCAATGAATGAGGACCACTTATCTTTCCTGCCAGCCCTGTTTGCTGAAGAATAAAAAAGAAAATATTGCGAAGTGTGAAAATGTAACAAGGGACACAAGGTAAAAATAGAATATACTAAAATACACTTCTGAGACTTGATTTTAGCATTTATTAAAAGCCCTGAAAAATCTTTCTCTATGCAGTAAAATTACTTAAAAAGAAGCATATCTGATTAGCCTCCTTTGGGAGATTCTAAACTTAAAAAAGTATATATTGATTTTGTGCTGTTCTGGTTTTTTCTTTTTTACCTAGAATAATCACTTCATAAAGAGCTAAAATTGCAAAATTATAAAGAGCTCAGAACATAAAAATGGATATTTGTCACTTACCACTGTGCATTTGAGACTGTTAACCCAAATTTGATTGCATGGAATATTCTGGGAACTGTGGCCTGCCCTCCTCCTTCCTGCCCTGATGACAGAGTGCCTTAATGATGAATACAGATCAGGAAGCAGTACTCTTGTGCCTTTTCATTTTATCAATCAAACATAACTTGGAGGGTCAGGACCAGATAATGTTATCATGAATTACCAGTATCACGAAAATAAGGGGTTTATAATTCGCAGCCTTTGAGGCAAGTCTAGTCACCAGCTTTTTTTGTATGGCCTGAAAACTAAGAATGGCTTTTACATTTTTTAAATGATAACAATATAATCAAAAGAATAGTATTTTAAGATATGAAAATTATGTAATATTTAAATTTTATTTTCTATAAATAATGGTTTTTTGGAATACAGCCACACACATTTGTGTCTGTGTTAGCTATGACATTTTTTAGTACAGTGGGAGAGTTGAGTTCTTACAACAAAGATGTTGTGGTCCCCAAGCTGAAAATAGTTATCATATGGCCAGTTATGGACTGAAGTGTGTACCCCCAAATTCATATGTTAAAGCCCTAACCCCCAATGTGACTGTATTTGGAGATAGGGACTTCACGGAAGTAATTAAGTTTAAATGATGTCATAAGTGTGGGATCTTAGTGCAATAACACTGGCATCCTTATAAGAAGAGAAAGAGACACTGAGAGTTCAAGTACACAGAGGAAAGGTCACGTGAGGACACAGCAAGGAGGTAGCCACGCGTAAGCCAAGAAGAGGCGAGACCAAACATCCACACCTTGAGGCTAGACGTCAATCCTCCACAATTGTGGGAAAAGGAATTTCTGTTTAAACCACCCAGGATGTGGTATTTTATTACAGCTGCCCTGGCAGATTAGTACATGGTCCTGTCTAAAATATTTATCAATGCCTGATCAAACTGGAAGCCACAAAATTTTAAATTGCTATCTGAAGTCACGATATTTATCTGTTACAGTACAACACAGAGTGGGAACCCTAAAATACACAACTCGAGCAGGAAAACAGATAAGTACAAGGAAGCACCTTTCTATTTGTACTCTAATGAAAATGATAAATTTGGGATGAAGGGGTTTCTGTGATTAGGCACCTGAAGTCTGTTTTATCCCTTCTCTCTGTGTCTTTGTTGTTTATGGCCTGCACAGGTGTGCGCGTGTGTTTATTTGGTTGTGGTTACTTTTTTGCTAATATGACAAGCAGTCTTCTGAGTAGGAGATTTTTATGATTCTCTCAATTATTTTGCTGCTGCTCATCTAAAGGAAACTTCATTTGTGTTTGAATAATTGGGGGCTCTTCTAATTTTTTTAAAGTTATGTTTAATGTTTTAAAAAATCAAAACTGAATTTCAGATGGCTTCCTTCTGTTGTGAACCACACAACGTGTTTCTCCTTTCCTCAGAAAACGCGCATCTGTGCCAGCAGGGCACAGAAATGTAGCTCAGAGCTGGTCGATAACAGGTCAGATCAGAGCTAAGAGTCTCTCAGAGTGCTCTCAAGAAGCGAAAACCCTGGGATATTTCAGGATGACAAGGAAATCCATTAACTCTGCCGATGGGCTAGTTTGGTTAAAAAACAAAAAAAATAAAACCTTTAAATGATTTCCACTATATTGTGTATTGGTGACTAATTATTTTTTTTTTTTTTCCAAATAGAAAAGAGGAAGCAATCTATTTTCTTTTTCATAGACCCACAGACTATTAGGAACTGGAGGCAACCTTGGTAATCATCTAGCCGTGATCATCCTCATAGCTCTGTCGATGAGAGAGGATTTTGAGTAACTTGAGCTATGTCTTTATCAGTCAGCAGAGTTTAGGTTACACTACAGTAGAAACTCAACTCCAGATCTGAGTAGCAACAAAAAAGGGAGTTATTTCTCCCGTATGCTATCCGTGCAAGGGGGTGGGTGGGTGGATGTTCTGTTCATCATGTTCCCTTAGGGCCTGGGGCTGGCCTATCTCAACATGAGCTTCCATGCGCACCATGGCAGAGAAAAGAGTGGCCTGTCTTCTATTTCTGTCTCATATCAGTAGCCAAAGCAAGCCGCGAGCCTACATGACAACGACAAAGGAAGCAGGGACACACCATCTCATTCCGTGCCTGGTGGGATAACTGTAATGCTCATAAGAGCCTCGGAGTCTGCCATAAACTCCGGTGTTTCTGGTTTGTCACTTGTTACAACTAAAATAGCAGCTACTAAGAACATCTTCCTTTTGAGCCAGAGGAGACAGACACTGTGTTTCCAATAAGGCATTTTAGAAATTAATTTTTTCCTCCCAATATTGTTTTTTTCCACTTGCACAGAAATAGCCGATGAGGCACAAGTCAGTGGAGGGGGAACAAAAAAAAACATATGAATATAAAAAAGGGAGTTTTATTTTACTCATTTCTAAATAAAGTATGAGGGGGATGCAGTGGAAGCAGAAATCCTGTCTATTTTTGTTTGTTTCTTTGGACATTCAGTCCTGATCATAAAGGAAATCTCTCAAAAATCAGTCTCTCATTTAATTGCCTTACCAGAAACATTGGCTGGGACAATATAGAATCTAGCAATGTGACCTCTGGCTTGAGCTTTTGAAACTATAAAGAGTAAAAATGGATGGACAAAAACTATAGAATGGGCCTGTCAGTGATAACCTGAAGGCAGTTCCTAAAGGGAGTAAGAGGCACTGGCCACAGCCCAAATTCCTGGGCGGCAGTGGGATATACCTGTTGTATGCTGATGGATCTGACAAAAGTACACGCAAATAGCTACGTAAACTGTGAAATGTAACAAAAGTTGTACTTGTGTGTGATGTAAAAATGCTAACTTTTTCATAAGTTGGTCACTAGTGTCCAAAGTCCACGAAAATGTGTCTTATTCCAAAATGATGATTCATTTTCACCAACAGCAGCTCAGGTAGAAATACCCTCTCCCACACCCTTGAGGTTTTGTTAAGTCTGAGAAGGAGACTCGCTTAACCAACTTGCCCCAAATCACACAGCTTTTAAGGAGCTAAATCAATGCTAGGACTCTAGTGCCCTGTACCTCAAGGTTCCTTTCCTATACTACTGTATCCTTCAGCAGTTAGCTGAGTGATTCCAGCAAGGGGCTAAGCTATGCCATTTCTGAAAATTTCCAAGAAATAAAGTCCTTTAATGATATGTATGGAATTATGTGCCATTATAAAATATAGATGATTTACCCAGTTCACATGCAACATTTTTGAAGATTTCTGTGAATTATATCATTGCTGTACCAGGTTATCTTCACTTCCTCTTAATATATTCATTTATTTTCTAGTATACTGTAGGACTAGCAAGTAATTTACGTAATGTGGTTTGTTGATATGCTTATGTAGGTGTGCGTTACTTGCCTGCGGTTGACCAAAACAAATAACCACCAACTGGGTGGTTTAAAACAACAGAGATGCTGGAAAAAAGAAGTTCAAAATCAAGGTGTAGGCAGGACCACCCACCTCTGTAGCCTCTAGGGGAGAACTTTCCTTGCCTCTTCCAGCTTCCAGTGTCTGTCCAGAATTCCTGGCTGTTCCTTGGGTTGGGATCACAATACTCCAACCTCTGTCTCCATCTTCACATCACAGTCGCCTCTTCTGCCTGTCATATGTCCCCTTTGTGTCTGCACTTGTCATTGGATTAAGGGCCTACCGTATAATTCAGGAAAATCTCTTCCTCTCAAAATCCTTAATTACATCTTCAAAGACCCCTTTTCCAAATAAGTTTTAATATTCACAGGCTGCAGACTTGGACAAATCTTTTTGGAGGCCACCATTCAACTCAGTGCAAGGTGCTCATCATAATATGATTCTGTCTTTATTCAATTGTCATTTTGGGAGTAAAAGGCAAACCTGTTTCTCAGTTTGGCTATAAATAAATATTTGGAAGAGGGGCGGGGAAGATAAAAGCAAGTCCAAATAAAATCTATCCAAATATAATGACCTGGTTCTGAGTCTTGAGTTATTTTTTAGTGTTGATTTATGAAAATAATTGAAACAAACAAACAAAAAATCCGGCTAATGAACCAGAGATGAGAAGCAGGTGATAAGGGCCTACAGCATGTCGACCAGGGGAAAATTGAAAGAAACCTATTTCATTGCTAAAATATAAACTAGCCTGTGTGACTCTGGGAATGGGTTTGCAAAGGGAAGTTACTGTATGATTCCAAGATGATAGTTCCCATGAATAGTGAACATGTGTAAGACTTACATACCCTGTCTCTGTCTCTCTCTTTTGGGTTTTGAAGGAAGCAAGCTCCTCCTACTTTGATGGTACTATTATTAAAATGGCACTAAAGTTGAATCCCTCTTTCCAAAGAAATTTACAAAGGTTTTGAGTCAAATTTTAAATTTTGGATGGACTACCTAAGAGTCATTTCATCTTTGTCCAGCATCAGCTTGTCATCTATATAAATAGAGGCTATAATAATGAAGCTACTAACAATATCCCTGATGATGATGATGATAAATATTGACATTTTAGAGTCTTTTAAGCCTAAATGAAATGATCTATAGAAAATATTTATCCTGTGTTAACAAAAGAATGTTCCATAACTGTTGATATTATTATTGGCATTGTTATTACATCACCATTATTATTATTATAACCGAGATCCATATAAGCTAAAATATATTTTTAAAGATTTAAAAATCTTGAAACTAAGAAATATTAGATTCCAGACAAGAGCACCAGCCTTCTTCTTCTTTCTTTCTTTCTTTTTGTTTTTTCAATATTGCAACACTCCATTTCATTAGTAGGACAGACTTTCAGCAAGTCCACAACCTTGAGAAAAATGTTCTCAACCTTAAGTGCACATCCTGTCAGCAGAGAAGTCAGGCCTACGTATGACCAGGCTCCACCCGTAGAGATTCAGGTTTACCTGTTTGGGGACATGACTCTTTATTCCCACTCCCCACCCTCCATTTTTCTATAAACTCATCAAGTGATTCTAATATGTAGTCAGAATTGAGACCCACAGCTTTAAAGTCTTACAGACCGGGTAGCTGGTCAGAAAAGCAGAATCTTGTGGCCCACCCCAGACCTGAATCTGAATTTGTATTTTAACAAGGTTCCAAGATGACTTACATGCACATTAAAGTTTGAGAAATACTATAAAACAGTGAGAACCCCAGCCTTCCAAGTCCCTGCTGGGAAAATCTTTAGCTACACTCTTCTATTGACGTATGTTTTAGTGGCTTGAAGCATGCACCTAATACACTTAATTCTCTTTTAAAATAATTAATTGTATCTCTATTGTGTGTAATGAAATAACAGGCATTCAGAAAATATCAGAAAGTGTTTTACAATACACATTTTCAGTAACTCCAACCTAACTGGAGCGTTAGTCACTAAAGTCCCAATGTATGAACAGGTTGATTATATCTGAAAGAATTTAATTGAACAGAGCCTAAGAAGAGAGAAGCCCTTGAGGAAGAAACCGTAAATCAGTAAAGTCAAATGCAATAAGCTGGTAGCATGATGAAAGTAGAAGAATAATTGTAAACACACTTAATAAGCAGATTAAACACAAGGAGGAAATTGTTAAGGAATTCTTAATGATTCATGTTGATGGAATGCCCAAATAACAAAGCAAACAATTAATCAGAGACAAGGGGAGATTAATGTTTCTGATTTGTGGCCTGGAGTTGGAGGTCTAGTAAGAAAGAAGAGGGGAATTGTCCCATAAGGGAGAGAATGACAGAAAAAAATATATAGAATAAACATATTTTGGTTTTTTTTTAAACCAAAAAAAAAAAAAAAATTGGTGGGCTGCAGAAAATCTCTAAGTCAAAATAATTTATTGCTAGCCACTAAACCCAAGATAATTATTTAAAATTATCTGGTTGCTGAAGTAAATGAATGCAAGGCATGGAAAACATTGCAAAAGGTCTGCAATTACATTATAACATTTGCAACATTTATCTGGCTCTCCATTGGCTGAAGTTTGCACGGACTAAGAGTTCTGCCCAGACACTGGCAGAATAGCTATGATCTGCTTGAAAGACTTTCTCTATACTTTCATTTATTATTTTCTAAATTTCCTCTCCTAGAATTATGCATTTTACACACAAATCTATTGTATAAATACATTGTTGTGCTCCTTTTCTGTTGAGATATACCTAAATTTAAAAATATATATATATAAGGTGTCCCCAAAAAATATATACACAACTTGAATGATTGTAAAGTTGGTGTTAATTAACATAAAGTTCATTTTTAAAATTTAAAAGAATCTACAGAAATGAATTATTATTATTATTATTTTGCTAACACCTGTTTATAAACTGTTGACCATTCAGGTCCGGGCACTGCTGATAACACGAAGCAATGGAATTGCAAACATCAAGAATCATTTTGTTCAGTATTTGCGCGCCCTCGATTCATTGACTCTTGCCAGTTTTGTGCAGTAAACTTTATGTTTTATGTATCCCCATAAAAGAGTCTAGTGGATAAGTTTTCTTTGTTCGGAGCTTACCGTGGCCTCGCCCATTATTTCAAATCAGTTAAACCTGAAAAGGGCCCATTGGGAGAGGGAAGATGGCGGCGCTGCGAGACGCCGCAGAGGCCCGCTCCCAGCCACGGACTCGATTTCCTCCTAAAATCCCACGTAACCAGCTTGAAAAAACCAGAGACACACACCTGAGTGGACGGAGTGCGAGTCGGGGGCACTGAAGACACATCACGGAGTCCGGTAAGAGGGGGCGTAGGAAGGGGGAGGCCCCCTGAAGCCTGTGCTGGGCGCTGAGCCCCGAGGCCTGGAGGCTGCAAAGCTCCCTCCCCTCAGGAGTGCGGGCGGCATCCAAAAGCGGGGACCCCACACCCGGAGCAGAGAGGGGAAGGAGCGCCCCGCGCACAGGGCAGAGGGACCCCGGGGAGCAGTGAGTCCCGGAGGGGTCGGTGCCTCCCGAGGAAACAAAGCCTCTAGTGGCGGCTGCGACCGGTGTCTAGTGCTCAGGGCGCCGACAGAGGGAAGGCTGTCCCAAGGTCTGTGGCACCCGAGTGGTGAGGGACCAGAGGACTGTGCTGAGCGGCAGCACATGGGGACCCCCTGCCTCCCTGTGGGGCACTGTGCTGAGCCCCAGAAAGCGCTGAATCTGCGGGGGTGGGGGAGGGGAAGAGCCCTCCCGCCCTGAGCCCCGGGTGCCCAGAGGCTGGGACCTGCAACCAGCCCTGAGGGGCACTGTGGTGGCGCATGAAGCCGCCCCAGCTTTGCTGAGACCAGCGGTGCGGGGAGCTGTGTGGAGCTGACTTTGGGTCCCCTCCTGCTGGGGGCCTTGGTGAGCCGGTGGAGGGACCTTGCAGGGCGGACTCTCTGCCTGTGTGTTGCTTTGTATGTTTGTGAGTCTGATCGAAGAACTGGCTCCCACCTTCCCAGCGTGCACTGGGGGACAGACCAGCGGAGGCTGGGATTGGGGTCTGCACAGTGGACGGTCTGAGGGGTGGGCCTGGTGCGACCAGCCAACCAGAGCTGAGCAGGGAGGGGCGGAGCCCGCCGGCCTCTCCTGCAGCAGGAGCCCCGCCCCCAACAGGAAAGAGGCGGGTCCCATTCACTGAGGCCCCAGACTCCCGGCAGGGCACAGTCCTGAGGGGGAAGGGAGAACAGCTCACAGGAGGACTTTGCAAGAATAAGACTCTCGGGGACTGTTGTTTGGGAGCTGGAGGAAACACTGAAAATCCTTGCTGGGGGCTGGGCAGGCAAAGGGCTCACCAGAATGTGTTCTGAATCGAACCCACTGAGCCCGGGCTGCTGAAACGGCCCAGACAGAAAAGGCAACAGGCTGAAGTCAGCCTGAAGCTGCAGCAGGACAGAGCCTGGGGAACTAGAATCAGAGGACAGGGTAGGGACTGAGGAGCTGGCGGCGGAGCAGAGACTAACTCCCTCAGAGTGAGCTCCTGACAGCGACACCTCTAAGGGGAGTGATACCCTGGGCTACACTAGCCACCCTGCACCCTAAAGACTCTACAGAGGACTCTACAGAGGACCAGGCAACTACAAGGTTGCAAAATAGCTGACAAAAGGAGGTGGTCCACGGAGAGCCTCAGATCAACCATCTACCTAAGGACACCAGAGCCAAACCTAGACGGCTCCTCACATTGGGTGCTACACAAGTACCTCCCAGGAGAACTGAAATCAGCACACAAAACAGAGAGCCTCAGACAACATAAGTTGCCCAGAAGAAACCCACCTGATTGACTGTC
Source organism: Miniopterus schreibersii (assembly GCF_964146895.1). Lineage (NCBI taxonomy): Eukaryota > Metazoa > Chordata > Mammalia > Chiroptera > Miniopteridae > Miniopterus > Miniopterus schreibersii. The sequence continues at coordinate 77,556,611 of NC_138106.1, read as the reverse complement.
TTTTTTATTCTGTTTTTTTTGTTGTTGTTTTGTTTTGGTTTGGGGTTTTTTTTGTTCGTGTGTTTGTTTGTTTGTTTGTTCTCTTTTTTCCTTAGGAAGAAGAGAAAGGGGAGGAAATTTATTTGTTTTTTCTTCTTTTTTAAATTTGATAATAATTTAAAAAAATTTTTTTTAAACATTTTTTAACTAAATTTTTTCTCTTTTTAATAAAAGAATTTTGTCTCACTTAGCTTATTTTTAGTGTGGTTTTGGTTATTTGCTTTGTTTTGTTTTATCCTTGCTTCTACAATCAAGACTTTCTTGATATCCCTGCTTAACGACTGGGACTTTATCATTATAACCAAGTTTACAGCTTTCTTCTATAGTTTCCCCCAAATCTCTTACCAGACTCCCTCCCTGCCTGGGTTTTATCTCTCTCCTCTCGATCCACTGGCATAACTTTTTTTTCTTTTTCTTTTTTCTTTTTCTACTTTTCTTTCATTCTTTCATTATACTCCCTTCTGTCTTCCTGTCCGATTGTTAGTTTCTCTTATTCTCTTTATTGTATTTTTGTTTTCTCATTTTCACCTATTATTCTATTCCTATTCTCTCCCTTAATTTTTTGCTGGCCCTTCTTTCAGAATCTTTTCTCTGCTTCTGTTATCTCCCAGTAGCTTCTCTATTTTTTACATTTTAGTTTATTATTATTTTCAAAATTTTCACCAGTATTAACAACAATATACATCTCTCTCTCTCTAAGCATTACTTTTCTTTCTCTCTTTTTTTTTTAAGCATTTGTGTGTGTGTTCTCCCTTCACTCTCCCAGTTCTATTTCCATGTGGGTTGTTTTCATTGTGACAGTCAAGATATTTTGTAAGATACCTCTTGTTTCCTGGAAGTTTAGTTGTGTATTGTCCTGCCTTGCCAGCACCCATACAACAGCTTACATCATGAGGTTGGGTCTGGGACACAGTTAGCCAACCTGAGAGGAGGGTCCTCCCAAGGACTGATCAATGACAACCTAGACCCAACCACAACAGGAGAACAAAGAAACCACAAAAGAGACACCCACAAGAGGGTCACACCTAGAGCAAAGAGCTCAGAAGTATAAGGAAAACACACCCTTGGGCTCCACTGGACCCATAGAATAAAATTCCATTCCACAAGACTGGGAGACAGCAAATATATCTAATATATAGATACAGACACTAAGACCTACCAAAATGGGGAGACAAAGAAACAACCCCCAAATTAAAGAAAAGGAAAAATCACCAGAAAAAGACTTTGATGAGATGGAGTTAAGCAATTTATCAGAAACGGAGCTCAGAGTATGGATGATGAAGGTGTTCAAGGAACTTAAGAAGACACTAGATGATAAGATCAAGGACCTTAGTGAAAACAAAAAAAGAGATACATACCATAAACAAAACTCAGAGATAAAGAATGCTGTATCTAATATCAACAATGCACTGGAAGGAATTAAAAGCAGGCTCAATGAAGCAGAGGATAGAAAAAGTGACTTAGAAGACAAGGTAGAAAAAAAATCACACAATCAGAGCAGCAAAAAGAAAAAACACTTAAAAAGCATGAGGACAGTCTAAGGGGGCTTTGGGACAATATGAAGCGAAACAACATTCACATTATAGGCGTGCCAGAGGGGGAGGAAAGAGAGCAAGGGATAGAGAACTTGGTGGAAGAAATAATTATAGAAAACTTCCCTAGGCTGGTGAAGGAAAAAGCCACACAAGTTCAGGAAGCACAGAGGGTTCCAAACAAGAGGGACCCAAAGAGACCCACTCCAAGACACATCATAATTAAAATGGCAAGTGTCAAGGACAAAGAGAAAATATTAAAGGCTGCAAGAGAGAGACAAGCAGTGACCTACAAGGGAACCCCCATAAGGCTGACAGCTGACTTCTCAACAGAGACTCTTCAGGCCAGAAGGGAGTGGCATGAAGTTCTCCAAGTAATGAAGAGCAAGAACATGCAACCAAGATTGCTTTATCCAGTAAGGCTATCATTTAAAATTGAAGGTGAAATAAAGAGCTTCCCAGACAAAAAAAAAAAAAAAAGGCTAAAGGAGTTCAGTACCACCAAACCAGCATTGCAAGAAATGCTAAAAGAACTGCTTTAAGAAAAAGAAGGAATAGTGAGGGAAAGGTACATCAGCATAAAGGGGGAAAATGGCATTAAGTAAGTTGATATCAGTAGTAAACTTAAATGTAAATGGAATAAATGGTCCAATCAAAAGACAAAGGGTAGCTGAATGGATAAGAAAATAGCACCCAAATATATGCTGTCTACAAGAGACCCACCTTAGAGTAAACAATTCACGCAGGCTAAAAGTGAAGAGATGGCGTAAAATATTCCATGCAAATGGAAAGGAAAAGAAAGCTGGAGTAGCAATTCTTATTTCTGACAAAACAGACTTCAAAATAAAGGCCATAACAAGAGACAAAGATGGTCACTGCATATTACTAAAGGGATCAATCCAACAGGAGGAAATAACCCTTATAAACATTTATGCACCCAAGATAGGAGCACCTAAATATATTAAAAATTTCTTGGGGGACTTTAAAGGGGAGATTGACAGCAACACAATCATAGCGGGGGACTTTAACACCCCAGTGTCAGCATTGGACAGATCATAAAGACAAAAAATCAACAGGGAAACGCAGACCTTAAATGAATCACTAGACCTAAAGGATTTAATTGACATTTACAGAACATTTCACCCCAGAGGAACAGAATACACATTCTTCTCAAGTGCACATGGAACATTCTCAAAAATAGACCACATGTTAGGGCACAAGGCAAGTCTCTACAAATATAAGAAGATTGAAATCATATCGAGCATCTTCTCGGATCACAATGCCATGAAACTAGAAATCAACCACTATAAAAAAAACCTCAAAATTATTCAAACACATGGAGGCTAAATAGTATGCTATTAAACAATGAATGGGTTACCAATGAGATCAAGGAAGAAATCAAACACTTCATGGAAAGTAACGAAAATGAACAGACAACAACCCAACATTATGGGACAAGGCGAAAGCAGTCCTGAGAGGAAAATTCATAGCATTGCAGGCCTATCTCAAGAAACAAGAAAAAGATCTAATGAACCATCTAACACAACAACTAAAAGAACTAGAACGAGAACAGCAAGAAAAACCCCGAAGAAGTAGAAGGAAGGAAATAATAAAAATCAGAGCAAAAATTAATGACATAGAGACTAAAAAAAAATACAAAAAATCAATGAAACCAAGAGCTGGTTCTTTGAAAAGGTAAATATGATTGATGCACCTTTAGCCAGACTCACTAAGAAACAAAGAGAGAGGACCCAAATAAATAAAATCCGAAATGAAAGAGGCGATATAACAACTGATCCAACAGAAATACAAAGGATTGTAAGAAAATATTATGAGCAATTATATACCAACAAATTGGACAACATGGGGGAAATGGACAAATTCCTAGAAGCATACAACCTTCCAAAGCTGAATCAAGAAGAAGCAGCGAACTGGAATAGGCCAATAACAACTAATGAAATTGAAGCAGTAATCAAAAAACTCCCAACAAACAAAAGTTCAGGACCAGATGGATTTACAGGTGAGTTTTACCAAACATTCAAAGAAGAATTAACACCTATTCAAACTATTCCAGAAAATTCAAGAGGAGGGAAAACTCACAAACTCTTTTTATGAGACCAGCATCATCCTAATCCCAAAACCAGATAAAGATACTACAAAGAAAGAAAAGTACAAGCCAATATCCCTGATGAACATAGATGCTAAAATCCTCACTAAAATACTAGCAAACCAGATCCAGCAATACATTTAAAAGATCATACATCATAACCAAGTGGGATTTATTCTGGGGATGCAAGGCTGGTACAACATTCACAAGTCAATAAATGTGATACATCACATAAACAAAATGAAGGACAAAGATCATATGATCATATCAATACACGCAGAAAAAGCATTCAAAAAAATCCAGCACCCATTTCTGATAAAAACTCTCAGTAAAGTGGGAATAGAGGGATCATACCTCAACATAATAAAGGCTATATAGGACAGGCCCACAGCTACCATCATACTCAATGGGAAAAAACTAAAACCATTTCCATTAAAAACAGGAACAAGACAGGGATGTCCACTTTCACCACTCTTATTCAACATAGTACTGGAAGTCCTCGCCATAGCCATCAGAAAGGAAGAAAACATAAAAGGTATCCAAATTGGAAAGGAGGAAGTAAAACTGTCATTATTTGCAGATGACATGATATTGTACATAGAAAACCCTAAAGACTCCATCAAAGTACTACTAGATTTGATAAACAAATTTGGCAAGGTAGCTGGATTCAAAATCAGCATCCCGAAACCAATGGCATTCTTATACACCAACAATAAACTTTCAGAGAGAGAAACTAAAAAAGCAATACCACTTACCATTGCAAATAAAAAAATAAGATACCTAGGAATAAACTTAACCAAGGATGTAAAAGACCTGTACTCGGAAAACTACAGGACACTGAAAAAAGAAATAGAGGAAGATTTAAATAAGTGGAAGAATATACCATACTCATGAATTGGAAGAATTAATATCATTAAAATGTCCATACTACCCAAAGCAATTTATAAATTCAATACAATTTCTATTAAAATACCAACAGCATATTTCACAGACCTAGAACAAACATTTAGAAAATTTATGTGGAACCAAAAAAGACCCTGAATAGCTGCAGCCATCTTGATAAAAAAGAACAGAGTGGGAGGGATCACATTACCAGACTTCAAACTATTACAAAGCCACTGTAATCAAAAAAACCTGGTATTGGTACAACAACAGGCATATAGATCAATGGAACAGAACAGAGACCCCCAGAAATAGACCCAAACCATTATGGTCAGTTAATATTTGACAAAGGAGACAAGAGTATCCAATGGAGTAAAGACAGTCTCTTCAATAAGTGGTGCTGGGAAAATTGGACAGATACATGCAAAAAAATGAAACTAGACCACCAACTTTCACCATACACAAAAATAAACTCAAAATGGATAAAAGACTTAAATGTAAGTCATGAAACCATAAAAATCCTGGAAGAAAACATAGGCAGTAAAGTCACAGACATCCCAAATAGTGGAATTTTCACTGATACATCTCCTAGGGCAAGAGAAATAAAAGAAAAAATAAACATATGGGACTACATCAAACTAAAAAACTTCTGCACAGCAAAAGAAAACAGCCTCAAAATACAAAGGAGCCCCACGGTCTGGGAAAACATATTTGCCAAGGATGTATCTGATAAGGGGCTAATGTCCAAAGTGTACAAAGAACTCATATTACTCAGCAAGAGGAAGACAAACAACCCAATTAAGAAATGGGCAAAGGACCCGAATAGACACTTCTCCAAAGGGGACATACGGATGGCCAAGAGACACATGAAAAAATGCTCAATGTTGCTAATCATCAGAGAGATGAAAATTAAAACCACAATGAGGTATCACTTCACACCTGTCAGAATGGCTCCATCAACAAATCAACAAACAACATGTGCTGGTGAGATGTGGAGAAAAGGGAAACCCTGGTACACTGCTGGTGGGAACGCAGACTGGTGCAACCACTATGGAAAACAGCATGGAGGTTCCTCAAAAAATTAAAAATGGAGCTGCCTTTTGACCCAGTGATTCCACTCCTAGGAATGTATCCTAAGAATCCTGAAACATTCATCAGAAAGAATATATGTCCCCCGATGTTCATAGCACCACAGTTTACAATAGCTAAGATCTGGAAACAGCCCCAGTGCCCATCAGTAGATGAGTGGATAAAAAAGCTGTGGGACATTTACACCATGGAATACTATGCAGCTGTAAAGAGGAAGAATCTCGTACCCTTTGGGACAGTATGGATGGACCTGGAGAGAATTATGCTAAGTTAAATAAGCCAGGCAGAGAAAGACAAACATCACACCATCTCGCTTATACATAGAATCTAAAGAGCTTAATAAGCTGATGAACAGAATAGATTCAACGACATGGACGCATAGATGAGACTGACGAATGTCAGAGGGATGGAGGAGGGTGGGTGGGTGGGTGGAGGGGGAGAGAGTAACCAAATTTATATGCATATATGCACAACCCAAGGCCACGGACAATGGTGGGGAGAGTGACTGGGGAGGGGGATGGGATGGGGTGGAACAGGTCATTGGGGAGAAAAAGGGACATCTGTAATATTTTAAACAAAAATAAAATTTAAAAATTATTAAAAAAAAAAGAGAAAACCTGAAAAGGAATGAAAATTAAGTGAGCGATCAGCTGTTCCCCATCTCCCAAGGTTTACCAAAATGCAGCTCTTTTTTATTTGAAGTGACCAATCCAGCCTTAGTCCAGGACTGTACCCAAGGACTATTCTGCACTCCTCCTTGCCTAACACCCCTTTCTCTCTGCTTACATCCTGTCTTGACCTCCCCACGTGGCCCCTCTAGGCATGCTGTGTACCTGCACCAGGACCCATGAGTAATAAACTTCTCTATTTTACTTTCCTTTTCAGTCTTGTTGAAACATGGCTCACCATCCCACACTGACACCCGGGGGTGTTACTTAACAAACATAAATTTAACAAAACCACAACACTGCTTTATTTAATTTTAATTATCACCATGTTCTGTATGTCCTTTTATGGATGCAGTTTTGTCCATTGAACATGTGCTTTAAAAAGGTCTAAATCACATAGAAATCTTAAGAACCTCTAGCCTGTCTTTTTGTCTTCCATCTCTGTCCTACAAACAGAGGCCAAAAATATTCTTCAAAGTTCAACCTTTCTTACAATCAAATTAACCACCTTTCTCTCTTAATTTGTTATAAGTTCTGTATCATTCCCGAAAAACTTACGTTGAATTATTATGTTCAATTATTACAATATTATGGTATCCAGCTACCAGGGATAAATTTTCTAATCCTGACCAAAGAAATTTTGTGCTCTCAACACTGCTTCCATAACACTGTGAATTTATCTATTGTTGCGTGAATCACTCTGTGTTATCAGTGTTTGTTTATATGTCTGTGTCTGCCACTAAACTAAGAACTATTTGAAGGCTGAGGAACAGTATTATTCATCTCTACATTCCCACAACCCAGACCACTTCCTGGCAAGTTATCCAGTTCAAAAGAACTATTGAATGATTAGGCAGAAGCTGACTGAGAGCGTGTATTAATAGTGCTTTGCTGACAGATATTATCCAATGCTGCTTAACATTTGTCTAGCACTTTAGAAGACCTCACATATAACCTACAAAATGTGATCATCATCACAGTACTGTGCAGCTAGTTCAACGCTCTCTACATCATAATGTTTGAAAAGACTCAAAAATACGAACAACTTCTCAGGGTAAGAGTGTTAATTGGTGATGGGCCAGAGCTTGTTACTAGGTCTTTATACTTTGTTTAAATCCTATTCTCTATAATCTAGTAAACAACACGTCCTCTCAAGAAGACTTCTAAAATTTCTTTACCAATTTTGTATTTCTGTGCAATACTTGCCCTTGAATGTTATACATAGGCATTACAAGTTGTTACTTGTACATTAAGTATTAGTCAACTTTTTTCAAATGTGTTTCTTTGGGGGAAAGAAGAGCACAAAGCTCTTCCTATTGAAATTTTTTTTATTGGAATGGAAGGCAATTTGGACAGAGTGATGAATAAAATGAATACCTACCTTCAGAGAAAATGAGATTTGGGAAGGCAAGGTTGGGGTTCTTAAAGTTATAAGATCAAATGGTCAAGAAAAGGAATTATGAAAGGAAAGGTCTAGGTGAAACTAGGTAGGGAAACTCAGCTGTGGGAAACTCAGAGACGAAAGATGGGAAACAAGAGAATGCCTTGGAATTTTTTTCCTGTACTGTGTTCTTACTGAAACCACAGCCCTCAGGGTAGCTTTCCTTCTTTCCCCGTTCTTAGATCATATGTTGAATCCACCCAAAGCTCCAGGACTGCCTCAGACAACTCATGTTAGGCTAATCAATGCTTTCCATTCTTTTGCCAAAGTGACTGATTCAGAGATTGGCACATGACCCAAACTGGAACAATAAGATCAGTCAGAGCCAATATTGGGACTCTCCTATGAGCAGAGTAGTGGACTCTCCTTTGATGCATTGTGTGTTAAAATAATATAAAATTAGCCCTGGCTGGTGTGACTCAGTTGGTTGGGCTTAGTCCTGTGCCCTGAATGTTGCCAGTTCAATTCCAGGTAATGGCACCAAAAGAAAATAAATAATAATAATAATATAAAATTAAAGCTGACTGGTAGTACTACAAAGAGACTTAGAAATGGGCCAACTAGGAAAAGCAGAACTGAAAAATGATGGTATGTTTGAAGCCTTGGATCACGAAACCCAAGTATACCTGAATTTGGACTACCAAGTTAAATGGATCCCCTATTTATTATTATTACTGTCAAGTTGCATTTTCTGATGGTTTTAATTAAAACTAGCTAATTGATATGCCCTGAGACAAGAGTTATCCTGCTGGATTGTGTATCGGTAGAGACGGACCAAGTAAAACATGGGGAAATGGATAGACATGATATCAGAAAATTAGGCTTGAATTTTTGCATAAACCTACATAAGACAAGTATGAACAGTATCTCAGAATGGTGCTAATAGTAAGTACCAGGGTTCTAATAATAGGAATTTAATAAATGTTAGTTCTCTTTTATAAAATATGGTCCCTTAATTAACTAGAAGCACTTAATGATAAAGCAAAGGACGGCTGTTCCGCATATTCTTATCACATTCATTTATCTAATGAATGACCTGGGTGCTCTAAGGCAGAGCTTTCCAACGGAGACACACCATTTGCTGCGAATGTGATATAGGTGAAGTGAAATAATGATCATTTTAATCCTTGAGTTGTGTTTTAGTTAAAATATTCCTGAAAGCTGTAACAAGACCCAACATTCATTGGTGTTCTATATATGTACATAAAACACACTAGTAGTTTATTTCTTGCATATGTAACAGTTGAAAGCTAATGTTTCTGGTCAGCAGTGATCAGCAGAAGGCTTTTCTCCATGGGCTTATTTAACCACCAAAGTTGTCCTCAGGCCATGAGCACTAGCCTGTTATTTCTAGTCATTAACAAACATACCTGTTTCCCCAACTGTGTGTTTTACATAGTATGATTTTCTATGTGTCATAATATAAAGAAGTTTGAAAAGCATCAATCTAAGACACCAATCAATAAAACCCATGGACTTTTCTTTTTATTTTTTTTGCATTAAAAATCTGGCTTATAGTTATTAATTAATTAATTTTTTATTTATTTATTTTTAAAGTTTATCTTTATTGTTGAAAATATTACAGATGCCCTCTTTTTACCGCCATTGATCCCCTCCAACCCCACATCCACCCCACCCTCAGGCCTTCCCCAGACCAATGTCTATGTCCATGGGTTATGCTTATAAACATATAAGTTCTTTGATTAATCTCTCCCCACCCACTCCCCCTTCCCCACCTTCCCTCTGAGATCCCTCAGTCTGTTCCATGCTTCTATGCCTCTGGATCCATTTTGTTCATCAGTTTATTTTGTTTATTAGATTCCACATAAAAGTGAGATCATGTGGTACTTGTCTTTCTCTGACTGGCTCATTTCACTTATCATAATACTCTCTAGTTCCCTCCATGTTGTCCCAAAGGATAAATGATCCTTCTTTTTTACAGCTGCATAGTATTCCATGGTGTAAACAGCTTTTTTTATCCACTCATCTACTGATGGGCACTTGGGCTGTTTCCAGATCTTAGCTATCGTAAATTGCCCTGCTATGAACATAGAGGTGCATAAGTTCTTTCTGATTGGTGTTTCTAGGATATATTCCTAGAAGTGGGATCACTGGGTCAAATGGGAGGTCAACTTTTAATTTTTTGAGGAGCCTCCATACTGCTTTCCACAGTGGCTGCACCAGTCTGCATTCCCACCAGCAGTGTACTAGGGTGCCCTTTTCTCCACACTCTCACTAGCACTTGTAGTTCGTTGACTTGTTGTTGATGGAGCCATTCTGACAGGTGTGAAGTGATACCTCTTTGTGGTTTTAATTTGCATCTCTCTGATGATTAGCGATGTTGAGCATTTTTTCATATGTCTCTTGGCCATCTGTATATCCTCTTTGGAGAAGTGTGTATTTAGGTCCTTTGCCCATTTTTAAATTGGATTGTTTGTCTTCTTTTGTTAAGTTGTATGAGTTCTTTATATATTTTGGATATTAACCCTTTATCAGATGTGTCATTGGCAAATATGTTCTCCCATACAGTGGACTCCCTTTTCATTTTGTTGATGGTTTCTTTTGCTGTGCAGAAGCTTTCATTTTGATGCAGTCCCATTTGTTTATTTTCTCCTTAGTTTCTCTTGGCCTAGGAGATGTATCAGCAAACATATTGCTATGAGAGATGTCTGAGATCTTGCTGCCTATGTTTTCCTCTAGGGTTTTTATGGTCTCATGTCTTACATTTAAGTCTTTTATCCATTTTGAGTTTATTTTTGTGTATGGTGTAAGTTGGTGGTCTAGTTTCATTTTTTTGCATGTACCTGTTCAATTTTCCCAGCACCATTTACTGAAGAGACTGTCTTTTCTCCCTTGTATGTTCTTGCCTCCTTTATCAAATATTAATTGACCATAATGGCATGGGTCAATTTCTGGGTTCTCTGCTTTGCTCCACTGATTGATATGTCTGTTATTGTGCCAGTACCAGGCTGTTTTGATTACAGTGGCTTTGTAGTATAACTTGATATCTGGTATTGTGACCCCTCCAACTTTGTTCTTCTTTCTTAAGTTAGCCATGGCTATTCGGGGTCTTTTTTGGTTCCATATACATTTTCTTTCCTTTTTTTTTTTTTTTTGCTTGATGGTCCTTAACCTTATAAATTCTCCAGGTACCAAATAATTGTGGGTTAGGCTCAGCTCTGTTTATGATACTTCATTTTGTTCCCATCACCACTTTACTTCTTTCCCTCTTCAAATCGCCTCTGTTCATTAACTGCCTCACGCTTATCCATTTCCCTTTACCTTTAACTATTCAGGGACCCTGATTTTCTCTGTCAAAGTGCATTGCCATTCATCTCATCATGGAAACTCACAGCCTCTTGACAGGGAAACCAAGCACAGTGGTGCAGTTCACCAGGTACAAAATAGAGAAATTACCAGTACAAGCTTAATGTCAAAATGCAATCATCTTTTAAGATGTAAGTAATTACATTGGGAGAGAGAGATAGAAACATGTAAATGCCTTTATAGAAGCCTCTCTTATAAAAATTAATTAATTGAAAATTCAACTCTTTATCTTGTTTCCCTTTCTCAATTCAAGTATATAACACTCCTAAACATTTCCTTTATGTTAAAGAATAAACCTATAATGTACTCTATTGTGTGTATTAGCTAGGCAGCTACCTCCTACAACAATACACTTACAATTCCTGTGACTACACACACTATAGAAGATTATTTTTTGTTCATATACAGCCCACTGCTTTGTGTTTCTTGTTCTGAGAGGAGACCTCAACTTCACACAGTTGTTTCATCCATGGATTCAGGCTCAGGTATTGGATCATCTTCAACATTTCACTTCCAAGATCATTCTGAGCATCACTTTCCAACAGGCAACGGGGGGGAAGATCATGGAGGATCTCACAGGGGAGGGTGTGCAGGCCAGACATGGAAGGACCACATGTCACTTCTGCTCTCCTCCCACTGGCCCAAACTCTGTCCGTTTGCCACACCTAACTGCAGAGGAGGCTGGAAATGTGGTTTGGCTGTGGAAATGGATTTGGTACAGCTAGTGAACTTGCCATACTGTGACAATTGGCCTTTATTTTAACTGTAAAAAATTTACCTTAGCCATTGGTCTTGCTTAGCATATTAAATTCAGGCTTCAGATTCTTCACTCCAGCATCAATTCCCACCTTAATCTTAACATATTAATTTCTCATTGTACCCAGCAAAAGGCCTTCCTTTTTTATCTAAACTAATTTACTTTTGTTACTATTTTTTCCATAGGTCATTTCAATTCATTCCATCTGAATGTTCTTTGTGTTCTATCAACCTCTGATCCCTACCTACATCCTTAAAAACATGACTAAAGACTAAACTCTTCTAGAGGATGTTTCAAATATTCCTCCTGAACGCTCTATCTTTGACCAGACTAGTGTATATTGCCCCAGTAATATACAAATTTCCTCTCTCTTTTTTCTCATAATACTTCTGGGAGCCTTGGGTAGTGTAGGTGGTAGGAATGTAAATTCATAAACAAGTTCTATAATCTGTTAGGTGGCTCGAGGTGAAACCCCCTCCCCCATTTGCATCCTTGATGGCATCTTATTTTCTTCATTCAATGGCTATAAACTTCTCCATAAGCTAATGCTACATCTGCCCTAGCCTATCAAAACCCTGGCTGATTACTTAATCTTTCTGTGGCTCTGCCCATAATTCTATTTGCCAATTCATATGATTTAGAATAGGTAGGAACTTTGGAGAAAAAAAAAGTTTTTAAATAAATTGAAAAATTTGTTTATTTAAATAAACTGAAGTTTTTAAATAAATTTAAAAAATCTAAAAAACCTTTTCTAGCCATCCTAAAGTGCTTCAGAATCTGTATATATTACATAAATGAGTTCATGCATGCACAGGCACACAAATGTATTTGAAATTCATATCTGAGATGCCTCTTTAAAGGTATTTATTTTACTTTTTGGTTATCTGTGGTTTTAGACTAAATAGCTTACCCAGAAAAAATATTAACATTATTTTTTTACATTAAAAAAACACACCTTTTAAAAAAGAGTGCCTATGCTAGAGAACCTATGTGTGACTGTAAGTAGAAAGTGAATAAAACATGATTATACTTAGTAAGAAAACAAAGTTCATACATGCCAGAATACCAAAAATGATACTTACCATTGCAACTAACTGCTCAGAGAACCATAATGATTTTGTGGCATTCATTTCTCCCTTTAAATTACAAGTTTTCACATAAAAATATTTTCAAGGGTACTCTTTTTTTCTAGTTGTGCAATAAATATCTCTACTCCAAATGAAAATGTTGTAGGCAAAATTCCCCAATCAGATTGGATTTCCTGATGTAAATCTCACTTCCCAATCTGTCACCTCAACATCGAGCCCCATATTTATCACCTTTTATTAAAATCAATGCTTGCGATAGGATTTCTCTGTGGATGCCCTAGAACTCAGAAGCTTTGTTAGAGAAGAAGCAGCCTCTCCTCCCCAAGGGAGCAGGAAGAACACAGCACACACTATAGCCGAATGGCCGAGCAGCTGGATTTAGTTTTGACCACACTAGGTCCCAAATCAAGCCTATGATAAACAAATTTTTATTTTTTTCTTTCTTTTACCAAGAGAAATTATCATCCTAGTTCCCATTAGTATCACCTGGAAGACACTTAAAATGCTGATTATCAGGCTTCAGTGAAGCCTGGAATATACAATCTCTCCAGCTGGCGGCCTGGCTCAGAGCCCCCCAAGATCCTAACAGAGCAGCCTGCCCTCACTGTTCTTTCTGCAGTAGGGCCTTCTCAAAACTCACCTGATTTAATTTCTTCTCCAAGCTCTTTAGGCCAAAATGATTCAGAGCTGCAAAGCAATTTCCTTAACACGTTGCCCCTAAAATTTGTCTCATTTTCAATTTTCTGAGTTTGACTAGAAAATGATAAAGCAAATATTTTCTTTAAAAAAAAAATAAACAGCTACTTGAGATTTTTTTTAAATTTCAAATTGTTTGTCAAATCCATAGTTTGCGTTTATCTTAGGAAATTTATTTTAAATACCTGGAAAATATTTCCCTAACAGTAGAAATAAGAGTGTTTTCTAGGAATAAGACCACATTCCCACCTCTGAAAGCATTAATTCCCTGGTAAGTGGTTATTGAGTACCTACAGATTTTGTTCCCCTATAGCTCATAGGCTCACATTTGTAACTGTATGCTATACTGAACACTGTAGGCTATTGTGACACATGGTAAGTATTTGTGAAATACACTGTGCTTTGACTAAATGTGCAATGGCTAAAACATTACTAGGCGACAGGAATTTTTCAGCTCCATTATAATCTGATGGGACCACGGTCATTTTTGCAATCTGTCATTGACCAAAACATCATTATGCCTCACATAACTATACTTATGTTGTAGGCAAAATTCCCCCATCAGATTAGATTTCCTGATGTAAATCTCAGTTTCCAATCTGTCACCTCAATATCGAACCTAGGATAAAAATGCTCCATCAAACCTGGAATAAAAATGCTCACTTCTTTGGGTCTTAATTTCCTTATGAAGTCTTCTATGTCATGTGAAACATATTAAACCAATTTTTATGCTTTCCTCTCTATCTTTGCTATGGTGGATCCAACTAAGAACCTAGAAGGTTAGAAGAAAAATATATTTTTCTCACCCTACAGGATTTTATAATACTAATTTTTTCAATCTTCCATTATTCCACAAAGTAGATACTACTATCCCTATTTTTCAGAATAAGAAAAAAAAGAAAAATGAAAAAAAACACTGAGAGACACCCAGGCATGCAAATCTGGTTCAACATTCAAAAATCAATTAATGTAATTCATCACATCAACAAAAAAAGCATTTGACAAAATCCAACACTATGATTAAAAAAATTCTCAGTAACCTAGGAGCAGGGGGAATCTTCCTCAACTTGACAAAAAACAATTACCAAAAAACCTACAGCTAATATCATACTTAATGGCAAGAAACTTGACACTTTCCCACTAATGTCAGATACAAGGCAAGTATATCTCCTTTTGTTATTGGTGGGGAGCTTTCTACATCCCCACCTGTTGCCAGGGGATGTGGGTTTCTGACGGGATCAAGAAAAAAAGTTCTATGAGACTCGCATGGGACAATGAGTGGCATTTATTTGCATGGAGTTAAATCCCTGAGTTTCCAAGGTCCCGTTTCCCCTTGCCCCTCCAAGGAAGAAGTCCCATGTTGCTTTCTGTAGAACTAGGATTAAAGCAGTTGCCCAGAGTTTTTGCTCCATGTCTGCACAGTCCAATCCAGCATGCGGCTAGCTTAGTTTGTGTCCCCAGCTACAGTCCATTAGTCCATTGCATGCGGTATCCACATGGCCCTGGGCCATGTGGCTATGGAGGAAATATGGGTGAATGCAGGAGAGCTACATGAGCAAAGAGAGTGAGGTCCCTTTTTCTGGGGGATTATGTATTCCCAAATTTGGGGAGTTTGCATTGGCTCCACCCTCTCTAGTCAATGATCTCTGTTCCAAGGTTTGACCAACAGGCACCTTTCCTACCTCACCCCCACTTTACTGTACATGCTTTCATCTCTCCTTTGTTGTATCCTTTCCCACAGTGAAATTTGAAATTAAAAACACAATAAAATTTATATTAGCATTCAATAAAATTCAAAAATAAAATGTTAGGTATAAATCTAAGAAAATATATACAAAAACTTTATGAGGAAAATTATAAAAACTGATTAATGAAATCAAAGAAAAAATAAATGGAGAAATATTCTATGTTCATGGAGAGGAAGACTCAGTACTGTCAAGATGTCAGTTCTTCCTAACTTGATCTATAGATTCAATGCAATATCAATCAAAATACCAGCAAGTTATTTTGTGGGTATCAGCCAAGTGATTTTAAAGTTTATAAGGAAACAAAAGACTTTCAAAAGCCAATTCAATATTGAAGGAAATGTACAGAGTTGGACGACTGAAGCTACCTGCCTTCCTACAAAGCTCCAGTAATCAAGACAATGTGTCACTGGTGAAAGAATAAACAAATAGGTCAATGGGACAGAACAGGGAGCCCATAAATAGACACACAAAAATATCAACTGATCTTTGATAAAGGAGTAAAGGCAATTCATTGGAGCAAAAATAGTCTTTTCAACAAATGGTGCTAGAGCAACTGGACATGCCCATGCAAAAAAAATAAATCTAGGCACAGACTTCACACCCCTCACAAATGTTTACTCAAAATAGATAACACAGAGAAATGTAAAATGCAAAACTATAACTCCTAGAAATAACATAGGACAAAATCTAGATGACTTTATATATGGAGATGACATTTTAGATACAACACCAAAATTACAACCCATGAAAGAAATAATTAAGTAGTTGTATTTCAATAACACTAAAAACTTCTGCTCTTCAAAACACACTGTCAAGAGAATGAAAACACAGATTAGGCAAATATATTGCAAAAGACACATCTGATAAAAGACTGTTATCCAAAGCATACACAAAGAACTATTACAACTCAACAATATGAGAACAAACAATCTGATTAAAAAAATGGACCAAAGATCTTAAAAGGCACCTCACCGAAGATAAACAGATGGCAAATAAACATATATAAAAAGATGCTCCCCATTAAATGTCACCAGGCAAGTGCAAATTAAAACAATGAGGTACCACTACACACCTATTAGAATGGCCAAAACTGGAACACTGACAACACCAAATGCTGGTGAGAACGTAGAGCAATAGAGACCCTCATTCATTGTTGGTGAGAATAAAAAATGGTTCAGCCACTTGGAAGAGAGTTTGGCCATGTTTTTGTTTGTTTGCTTGCTTGTTTTACTAGATATAGCCTTACTATACAATGCAGTAATCACTTTCCTTGGTGTTTACCCAAAAGAGTTGAAAACATATGTCGACCCCAAAACCTATACATGGATGTTGATAGCAGCTTTACCCATAATTGCCCAAACTTAGAAAAAACAAGATATCCTTCAGTAGGTGAATAGGTAAATAATCTATGAAACATCCAGATAATGGGATATTATTCAGCACTAAAAAGACGTGAGCTATCAGAAGCCACAGATTGTATGATTCCAACTATATAACATTCTGGAAAAAACACAACTATGGAGATGGAGACAATAAAAAAAAAAATCAGTGATTATCAGGGGTTCTGTGGAAGAGGTAGGGTCAAGGAATGAACAGGTAGAGCAGAGACTATCTTTAGGGGAGTAAAATACTCTGTATGATATCATAATGATGAATACATGTCATTATACATTTGCCCAAACCCATAGTATATACAACACCCAAATGAACAACTGTAATGCAAACTTTGGACTTTGAGTGATTACGATACAGTTCTAACAAATGTACCACTCTGGTGGGGAGATGTTGATAATGGGGAAACTATGCATGTGTGGGAGGCAAGGGGTATATGGAAATCTCTATATCTTTTCTTCAATTTTTCTGTGTACCTAAAACTGCTCTAAAAATTGTCCTACTAAAAAATATTAAAAACTGAGAATTAGAGAAGCTAAGTTCTATAACTAGCAGGTTTTGGTTTAGGACTTCATGCTCTTATCTGCCTGATTCCAATATCTGTACCCTTAGCTAATCAATACACTGACAAAATTAAGCTTCTGAGCCTGTGAAGTTGGGTAACAATTATCAACTCTGATAAATTTGCCTCGGTGCTTGACACCCTTTGCCCCTTTTTGGAAAATTCAGGTGTTTTCTCATGGCACCCCAATTGTGCATGCCCCTTCTAATTTCAAAGGCTGTCTTCTCCCTCAGCCTCTTCAGAAATCACTCCCGTACCAATCTCTGTGTTTGAGTTACTTTAGCTTTTCCATTTCCGGAGGTAGCTCAATTCCCTCTTGCCTGAAGAATTTAATACTGCTCCTTGACTCTAAAAAGTTCTACTCCTAGCATCTTTCCCCCATATTGCCTAAATAACTAAACTTTCATATCACATGAGATCCTTTCTCCCTCTTACTGTTTCACTTATCCCCACTTGTTTCCCAGTTTCCAAATACCACAGGTGCTGAACTCTTCTGTTTCCCACCCCAGAGGGAAGCTGAGCAACAAAACTTTCATGCCTTCTATAAAATAGCACCAGTGAAACTCTCCGTTACTCCCTTTCCTTTCTCTCCTTCTCCAGGTTGGAATTTTTAGGACTCACAGCTTTCCTAGGGCTAGAGAAATACATGTTTGGTGTCTCATTTTTCAAAGAGCTGTAAACCTTCCCACTTTAGCTATGCCCTAGGCAACAATTCAAATTAGAGTAAAAAACACCATAGTAGGTATTGTGTCAATCAATCCCTGAAGCAGGGAAGGTGGCAAAGTCACCAAAAAGTTCAAAGTTAGGCTTCATAAGGATAACACATTGGTTAATTGTTTAGAGGATAGAAATTTGATTTCAGGTGAAAAAACACATAAGATCCCACCATCTGCCTTCCCGCTGATTCTGACCCTCAGGTATATTACTTCAGTATGGAGGTAAACAAGACCAGTCAGGGAATGTTTTAGGCATGTTGAAACCTGCAGATCAAGATAACGTTCTCCGATACCAAAGGTGAAGAATCTAGTAATTCACAAGAGCATGTCTGTGAACTACTGTGAATGGCGGTAATCTCATGGGCTCTGAGTGTGTTTTATTTTTTCTAAACTAAAAATTCAACAGACTTATCATATCCTGAAGAAGATGGAAACCCCCCAAATCCAACATAAAAGTACATGGAGGAGGGTGACAGAGAAGGCAGATCAGGCAAAGAATAGAGGAAGCCTTTGGGACAAGCACAGCAGACACCCACATTACAACGCAGAATGCGAGGAAGCCTGTGGAACCCCATACACTCATTTCAAAGAGCTCCTCTTAATCTGAGTTGACTGGCTTTGTTCTACATATTTTCAGTGCTAAGTTAAATAAAATATTTTCTTTTCCTGTCACTTTGGTGTTTGGAAATGATCCTATTTGGCACTATCTCCCATAAAATACAGACAGGACTAAACAAGCTCTCTAGAGAAATTAGTTGACCTTGGCAGAGTACTGGGTTTACAATATCAACTGCTTAACGGTCTATGGAGTACTGATTAGCATTCTGCTTCTTGCTCTTTTATTTATTACAGGAACTTTTTACCCTTTGATCACCTTTGTATTTCACCCATTGCACTTTAATTCCACAAATTATTAACACACACTAGATTTGGGTTTCCTTTTCATCTTTGCCTTCCATTGTTCCCTCTTTCCAAAGCTAATGTTCATTGAAATTTTCAGTAATTTAGGGAGACCCCCTAAACTGTAATGTTTTCCCAGGCTCTTTTTTTTTTTTTCCACTGAAGCCATAAGGATAACATTAAAATTTACCACAAACCACCTGGTTGTAACTCTTGGTTTTATACCTACAATGCTCAAAGTTAATATTAAAACTGTGTGGAACCCATTATCACTATAGGAAGTATTTTGAGGTCAAGAGAAATTGATTTTTTAAAAATTCTACAGATATTAAGAGTTGTGATAAGAGGTTGTAAAGGGTAACAGATAGACATTTGATTAAATAACTTGGAATATTGTTGTTGTTTGCCTTAAGCAGGGATAACATTAATTATTTGTTTGAAAAACATGATTCTAAAAAGACACTCTAAACAGTTAAACCATAGGCTCAGCCAGATCATGAATTCTTTTAAAAGTATTTCATTTTAAACATGAAACAATATACCATATACTATGTTAGTTATTTTAGCTACCATCGCATTAATACTCTACAACCATATGTGGTATATTTTATCATCACATACCTTACACAAGAGAAAACTGAAAATCAAAGAAGTCAAATTACAAACTCAATTGACACATCTGGGGAGAAGTGCCCACGCTGGAATCTAGGTGTCAGAGATTACACGAACAGTAGATGTCCATCACCACACTGCCTCCCTTAGCGAGGCAGGACCTAAACCAGATTGTTTTAGTAGCTGAACTGGATTTTTAAATATTTTTCCCCTTTAAAATGATTTTTTACATAATGGTACTGATAACTAGCATTTTATTACATTCTCTCCCTCTTTTTTGTTCCAATGATTAAATGTACGATGTTCTAACGAGTGATGTTCCAGGGCTATAAAAACAAGGAAATGCAGTACTTTCCTCATATTTGCCCCTACCCACCCGAATCCCACTATAGATGTTTCTTTTCACATCGGTGTCCATATTTTAAATTATATGTTTCTATATGTTTACCTTTCATAACTTAAACATATTTATTTTGCCTTATGAAAATTAGAGTTTAGTTCTCTCACATTCACCACTCCCCAAACAGACACACTTTTTCTTTCCCCATTCATTTTCTGTTTAGATGAAACTTTTCAATGAATACTTTATTTCAAAATAGCCATGTTGTTCATGTATGAGTCCTATGATAAACTAGAACATTTTGTTTTATATAGTTTTCCTGTAATTAATAATGAGCACATTTCCTCTTTTTTAGGGTTTTCATGCACATTTTATTGTACAGTATGTTGTATCTTGTTGGGTTCTCTCTGAGGTTATACAGGCTTCATATTTCTGATGTCTGAGCAATCAGCTCTTGTCTGCTCTCTGTATTTCCAGAGTTGCTTGAGATCTATGGTTGGCCTTCATCGCTCCCCTATTCTTTGCCCTGTGGAGATATACAGGTAGATAGATATATACATATACATTTTCTATCCCTTTTAACTTTATTTTGGTGGGTATTTAGGGAGAGGTTAGGGATAAATGTGTTTTAAACCACCCATCTTTAATCATAAGTCCAGTATACCCTGAAGTTGTCTTTAGCACAAGATTTAGTGCTCAACTTACAGTGTTGCTTTATATGATAATTTGTTTTACTTTTACAACATGGAGCAGGCAACTTTATCTTTTTTTTTTTTTTTTTTAGATGTACATTTGTGGTGAGCACACCACATTTTGCAGAGTAGCTACTTTATAAATTATTATTGACAATCAATGCAGCAATCAACCAATTCATCCTGCCATTCCTTGAATCGGAAATATTAAAAAGAGAGAGAGAGAGAGAGAGAGAGAGAGAGAGAGAGAGAGAGAGAGAGAGAGAGAGAGAGAAGGTAGTGAAAAGAGTCCTTCTTAATAAATTAAGTACAGTTATAACCCAACAGCCAAAGCTTTTCTTTTAAAATTGTATTTTTTTAATATTTACATTGTACATATTTTCAAAATAAATTTGGGATTTTTAAATGCTTCTTGACAAATTATATGGTAAAAGACTTTTCAATTTTCTAACATTAAGCAACTAAGCTTATTTGATTTTTAGCCAATTTGCCTGTCCAGTTCAGCAGGATGAATTATTCTGCTGTTCAGTAAAATTGTTGGCAATTATGTTAAAGGAGAGCAGGAAGAATTAAATGAAAATTTTCTTTACAATTTTTCTTTTGAAGTAACAGGGACAGCCTTTATAAGAAAAAAGGTGAAAGAACTTATTTTGTATCAATATATGAAGCTTGTTTCAACCTGTTTATAAAACAACCCTCATGTTTAAAAAATATTTCTTTTCAAATATTAAGATAATTTAAATTAAAAGAGAAAGGTATCAACAGTGGATTATTGTTTGAACTTTTTATGTTTATTATTTTGTAGAAATACAGGCTTCCGTTCACTTATTCCACTTATTCTATAATATTATGGCTCCAGTTAAATTTTAAAATATAAAAATGGAGGAAAATTTAAAATATCAATAATTCTTTTTTTCACCTTTTAATCATTGAAGATTATTTTATAATATAATTATTTTCCATGGTTTTAGACTCATCACCAAAAATGTATTAGTAGCAAACCTGGTAAGCAACCTTTGTACAGTACACAAATTAGTAATTTGGGAAGGATGGCCACTAAATGAAAGGTCATTACTTCCCTCTGTCTGGAGATTCTTACTTAAGAAACATTACTGACATCGGGCTGACATGTTTTCAAATATCCAGAGAAAGAGAACGAGATCATTGGAGTCACCTATCATCTTCTTTGCCCAAAATCGGATTAAAATTCAAAATGATTTACTTTCAAATGTTGATAAGGGAAAGTTAATAAGGTTCAAGAGAAGTGCAGTTCCACTAAATATGTGAAATGGGGATTAGCACAGTTTTTAAGAGCAGAGAATATGTTAAGCAAAGGCCCCGTATAGAGCAGTGTTTGGAAGCATGAGCCATGGAGACGGATGGCATCTCTTCACACCCTATTTCTGCTACACCCGAGTGCTGTGCCCTAGAGCAACCCCTGAACATCCCTAAATCTCTCTCCCCAGTTATAAAACTTGCCAAATAGCACCAAGTTCATAGGATTGGTGATAGGATTAAACAAGAATACACAAGAATAGGAGACATCATTCTGTCTAGAACCTTGTAAACTACAAAAGAAGTGTTAGCCATCACTCTTAAAGATTTTACTAATTAATTCAAAAATACTTTGAATGCCTCCTCTGTGCTGCTCAGGCACCGTTCTAAGTGTTGTGGAAATAGTGTTAAATTAATTAAACAGGGGGCCCATTGGACTGAGGTGGCTGCAACGCCTGGGTGCCTACTGAAGCAAACGGGAACCTAGGCCTGGAAATGCCTCAAGGTCGGGGGAAGGAACGGGGTGGAACAGGTCATTGGGGAGAAAAAGGGACATCTGTAATATTTTAAACAAAAATAAAATTAAAAAATAAATAAATAAAATAAAAATGTGGAGGTATAAAATATTAAAATAAAGAAAAATTAAATTTAAAAAAAAGAAAAAAAAAAGAAACCTAAGGACGGCCCTCACGGACCGCCAAGTAGGGTTTCACAAGTAAGGCAACTGCTTCAGCTGTAGTCAGCAAATCATTTCTTTGCTTTTTTTCTGCAAAAATGGCAGTGGGGTGTGTGTGTGTGTGCTGTGAGTGAGGTGCAATTTTAAATAGGGTGGTCATGAAGGTCTTACTTAGAAAAGTAAGACTTGAAGTAAGGGAGTGGGTCACAGAGAGCTAGAGTGTGTCACACTCAGGGAATATCAGTGCAAATATCCAGAAGTGGGAGTTGACCAGGTGTATTTTGGAGCAGTAAGGGGGCTGTGCAACCAGAGGCTAATTGTAGATAGATAGAGGTGGCAGGGAGGAGAGCTCGGGGGCCGTCTTGTTCCTTCTGTGACAGACAAGAAGCCAGGGAAGCTTTGCGGGAGAGGGATGACCAAAGCTGTATTTTGAAAGTATCGTTCTTGCTGCTGTACTGAGGATACACGCTCCCTTACATTAGAAGCTCATGAGATTTTTTTTGTGGACCAAAGTAACTATAGACAAAAGTCTAATAATGACAGAGGGAAATAAGACCTGGGGAATTTGGGAAATCTGGGCTGGAGATGTTGGTTCAACCACTAAAGGTTCTTGACAGTGAACTATTTTTAGACAAATATTTTACTAATTCTGGAAGCTCCGTGGAATCCAGTAGAAAAAAAAGAAAAGAAAACGAGCTATTTCCCTGACACTGAACATAATGTTTCATGTTTGGGGCAGGTTCCTAGAAGGTAGGCAGGGTCGTGGGCTTTCTGGTACAGAACCGTGGGGCTCAGTCAAACTTCTGCTAAGGTCCAAGTTCACAGCACCCTGATGACACGACTACATTCTGAAATTAGAAAATGAAGTCCTGTAAGGAGGAGTGGAGTCCTGAATGAGAGCTTGTCTGGTAATACTTGGTGCTATCAGCTTTGGTCACCACCCACCCACGCACCCACAGCCATCACCCTATTTCTCCTCTTCATGCAGACCTAAGTATGGGGCTCTCAACATACCCCCTAGATACACCTCCCCTATATCCACACAACCCATAGACCATGTCACCCTCTCCTGCCCAGCCCCCTGATGGCTGATACCATATGATCTCTACGTGGAGTCTAAAACAACAAATAAAAAACAAGCACACAGACGTAGAGAACAGAACAGTGGTTGCCAGCAGCAGAGGAATGAGATGGACAGGATTAGGGGTTGGGGACTTGAAGGGGTGGGGTAGGGAGTTGAAATAATTGAAGGTGGTCAAAAGGTACAAACTTCCACATACAAAATAAATGTCATGGGGATATAACATATAGCATGGTGACTATGGTCAATAATACTGTATTGCATATTTACAAGTTGCTAAGAGAGTAAATCTTACAAGTTCTTGTCATGAGAAAATAATTTGGTGACTACGTATGGTGACAGATGTTATCTAGCTTTATTGTGGTAATTATTGTACATCATATACACATACCAAATCATCATAATGTTATATGTCAATTATATCTCAATAAAAAATACCAGTTTCTTTGACACTGAACATGAGAGTATACCATGTATTAGGTAGGTTTCTAGAAGGCCAGTAACACCTGATAGTCCATAAGCAACTGTGCAGAACAAGTTACAATACTGGCAACATGTGCCAAGAAGAAATGGGAACATTAAACTCTTAAGGCCCCTGTTCTCTGTCTTGGAATTTCATGCTTACTGAAGCCCTTAGGATTCAGTAATATCCAATAACTCTTAGATAGATTTAGGCGGTGAAAGAATAGAAACTCATTGACAATCTGCGAGGAGGGATGGGGTCCTTGAGAAGTAAATTGAGGAAATTCTGAAATTTATCTGTTCTTTACATTGGTAACGCAATAAATCCAGATGATATTGCATTTCATCATTCCATCAAAATTTTATTTTGTATACCTATAAATGTAAGAATATTAAAATATACATTATAAATAGATAAAAGCAGAAGCTTAGAATTATACTTATAGTCAAGTCTAGAGCAATAGACTTTTATTTGAGTTCTAGTCTGCGTTTGTGACCTTGGTTAAGACATAACCAGCCCTTCCATTATCTCATATGCAAACTGCTACATTTTTTTTAATACTCACCCAAGGATATATTTAATGATTTGAGAGAGAGAGAAAAGGAGAGAGAAAGAGAGAGAAACATCTATCAGCTGCCTCCTGTAACTGCCCCGCCCCTCCCAGGGATCAAACCCACAACCTAGGTATATGCCCTGACAGGAATCAAACCTGCCACCTTTATGGTGTATGGGACAGAATCCAACAGACTGAGCCACTGGGCCAGGCCATACTACTACATTTAATGCAGTGAAAGTTATATTTTAAAATACACGTGAAAATGCATTGTAAACTGCAAAATTTCATTAAAATTTTAAAGAAGCTGGGAAACAACAAGATTTTAATTTTACATTTTCCCTACCATGCCTTTATTCCAGAAAAGAGCATTAAAAGCTAGCATTTTTCATTACTATTTTTATTCATTTTCCTTGCCTTGGCAGACTTACAAATAAGGACTGAACAAAAAGATTAAAAGTAGGACATGACAGCAAGAACAAGCATGACTGTTACAGTCTTAGTGAATGACTTAGGTCTTGTTTGTTAGCAGAAGAGCTGTTGCCTAAATTTCAGAATTTCAGCCTCAAGCCCCTACAGCTTCTCTCGCACACGCAGCCATAGGGGCAGGAGCACCACGGTTCTGGTTTACGAAGCAAAACCTGAGAACCAGTGACTTGATGTGAATGTTAGGGGCAGTGGGCTCTTTAGAGCCGAACGATGTACTACTAGGATCATTAAAGGTGAAACTAAACATACATACAGTGCAGGGGTTTTGTTTATCATCTTATTTCACAAACATCTTTCTTCTCTCTCAAAACATGTGCTATTGCTTAAACGCCTGGCAACTCCTTTTAGTTTCAGATCTTCTTTCCTTCTGTTTCCAAGTTTATGGCTTTCCTACTCACTAAAGACATTTAGGCAGTTCTGGTTATATACTGCTGTGTAACAAACCACCTCGAACTTACTGGCATAAAGTAACATCAGTTTTATTAGACTCGTGGATTCTGTGGGTCAGAAATTCAAAGTACAGCTGGGAAGGCTTGTGCTGGGATGTCTTCACAGCTGCTCCATAAAATCAGGGAAGTTGTGAGTGGCTGGGGGTGACTCAAAGGGCTGAGGGTTGGAATCATCAGGCTCCCATGACAGGCACTAAACCTGAGCTCCGTTGTGACTGTTGACCTACACCAGACATCTGTAGGTGGCTACGCTTTTTACAGCATAGCAATTGAATTCCAAGGGCTAGCTTCTGCAGAGCAAATGTTCCGAGCACCAAGAGGAAGTTGCATGGACTTTAATCACCTAAATTCAAAAGTCAATAACCTTATTTTATTAGTTGAAACAGTCAAAATCTTACTGTTATTCAAAGGGGATGAGTCATAGACTTTGCCTCCTGATGAAAGGAGTGTCATAGAATTTGTAGTCCTTTTTTAAAAATCACCCCATAAATTATGTGTAGAGGCTAAATTAAGATACAGCAAAGACTAATTGCTAGATGTACGAGTAAGCATGAACCGGGTGTGTTCTATTATCCATTCTCTTTAGCAAACAGTGCGTATACTTCAGGGCTAACATCCATACACACCAGTGGGACACCTGATAAGTCTAAGGGATCCACGTTTAGACCAGATGGTACCTGGTATTTATCTGGACACAGGATTGGTCCTAGAGAGAGCATGTGTAACAAGTTAGATCACTGGGACACATTTTTAGAGCACGGAGTTTTCTTGCCTTTGTCTCTTGGCCTCTGAATATTATCCCGTGTGGCCTTAGGCTTGGTCTGTTACAGCCATCTTGATAACAGCTGGAGAATAAAGCCACATGTGGAGCAGAGCAGAGCAAAGAGATTCACAGACAAACGGAGCTGGAGCCTTGATTGAAGCATGTCTGCTCAGAGCTCTTTTGTTGCGTTTTTTTCAATGCTATCATACCATAATTTATTTTCATTGCTTAGCCCCATTGAGTTGGATTTTATGTGTTTTGTATATATAACCTGTGTTTAGAAGCATCATTACTAATACTGTGTCTATATGAAAGAGAGAAATTAAGTGAACAAAACAATTTAATCCCAAATCCTCTTAACATTTTAATCAGTTAATCCCTTAATATTTTTATTGGTTAATTCTTTAAATGTGTGTGATTCTAGAACTATTTTAGTTGGAGATTGATGGGAATGAGCAAAACAAAACAAAACAAAACACCCCAAGTAATCCAAATCACCGTTCTCAAATATAGTTATGAATGGGTCTTCTGGGTTTATCTAAATCTACTTTAATTTAAAAATGTTTCAACCTGCATTTTTTTAAGTAGAGTACAATTTTGAAAAAAACCGAACTTTATATTTTATAAAGTAATGGGTAACTTCCTTTCAGCCTTCATAATCCAGACAAAACGTCTCTTCAGTTCCTGATTACAGTTTCAACAAACTCCT
Source organism: Miniopterus schreibersii (assembly GCF_964146895.1). Lineage (NCBI taxonomy): Eukaryota > Metazoa > Chordata > Mammalia > Chiroptera > Miniopteridae > Miniopterus > Miniopterus schreibersii. The sequence continues at coordinate 77,529,565 of NC_138106.1, read as the reverse complement.
TTATTGTCACGTATTATAGTATGAATAGGTGTGTCCCCTCCAAAACATTTACAAGTTGAAACCTAACCCTTCATTTATTGGTATTAAGAGGGAAGCCTTTTGATGGTGATTAGGTCAGAAGGGTGGAGCCTCATGAATGGGATTAGTGCCCTTTTGTCTTCGCCGTGTGAAGGAACAGCAGAAAGAAGGCTGTATGTGAGCCAAGAAGCAGGCTCTCACCAGAGACCTAATCTGCAGGCACCTTGGTCATAGACTTCCCAGCCTCTAGAACTGTGAGAAATAAAGTTTGGATGTTTATAAGCCACTCAGTTCAGGTATTTTTGCAATAGCAGCCTCAACTGCCAAATGCCATACAAATACTTGTCCACCTGATTCACTCTCTGTTGTGTGTGTGTCTGTCTCCTGTTGCACTGTGAGCCCCTCTGGAGCTCATTCTTCTTTGCTCACCAAGCATGGTAGATGCTCAGTAGCCTGCAGAATCAACCCATAAATGAGTGCCTAGGTTGAAATCAGATTAGAGAAGCAAAATAAAAGTTTATAACTAATTTAATCAAACTCTTTTGATTACCTTATAGAGGGTGACTAATTTTTTTTTTTTTTAGGATAGTCCAGTAGTTATAGTTTTGGTATCATATTATATAGCAGGATAAGAAATTGAGTTTATTCAAAATGATAGTTTAATTATGCACCTGTGAGGCTTAATTAACAATGGTTGATAGTAAATCATCCAGATAAAATATATTAGCTTCTGAATATATGCTAATCCCATGCATAGGTGCATTATCGGTCTAAGTAATTTATTATTTTCCTTGATTTATTTCCCCCCAAAGTATTCAAGCATTCAAAATGGTGAAGTATTGCTTATTGTAAATGTCTTAGCCCATTTTAAAGAGACAGGTTTTTTAAAAAATGTTCAAACCTCTCCAAAAGATCCCTTTCCCGTAGAAAGGCAGAAGTGGAAACAAAGGGATGGCTAGGTTAGGCAAAGCAATTAAATATTCTGACTTAAAAGGCAATGTTGTATGACCTTGAACAACTTTTCAAGTTCTTCTGAAAAAAACAAAGGTTCTTGGAAGGCTAAATTGCCTTTAAAGCAAATTGTTAAAGTCCTTTAATATTGGGAGTGTTAATATGGGATTCCATAATATACATATACACACAGTTGCTATGTGATGGAAATTATCATTTATATTTTTTATTTTTAAAAGTGATCTTTGGAAGCCTAAGCAATATTTTAAGATTTATATATTAATTAAAGATAATGGAACTTTAAAAATACTTGGTGGCAGCTGCACCTTCAGCATCTATCCATCTTCCCTACTTCCAACACAGACGCCTTTTTTCTTTCCATTTCAGTTATAATTAACTTAACAAAGGGAGTTGGGTATTGTTTCTAAATTTTATGTAGATAAGATGTTGCATATATAATAGCTAAACTCTCCTACTGTGAAAAGCATACAGTAGCCTATTAAATAGACATTCCATATAAAAACTGAGGTTTTATTAGGCAGGTTTTAAAATGTTTTTTCCTGTGCTACAGGGTCTGCCTGCTGTGACAGCCAGGGAAAATGCTTCTTCAGGGCCCTTGCTTATATAAACAATTTCAGTCACCCCAAATCAAGCACATCAGCACATTTTGGCAGCACAAACTCAGTCAATTTTATGAAAGAAATATGTCAGCTAGTGTGAGCAATTCAGTAACCAGGCTGCCGTTCTTGAACCAGGCAGCCTGCTCAGGGTCCCAGGAGATTCCCATAGACACTAATCTGAACTCTGGGGCCCCTTGGTTATCAACTTTGCCAGCTGGAGGCCTGGCCCACATTGGTCCTGGCAATAGGCCCTGACAGCACTGCTTGCCTTGGGCAGAGCCAGGCACCTGGAGGACAATTTTAAAAGTTTCAAGGAAGGCACTCCCAAGTGCAGGAGATCCCTAAGATGCAGGTCAGGGACAGAAGCCCTAGTTGATCAGGTTACTTTGGGTACTTCCTGAAGCCGAGCAGGTTATAGAGGCATCAAAGCTCTGTTTTTCTTAAAGGTGAAGAGCTCAGAGCTTTTCCCAAATGGAAGAAGAAATTATAAAACCTTAAAACCTAACTTCAGTCTAAATATGTAGAGTTAGTGATTATGCCAAAGAACTGAATGAGATAAAGAAGCACCAAATCTATGTAAATATCGTGAGTCCAATTATTTAAGGCAATGGGTTTGCATAAATGTTACAGTATTTCATTAAATGTAAGACTTCTTTGATTATAAGAGCTTTCTTTTGTGTGAAAATGCGTCCAATCGTAGCTATTATACAATACAATGCATCAATAGTCTTATGGGAGACTTAAATGGGTTACATTATCCTCAACTTTGAAATTTCTTTTATGTTTTTATGAGAGATTTGGTAATTTTGCCTTCATTCATTTGCAGTGTGTGTGTGTGTGTGTGTGTGTGTTATAAGGCACAACTTTAATTATTGTGGATAATTTTATTTCCTTCCTTAATTACTATAAAACATTGTTTTGCTAGAAAATGCACAGTTGTAGTTATCCTAACAATCCAACTCATATCTCACTGCTGTTTCCATACCTTTTGGTATTTCAATACTGATCATGTAAACATTTTCAGAATATGTTAAACAGCAGTGAAACTCAACACCCATAGTACCAACAATTGAAAATTAGTAAGAATTCTACCAATTTGAAACTAATATGAATACTCATGATGAACATCATACATGCATAATATGAAAGAAAATTTACTCTGAATTTGGAAAAAGTTTGCTTGACTTTGATAGCATGTTAAAACATTTCCCAATAATCCTGCTTGGAGCAGATGCGTTTGAGGACTCCACTGTGGCAGACAGTTCCCTTTGAGCTGACTCACCTCATCTTTGCACCTTCCCATCTCAAGCATGGGCAATAAGCATGTCTACTTTCTGCCTCAGGGTCTTTTATTCTCACTTGGTCTGCTCACTAGCACTTGGAAGATAAACACTCCACCTACTCCACCCTTGCCCACTAGCAACCTGCAACCAATGGGAAACCAGGAGCAAACTAACAATGTTCTAGGCACCTGTCCTTCAATGAAGGAGGCCTTCTGTATACTTCTCAGAGGAGCCAGTAGAGTCCTCTCTGGAGGCACCTTTCCCTACTGTGTTATGCTTATAAACATATAAGTTCTTTGGTTAATCTCTCCCCACTCACTCCCCCTTCCCCGCCTTCCCTCTGGGATCCCTCAGTCTGTTCCATGCTTCTGTGTCTCTGGATCCATTTTGTTCATCAATTTGTTTATTATATTCCACATATAAGTGAGATCATGTGGTACTTGTCTTTCTCTGACTGGCTTATTTCATTTAGCAAAAAACTCTCCAGTTCCATCCATGCTGCACCAAAGGATAAAAGATCCTTCCTCTTTACAGCTGCATAGTATTCCATGGTGTGAATGTACCACAGCTTTTTAATCCACTCATCTACTGATGAGCACTTGGGCTGTTTCCAGATCTTAGCTATTGTGAATTGCACTGTTATGAACATAGAGGTACATGGGTTCTTTCTGATTGGTATTTCAGGTTTCTTAGGATATATTCCTAGAAGTGGGATCACTGGGTCAAATGGCAGGTCAATTTTTAATTTTTTGAGGAAACTCCATACTGTTTTCCATAGTGGCTGCCCCAGTCTGCATTCCCACCAGCAGTGTACTGGGTTCCCTTTTCTCCACACCCTCGCCAGCACTTCTCCTTCCTTGATTTGTTGATGGAGCCATTCTGACAGGTGTGAAGTAACAGCTTATTGTGGTTTTAATTTGCATCTCTGATGACTAGCGATGTTGAGCATTTTTTCACATGTCTCTTGGCCATCTGAATGTTCTCTTTGGAGAAGTGTCTGTTTAGGTCCTCTGCCCGTTTTTTAATTGGGTTGTTTGTCTTCCTTTTGTTAAGTTGTATGAGTTCCTTATATATTTTGGATATTAACCCTTTATCAGATGTGTCGTTGGCAAGTATGTTTTCCCACACAGTGGATTCCCTTTTTTTTTCTTTTGCTGCACAGAAGCTTTTTATTTTGATGCAGTCCCATTTGTTTACTTTCTCCTTTGTTTCTCTTGCCCTAGGAAATGTATCAGCAAACGTATTGCTGCAAGAGATGTCTGAGATTTTGTTGTCTACATTTTCTTCTAGGATTTTTATGGTTTTATGCCTTACATTTAAGTCTTTTATCCATTTTGAGTTTATTTTTGTGTATGGTGTAAGTTGGTGGTCTAGTTTCATTTTTTTGCATGTACCTGTCCAATTTCCCGGCACCATTTATTGAAGAGACTGTCTTTACTGAATGATCTTGCATCTTTTGTCAAATATTAATTGACCATAATGGCATGAGTCGATTTCTGGGTTCTCTGTTCTGTTCCACTGATCTATATCTCTGTTCTCGTGGTAGTATCAGGCTGTTTTGATCACAGTGGCTTTGCAGTATAACTTGATATCTGGTATTGTGATTCCCTTCAACTTTGTTCTTCTTTCTTAAGATTCCCCCTTGGCTATTCAAGGAGAATTTTTTTTTAAGAAAAGAAAGAAACCTCATTTAAATTGGAATTGGGGAGGCTGTAGGGAGAGCTCTAGCAACCTACCACTCATCATCAATTACCCTATATGGGAAGAGACATGCTTTTTGTCTCCAACAGAAAGATATTTTTCTACTCTACTACATCTGCAGGAAACTCTTCTCCTCTCTCAGAAACCACTCAGCTAATGAAAGGCTGTCACACATCAACCAACGAAAAGCTACTACTCTTCAGACTCCCAGTTTTCTCCAAAGGACTGTTTGTTTACAACAAACAGCCCCTCTGAATTCCCCCTTCTTCTATAAAAGAACATTTCTTTCCTTTGTTCTCTGGACTTGTGGTTCATCATTAAAAGACATGTCCCAAATTGCAACTCTGTTTTTCTCAAATAAACCTGTTTTGCTGGAGAAATATCTAGCTATTTAAAGTCAATGTCCATTTATTGTCTTCTCTCTCACTAGCATTCAAAACAGATAAAGAGAGAGAAGTACAGACAAAGAACATAACTTTCTAACTTTAATACCACTCTAAGAACTAATTAATTAGTCTAGTTTATGAATGACAAGAAATTTTGGTAATAAAGGATTATCTATTGTTTGAAAAATAAAGCAGCAGTTGTCTTCTCATGAGAACTTTGAAAGAAATTTCTAAAAAGTCAATTTATTAATTCAAAATAATTTTAGGTATTTCTATTCCTTATGTGAGCTTATCTTTTAATTTTAAGCTCAAAATGTCTAATTTCTTAAATACCATTCCCATATATTGTACATTTTTGTTAATTGTGTCATAATTTTTTATGTCACTACATTCAGAGCTTTCCAGCTGACACACAGGTGCTAGACAGACTGTTCAGTTTTGCCAGTGCTGCATCTGTCTTTGTAGTGTTATTTGAATATTTCCTGTTTTCTCCTTTTATAAAAATGAGGGAGTAACAAAAATTAAGATGCTGATAAAAAATGATACCGTTGGGGTAGAGCTGTTGGTCATTTGGTGTGCTGCAGACAAAATGTGGTCTTAATGACAGGACGCAGATGGAATGTGTTCAGTTATGAAGAAATAAACAAACTTGAGCTTTAGTACCAAATAAAACTGAGCTTATGAATCCACAAACAGAAGGTCTTTCAGGTTCCTGGTTGGGAGACTTGTTACAGACCTCTTAATGGGAAAAAAAAAAGTCAATGTCCATATTTTTATAGAGAAAACTTCCCTAAAACTTTTTTTTTTATATCCCTATTCCCCATCCTCCTTTCCCTAAATAAATTCAATTTTTCTTTTTTTTCTTTTTTTAAAAAATTTATCTTTATTGTTGAAAGTATTACAGATATCCCCCCTTCTTTTACCCACTCATCCCCTCCACTCCACATCTGACTCTTCCCCAGGCCTTCACCACACTATTGCCTGTGTCCACGGGTTATGCATATATGCACATAAGTTCTTTGGTTAATCTCTCCCCACACACTCCCCCACCCCTGCCTTCTCACTGAGATTCCTCAGTCTGTTCCATGCTTCTTTGTCTCTGGATCTATTTTGTTCCTCGGTCTATTTTGTTTATTACATTCCACATATGAGTGAGATCATGTAAAACTGAATCAGGAAGAATTAGAAAACCTGAGTAGGCTGATAACAACTGATGAAATCGAAACAGTAATAAAAAACATCCCAGCATACAAAAGCCCTGGTCCAGATGGTTTCACCAGGAAGCTTTCTAATTCTTTAAGTTGTAGGCTTAGATAGTTTACTAAAGATTTTTCTTGCTTCTTGAGGTAAGCCTGTAGTGCTATGAACTTTCCTCTTAGGATTGCTTTCGCTGTGTCCCATAGATTTGGGGTTATTATGTGTTCATTTTCATTTCTTTCTAGGAAGTTTTTGGTATCTCATCTTTGGTATCTGATCTTATTGGTAACTCATTCATTGTTTAATAACATGCTATTGAGCCTCCATGTGTTTGAATGTTTCTGAGTGTTTTTACTGTAGTTGATTTCTAATTTCATGTCATTGTGATCTGAGATGCTCGATATGATTTCAATCTTCTTGAACTTGTAAAGACTGGTTTTGTGTCATAACATGTGGTCTATCTTTGGGCATGACCCATGTGCACTTTAGAGGAATGTATATTCTGAAACTTTGGGGTGAAATATTCTGTAAATATCAATTAAATCCATCTGATCTAGTGTGCCATTTAGAGTCACTGTTTCTGTGTTGACTTTTTGTCTGGAAGATCTATCCAGTGAAGTCAGTAGGGTGATAAAGTCCACAACTGTGACTATATTTCTGTTGATCTCTCCCTTAAAGTCCTTAAGGTTATTATTGATAGGTCTTTATTTATTGCCATTTTAATTCTTTTTTTTTTTTTTTTTTTATATATATTGATTTCAGAAAGAGGGAGGGATAGGGAGAGAGATAGATAGAAACATAAATGACAAGTCATTGATTGGCTGCCTATTGCATGTCCCTGCTGGGAATTGAGCCCGAAACCTGTGCACTGACTGGGCATCAAATGGAGATCTCCTGGATCATAGGTTGATGCTCAACTGATGAGCCATGCCCAGCTGGGCCCATTTTAATTCTTTATGCCTATGTTTCTCTATTTCTTCTTGTTATTATAGCAGTCCCTTTAACATTTCTTACAATGTTTCTATTTCTGCTAATTACAGCAGTCCTGTTAACATTTCCTGCAATGCTGGCTTGGTGGTGATAAACTCCTTTAGCCTTTTATCATCTGGGAAGCTCTTTATTTCACCATCTATTTTGAACGATAGCCTTGCTGGATAGAGTAGGCTTGGTTTCAGATACTTGTTTTGCATTACCTTGAATACTTCATGCCATTCCCTTCTGGCCTGTAGAGTTTCTGATGAGAAGTCAGCTGACAACCTTATGGGAGCTCCTTTGTAGGTAACAGATTGCTTTTCTCTTGCTGCCTTTAATATTCTCTGTCTTGAATTTTCGTTATCATGTGCCTGGGTGTGGGCCTCTTTGGATTCATCTTGCTTGGGACTCTCTGTGCCTCCTACATTTGTGTGACTTTTTCCTTCACCAGTTAGGGAAGTTTTCTGCCATTATTTCTTCAAATAGATTCTTTAACCCTTGCTTACTTTTGACCTCCTCTGGCATTCCTATGACGCAAAAATTGTTACATTTCATGTTGTCCCACGACTCCCTTAGACTGCCCTCTTGTGTTTTGTGGGGTTTTTTTAGTGTTTTTGTTTTTTCTTTTCTTTAAATGACAAGTCCTCTGCTTCCATTTAAATATATATATATATATCTTTATTGATTTCAGAGAGAGGAAGGGAGAAGGAGAGAGAAACATCAATGATGAGAGAGTCATTGATTGGCTGCCTTCTGCATGCCCCCAACTGGGGATCGAGCCCACAACTCAGGCATGTGCCCTGACCAGGAATCGAACCAAGATCTCCTGGATCCTAGAATGACGCTCAACTGCTGAGCCTCGCCCAGCCGGGCTGTCCTCCTGTTTTTTAATTGTGTTTTCTTTTTGGATCTTTTATTCAGCAATTTTTTCTACTCTGTCTTCTAAGTCACTGGTGACCCTCAGCTTCCTCTAATCTGCTGTTTATTCCTTCCAATGTATTCTTTATTTCTGCTATGCCATTCTTCATTTCTGACTGGTCATTTTTCATAGTTTCCATATATTTTTTCATGCTGTTGAGTGTCCTTACAATCAGTACTCTGAACTTTATATCTGATAGATTGCTTATCTCCATTTCATTTAGCTTTTTTTCTGGAGACTTCTCTTGTTATTTCATTTGGGGCTTTTTTGTCTCCCCATTTTGGTTGCCTATTTGGGTTTGTTTCTATGTATTAGATGGGCCTGTTATGACTCAATCTTTTTGGAAGGTCTCTGGTGCAGGCCAATGTTAGATACGTCTTGTGACTGGCCTTGAGTACCCTGTTTGGAGCTATCAACAACCCACTGCTTGAGGTCCTTTCTATTGGGGCTGGGTGTGTTTGGATAGGACCAAGATGCACACCAAAGTGGGTTTGTTTCTATGTATTAGATGGGCCTGTTATGACTCAATCTTTTTGGAAGGTCTCTGGTGCAGGCCAATGTTAGATACTGCTTGTGACTGGCCTTGAGTACCCTGTTTGGAGCTATCAACAACCCACTGCTTGAGGTCCTTTCTATTGGGGCTGGGTGTGTTTGGATAGGACCAAGATGCACACCAAAGTCTGCTGAATTTGAGAAAACTATGAGAAAAGTTATTTTTAAAAGTTAGCCTGTTTTAATGTTTTAAAAAAATCATATTCTTTTATAACAAGATCATATTTTGAAATATTAACAGATTTTGCACCTGTTATAAGCTGAGAGGGCTTTCTATATACACTGCTCTCAGGTGTTTACCAGAGAAATGAAAAGCGATGGTTATCACAGAAAAGCAATTAAACACTTCTTTTGGGTTTCAAAGTAGATTTTTGAAATCTGTAGCAGAATGAAGGCTGAGCAGCAAGAACTACTTGAAAATCAAGCCTGGCATGCGAGAAAAAATGTTCCAACTCTCCTTCCCTCTCTCCTCTTTCTCTCTCCCCCTCTCTCTTTCTCTCTCCTTCTACATCTCACTGGGAAGAGAAAAATAGATGTAAGGTCAGGAAATTAAATACGGTGAGTGTGTCATTGAGGTTTGATTCTTCTGCCCCCCTTCACCTTCTCATCAAGCAGGGCTTGGGGAATGTGAAAGTAAAGCAACCTATGCAGCACTTTCCAGTTCAACACCAGAGAAGCAGTGGGTGTTGCCCAATAAATATTGAGCACTTACTACCTACTTTCCATATATCAATTTATTTAATCCCAACAACCTTGTAAGGTAGGTATTATCATTGTCACTATTTGAAGATTAAGTCACAGGTTCATTAAGTAATTTTCCCATGGTTACACAACTAATAATTTGAGGAGCCATGATTCAAGAACAAGTGGTCTGGATCTGAAACCAAGGCTTCTCTAAACTGTAGAAGTAGCAACCATCCCCTCCCCCAACCCACACAGCCCAAATGTGACAAGCAGTAGACGTAGTGGTATCTTGTGAGGTCCTGAGGAAAGGCCCCCACACCCAAATCTCCAGAGCCCAGCAAGGCACAGAAGAGCATATAGAACTCCCATTCCTGCTCTTTACACCCAACCTACATCCAAGGGCTCAGAAGTATCAAGAGAGGGCAAAGGGATAGTAAGGGGCATTAAAGTTGGAGAGAAGGGGATGCAGAGTAAATATTCTGACAAATGGAGACCATTGGAAACTTGGACTATAGCAATAATGCCAGAAGCCCCGACCACCCACACCCCCAACTTTCTACACATGAAGACAGTCTCTAGAATTTAGATAGTGCCCTGTAAAAAGAGAATGGAGGAGAAAATGCAGACTCTATGTCTTGGTCAAACTGACCAAGAAAGTCAGATATGATTGCATTCATCAGGAAACAACATGATATTTTCTGTCACCGAGCAGAATAGCCCAAAGTAGACTCTAAGTCTAGTTACTGAGACACCAAGTGACATGCTTGCCCACCTGAATGGTGAAGTATTTTTAAAAAATACCATATCACCACCCATTGTGTGGCCCTCAGGAATTCACAAGCAAAGAAACAAACAAAAACACCAAGCATTTATTCTACGATTAGGTATTTCACAATGAATTTTACTCACCAGAAGTGGAACCACCCCCATCCTTATACCACACTTATTTTTTGACTTTTCTTAAAAAAGCTCTTTGCAAGTTTTGGGGAACAAACTATGTGTGAAGTGAGTATAATATGTGTACAATGATTTCAATCCATAAATACAATATCTTGCATTGTTGTGGGGGTTTACAGAGTCCATGTCACATACATCAATGCACTAAATCATGACAATAGCTCCATGAGGTAGGTATTATTAAATTTACCGGTGAAGTACCTGAGACCTAGAGGTTAAGTAAAATGTCCAAGGAAACATAGCTTGTGACAAAACTGGGACTCAAACCCAGGCCCTCTGATACACATAATTTTTATGCATGTCACATATTATAAATAAAGACAGGGACTAACTAATATATATTCAGCTCACTGAGGGAAACAGAAAAATCAGGTCATTAGACATGTCCCACCAATTTTTTCCCTTGAAATAAATTGGAAATTGATTTTTTGACTGATGGACCTCTTCATCTCTAAGTAGATGCTGGTGATTACTTCATTCTTGTAAAATTATATTTCAGATTACCTCCCCCTTTTTTGCAAAAATTTCCTAGATTTTCAAATTGTGATCAATACAAAATTTAGCAATGTCTACGTCATAGGAAAAAAATGTTCACTAGATTCTATTGCTCTTGGCACTTCCAAGACATGATGCCCACCTCAACCACCCAAAGTTCAATACTTGATATGCTGACTTTAATAAACAATAATGTGCAGCCTGGTATGTGATGGCTGTCACACTGTTAAAATGTCACATGGATTTGTAACCAGTAAGCAGATAGTTACTGATAAATATTTTGGATTTATATAATTTACTTGTTGACAGAACATAAGGGGCCCAAACTTTGCAAATCAGATTTATTGTAGTTAAATCCTATTTCAGAAATAGGTTGACTGAAATTCAGATACACATACATAAATATTTTAGCACATCCTTAACATTAAAACCTTCCTCTCTGATCAAATGACTATATTTTAGGTTTCCATTCATCTTCCATCTTTAATTTCAGTGGAGAAAATGAGCACTTTTCTGTCCTAGTAATAAAAAAAAAACCCTGGTTGTTCATAAAACAGAATGCATACTGCTCTGATAATACAGTAGTGAAATGTTAAGACAGCACATCTTGTGATTAAATGGAATAAATTTGATCACACAATGAAAAAAAAGATATCAACACAAGAAAGAATGATGTATTTGAGAACATTTTTAATAAATAATGTGACAAAATTACTTTTCTGATTATTGGATTCTCAGTATGCAAAATTATGGCTAAAAATAAGAGGCTTCTTACATGAACATAATGAAAACATTAATCACATGGATTGTTCCCTTCGTACTGCACACCCTTTCTATGTAACTTCCAAATTATCTAAGTGAACACATTTAGTTTTTGGTGAACACCAGCTTTTTTTTGTGGTTCAGTTTTGTTTGGCTATGTTTTTCAGTGGGTCAGGCCTGATACCTGCGTAGGAATAAATGTAAATTTTTTTCTTCAAATAGCACCAATTATAAAGTCAATGAAATTTATATAATGACAAAAAAGGATCATAAAAGTCTACAGTCAGAGGGCATCATTTGGCAATTCAAAGCACACAATGCCTCTATTTGAGATTATAAGGAAATCTTGTAAGTTTCAACATTGGCCATAACAAACTTAAACCTTTTTTTCTTTAAGTCCAGGAAAAGTAAGAACCATTGGATTTATGGCCCACAATAAAGCACGCACATTACTTCACCATCTGTCATCATTCAAATATTCCAAATACAAACATAGAGCATTAACAAAACAGGTTAAAAACGCTTCTCAACATTTTTTCAATAAGACAAAAAAGGTTAATAGTTACAATGGTTTACAAATAAAGTTTAGTGATTGTGCTTTTAAAACCAAAAAAAAAAAAAAAAAGTTTAAAAAACAGTGCATTACAAAAACAAAAATCAAACATCCTTAAGTGGCACTTCTGAAAGTTGAACTGACACTACCAGAAGAAACTTAGGCCAGTTAAGATAGGGATGTCCTATTCAATTGGTCATTAAAAACATCCATTTGTTTGTAATATGCATTTATAATCGCTTTTTGATTGAAAAATAGAATACGGTTTTTGCTAGGCTTACTTATGACAATGACTAGACAACCAGAGATCCAACTGGCTTCCCCCTACTTCTCGAAAAGAACATTTCCAATAAGAATATACTTCAGTGATCGAAATGAAGACAAAGTAAAGTACCACCAGGGTTTGCAAAGAGTATATATTTACAATGTTTCTACCCCATTCAAATTGATTGTGGTTGTTCTGCATTTTCTCCCAGCAAAGGGTGGTTTTATGAAAGACTGATTTGAAAATCATGTTAAAATGAAGTATGTTTTAATTTGCATTAGCAGTTGGTTATAGAAAGATTATATCTTCAGAGCCCTTGGCATGAGGTTGATTAATCAAGTTTGTATCTTTGATCAATCTTTTGCTATAAATTGGCTTGGTACAGAAGCAGTGCAACGCCATATCTCAGGGGCAAAACGCAACAGAACTATTCTGTTCTCTTCTGTTGGCTGACGACCAAAGCAAGAATTCAAATGCTTCCCTGGCTGGAAGTAGGTGTGATGGTTTGTTCCAACAGGGAGGGGGACAGGGAGGTTCCTCATAGGGATAGGCATTAAACAACAACAATAAAACCCCAATAAAATTTTTAAAAACGGTATTCCAATAAGAGGAATAAAAACGACAATTTGCACACTCTGATTGCACTGAACATCTTATCTGGCGTCATGTGTCAGCAGACATGAGGCATCTTGAGCGATCGTTTTCACATTAGGTCTCACAGGCCTCTCTGGTGGTCTTCAGCTTTCAGTTTCCTGAAAGAGATAAGTTATTTTTAAATTTGAAAATAAATCTTAAGAGTATTATATTTATATTTATGTATATGCTTTTATTCTTATAGTTGGTGTTTCCACCTCCTTTCACTGGCAGACATTGGGAAGCGCTCACGGCAGCCAACTCGTTTGTGCACTTCAGTTGGTTTGAAGCAAACCCAGCAATTCCCTACCAAGCCCCAGACTGTGCTCTGCTCCACGCAGCATCTCTGCTGAGGGATGTGGCGCCGAAGGAGGCGCAGCAGCAGGCCGAGCTCTCTACTCCCCACGCCAGCTCAGCACGCTAGCTCCGCTTGTATTGGTTTTAAACACTGCAGTTACCTAGACTCATCCGACAGAAGGGCTCTTCTACTTAAAAAAACCCCAAAACTCAAAATAAAAACAACAACAGAACACTTGAAAAACAACTTCGATAACAGTATTTGCAGGAAGAAAGTCTTCTTATTCCAAATCTCAAAATCTAAATACATTGTGCATGACAAAAAATTTAATCAGACATAATTACTTACAATTTTTCATCTTCTGTCATTAAGGGTTACAGTTTAACACTCATTTAACAATCTGCTTGTGATGAAATATACAGCTGAGTCCTGAACAACACGGTATGGGCTGTGTGGGCCCACTTATACACAGGATTTTTTTCAATAAATATTGTACATGTATTTTCTCTTCCTTATGATTTTCTTAATAATATTTCATTTTCTCTAGCTTAATTTATTCCAAAAGTATAGTACATTATACATATGACATACAAAATATGTGTAATAGACTGTCTATGATATTGGTAAGGCTTCCAGTCAACAGTAGGCTATTAGTAGTGAAATTTGGGGAAGTCAAAGATTATACAGCAATTTTTGACTGCATGGGGTGGGGGTCGGAGCCCCTAATTGCCGTGTTGCTCAATGGTCAACTATATCTGTAAAAAAAATAAATTAGTCCTCAACTTGCTTTCTTTATGAAACAGAGAAAACATAATCTTAAAAACAGAAGGTGATGTTAAGTATTATATGATTTACTGCCAACTCTATCTGGTATCAGTATCTATAGATTCCAATAAAGAAGTGTATCTTTGACCCAAGAAATGTTCTCCTCTACCTGGAAAGGTCAGTGTCAAGGATCAGGTTCCCATTTTCAGAGGACTGAAGGAGAACGACAGTTGGCCAAATCAGCCAGAATCACCCCAGTGACCATTACAGTGGTAAAAAACACAGGCAGAATACCCTTCCCCACTTCATACAACTGTCACCTTACTGGGTTTTTATTACCTACTGCAATACTGTGAATTATAACTATTTAGATCAACATTTGCTATTTCCTAACAACACGTTTTGCCATGTAAATTTCTTATCTGACCTATAGATGAATGTGAACCCTAGATCTAAAAGGAAACTTATTGTCATTTAAAACTTTGGAACACATTTCAAGAAAATAATTTTTCTTTTTTTCAGAATTACAGTTTCTGGCATCACTGACATTAGGGTTTGCGATAAAACAATAACATTTCTGTAGACTGATGGTTGTTCTTAACTTTAAGGTCGATAAAATAACTACTCTAATGTTGGGAAATGAAAAAACGTTACAGATACCTCTAATTCTTCATTATTATCTTCTCCTCTTTCATATCCTCCAAGAACTTGCATTTCTGCAATGTTTCTTCGGCCTACATTTGCTTGTTCTCTTTGTCTGCTTCCTGATCCCCTCGATGACATTGAGCTTGAAGAACTAGGATCTCTGGGATTATTGGATGTCGGAAAAGTAGGTCTACAGTAAGGTAGAATATCCTCTGTGTAACGAAATATAACAAGTGCATGTGAACACTGCCGCACATTTTCATTCTATGTCACTCATGTCCATAATTCTGAACGGGGAAGCATCAGTTTTAGAGAAAAGAATGAAAACACTTTATAACAATAATGAATAAGGCAGAACCAGCTTTTGAAAATAAAAATAACAAACCTTGTTTTCCTAGCAGTGGTTGGGATTCCACTCATAAGCTCTTGCCCACCTCAAACTCACTTGGCACCTACATCTTTAAAAGAAGTAAACCAAACCTGGAGGCAAACTTGGTTTCCAGTTCTACCCTTCATCCTGTGATCTCAGATTATTTTAGGCTTTAGTTTTCACTTTTCTAAAATAGTCTCTATACCCAGAGGAGCTTTTAGTGATGATGGGAATACATAAAAGATAGTGAAATCCCTGTGTAAACTCTGAAGAATTACTATGGGCATTGATGGAAATGAAGCCCAGTCTCCTCAAACTACCAAAACAGAGTCAAGCTCAGCTTCGTTTGCCAGGCACCAAGATATGCAGCTCCATTTCAACATCACATTCACATGGTGGAATCCGGAACAGCAGAAGCCTCCCATTGTTGCCAGCTTCCAACAACAAGCCACTCCAGTTGACTGCCGTCTCCTGAACCTGCGCCTCCATACGCCTTTAAATGTGGTGCTGGTTCTGTTGATGTGCCCTGCAAGCACTCACTTGCTCCAAAGCCCGTCCACTCTACCCTTTGTACATCAAACACATAAAAAACCAACTCTTCTGCACATAGTTTTGTTTTCCTCCCCCAAGTACTTCCTGTGTGGGCCACACTGAATGAAATCTGGATTCCCCCGAAGTGCTCTCCAGGGAAAGGGCCAAGGCTTGTGTCTAGCTCACTAACACCAGCTCTACCTCACTGCGCAAAAACTTTCTCTTTGGGTGAAGGCCAAGCCATGTGCTTAAGGAGCCTGCTTAGTCCTCTGTAATGGCAGCTGTCTCCTTCCATTCTCTTCATCACAACCCTCACCCCCAATACAGACTTCTGACTGGTCGAGGACCACAGTCCATGAGGGCCACTTCTGCACCTTAGCTTCATAGCCCTTGGTCACCCGTAACTCACCTTCTGTCCCTGTTCAGCAGCTTTTCTCTCTATTGACTTTAGTTTTTCACAAACTACAGTATGATAAAATCTTTCTCTTGCTAAAAACTTTCCCCTTCAGCTTGTGCCCTATATAAATCAGTGCCTCTTTTTCTCCTCACTGCTCAAAAAAACTTCTTGAAAAGTAGCTTGAACTCTACTGTTGATGCAACTTCCTTTCACTCTGTACTGCAGGGAAATCTACCTTTGCCCACATTATTACAATGAAACAGAAAATTCACTGTTGACTTTGATCCCGCTAACCATGCTTCAGTCCTATCTCTGCTCTCCTCATTGTCCTTAACCTGGAAGCCACTATCAATTTAAACATTACTACTCTTTAGCTTAGGGTCCTCCTTCCTTCCTGGCCAGGCTTCTGTGGGTTCTTCTTATGCAGTGCCGCTTATATATTGATGCCCTTCAGGATTCTACTTTTAGCTCAGCATTTGTTCATATATATATATTCCCACTCACTTTGGATGATTTCATCCATTCTCATAGACTGTAACCTCTTCAAGAATATAACTGTCATGAGAGTGGGTATTTTTCTCTGATTTTTGTACTAAAATACTCCCAGCTTAACATATAATAAGAGGTCATCAATAAATAGTTATGAGTGAAGAAATGAGTGGCTTTAATTACTATTTATCTTGATGAATTATTAATTTATATTTCCAGCTCTTGAACTATGCCCTGAATTTTAGCCTACAGCCAGCTCAATTGAACATTTCCTTTTCAGCGTTTCTCAGATTCAACATGTCCGACATTAATTTCATCATGCTCACTCCCCTGGGATTTATTTTCCCTCTGTATTCCCAAATGTAGCTAATAACATCACTAATAATTAAGATACCAAAACCAAAAAGCTGGAATTATTTTAGACTTTTCCCTTCCTTCCAAGACATAAATGCACCTTTCCACACATTCGAATGTACAACAGGCGAGGTTGACTTTTAACCCTAAAAGGTGTCATAAATTTTTCCTCTCACCGATCCCTGCTCCCAAAGTGTGCATTATATTCCCTACTACTCCTGTATGGGAGTTGTAAATACCTCCTAACAGGTCTCTGCCTCTGGAGTTATTCCCCTCTAAACCATCTTCACTCAGCCACTATCCTCTTACAAGAATTACAGGATCTCTATGACTTAAGCTTACATTTATCTCAAGAGCTTCACCTTTACTATCTAGTGGTACTGAATTTCTTATAGTCTCCTCAGTGTATCTCAAAGCTTTTCTTTCTTTCTTTTTTTAATCCTTGCCTGAGGATATGCTTTTATTGATTTGAAAGAGAGAGAGAGAAACATTGATGTGAGAGAGAAACATCAATTGGTTGCTTCCCATATGTGCCCCAACCTGGATCAAACCTGCAACCTAGGTATGTGCCCTGACCAGGAATCAAATCCACAACCTTTTGGTGCACAGGATGACACTCCAACCAACTGAGCCACCCAGCCAGGGCTGTACCTCAAAGCTTTTCATGCTGACTTTCTCTGCCAGAACACTCTGTCCACTCTTCTCACCCAAGCTAAATTCCATGCATCCTGTACGCTCAGGTGTGTCATTTCTACCAGGAAAGATCACAAAGTCTTTCTTTCCATTTCCCATGAGACTGGGATAACTGTCTGTTCTTTGGACTATCAAGTATCATGATGCCATGAACATTATACCAATTATGAATCCATCTGTGTATCTATGATTACCTGTCCCCCTCTCTGACTATAAGCTCTCTAAGGTCAAGATTCATGCTTATACATAAAACTAGTATGATGTTTAGTAACACAGTTCATGTTGATATAGGTAAAAATAAATTGAACCAACTGAGTAAATGTTCCCAAAAAGGTCAGACATTCCAGTCTAGAAGACCACTCTCTTTAATTAGAAGCAGTCATTTGTTACACACGTAAATCAGGGTGCCTCTTTCATTATAAATAATGTAAATTGTATAAGAGGGTGAAAATTAAAGCAATGCATAGAAATGATAATTTAATGACACATAAAGGTCTATTATTCAAATAAGACTTTGGGAAAGCAAGACGTATAAAACAATAGCTGGTTAGTGCATATCAGTGCTTTCCACAGAATAGGGCTCCTTATTTCGAGATTGATGGTTCCAGTCTTAGTTCTTTCATTAGAAATATTTTTATAACACAAAGGACAACTTATTGAATTTGTAAAGATTGATAAAAATAACTTGGTCTCTTTGTTCTAATTCTGCATAGACCAAGCTCTTTCTGGGTTTATACAATTATTTCCTGAAGAAACCCAACTACTGGGGAGGGAGCTTTTTGTGAGCAGCAAATTGGTCCATACTTTCAGGAAAGATGCAAACCTAATAATTTACAGCATGAGCTTTACTTATGAATCACCACTTGGAGTATAGTCACCATGAGTCAAAAACTCAGATCATCTTTGGCTTAACTGATAAAAATAAGGTAAGTGTTTTAAACTTTATATTGTGATGATGTCACCAAGTACTCTGTGATCATATAGCAGAGACATCTGTCGGAAATGCACAGCTTCACTCATCACTTCACTGCCGAGTCTGTGCCTGGGTTAAGAGTTCAGGTTTCTGTCCCAGAACAAAGTGAAACTGTCCTCCATATGGAAAGGAAGTTGCTAATGACCAGGTGCCCATAAAAAACAGAACAACAGATTGATGTCTGATTTTACCAAAATATATCTATTAAAATAGAGTCGTAAAGTGCCCTTACAGCCTTCTAAGATTCATTCCCCTATCACTTTTTCCTGACTCCTTCATCAATAACCTTCTTTTTCTTGTATCTCTTCCTCTAAAATGGTTATTTCCCTTTAGTCTGTACCCATCTCCTTCCAACTCCACATCCACTGACTTCATATTTGTAGCTTGAAACCAGCCATTTTGGGAGTAATTACACAACAGAAGCAAGCAAATGGCTACAAATTAGGGTTTTGCTCCTAGAGAATTGATTGCTAAACATTATCCAGTATATCACTGCTGATAATGTGGCCTTTGTAACTCATACAATGTTCACCCTGTGTTGATAGTACTAAAATCCACTCTCAATTTGCAACTTTTCTCCTAATCTTTAAACTTAGTTCTCTAAATTCTTACTGGTTTTGTTTTTTGTTTTTTTCATATCTGTGTTCTTGTCAGCATCTGAATCTATTCAAAACTGAAGTGATATTCCCCAACACATCTATGATTTTCCTTGTTTTGTCTACACTGGTTAATACAATTATGTTCCAGTAGTCTTACAGGGCCATCTAATTAAAATCTGAATAAGTTTTTTTTCCAGTTTCCATTATTTCATTTTACTTTTCTACACTCAATTAGTCACCAGTCCTATTGGGCCTATCTCTGAAATACCTATGTTGGCTGTTCTCTCATCTTTTTAAAAAAATATGTTTTTATTGATTTTTAGAGAGAGAAACATCGATGTAAGAGAGAAAAATCAATCTGTTGTCTTCTGCATGCACCCCTATCAGGGATTCAGCCTTCAACCTGGGAATGTGCTCTGACCCCAAACTGAACCGGTAACTTTTCAGTGCATGGAACGACAGTCAACCAACTGAGCCACACCAGCCAGGGCTGTCTCTTGCTCTTTACTGCACAACTGATTTAATTCAGTCCTTTCAAATTTTATACCTAGATTGTCTTGCAATTTTCTGATACCTTCATTTACCTGATTCCAGTCTCTTCCTTAAATATAGGGTATTGCCAGTTGTTTTTCTAAAATACAAATTTAATTATGTCATTCTTGCTCAAAATTATTTTCTGGCTCACCACTGCCTACAGCATAAATCCCAAATTCTTTAGAATTGAATTCCTGGCTTCCCAATCTGGCCCAGCCACCTTTCTAGTTTTATCTTTTGCCATGTGTTCCTGGCCCCAAATATCCTATTCTCTAGCCAAACTGGAAATGAGTATTCACCATTCAGTTTCACACTTCCATATTTTTTCTACCTATTTCCTTTACCTGCTAGTTCCTTCTTCCCATTTAATCTACTGAAATCATGTTTTGTTTTGTTTTTTGAAATACAACTTAAGTGGCATCTCTCCAAGGAAGTCTTGTTTAATAATACCCTGTATTAGAATGAATTGTAAAAAAAGTATTTAGGTACTTGCCTCTCTCTTCCATTAGAGAGCAAATTTCTAAATCTTACTACTTCGCATATGGCCCTAGAGAACCTAACAGCATACCTTGCGAATATGTGTTCAATCTATATTTACTTGCTGCTTGAATAAATCAGTACCTTGGATGAGATGAGTCTTTGCTGGTGGAAGGTCTCGTTTCGCCACCTTGATTCCCCGTCCTTTTCCATCATTTTGCTGTTCCTGTGCTTCTCTGGCTTCACCGGGATTTGCTCGAATATCAGCAACTTGTCTTCCATCCAACACTTCTCTCCCCTTGTAATTGCCGCCTTTTCTGTCTGATGATCTGTCTGTTCTTGCTTCTATACAAGGGAGTTTGGGCACCATTACAGGTCGCACCTCCAGCTGTGCCTTGGATTGGACAGTGGGCGACTTTATAGCAGGTGGTGGCACAGGAGGAGGTGGAAGATCTAAAAAGAAATATTGAAAATACTGTAAACGCCTGTCATTTATAAAATCAGCAAATACTAGAAATATCACTGGAATCACATTCGTCTGGGACCAGAACACTTGAAGTCAACCAAGAAATAAGAAGACCAATCTTAATATACTCGTTACTAGCACAGAAATATTGAATCACAGAGCTGGGACTTATAGATTATCTAGTCTTAGGATAGCTAATATGGGCATAAGTGCTGTAATCCCCCCACCTCCCAACCACAACAGCTCTTCCTAATTGATTTCAGCACTACGTTGCTGATAGCAGATACATACCCTTACTCCTTCAGGCAACCACTTCAAATTGATTGAGCTTGGCACTTGAGTTGAGACCTATTTGCTATCTCTAATCTAGTCTAAATCCCTCCTCACTTTGTAAACAGGGAAACTCAACCACATAGACCTTAGTTATTTTCCCATCTCAAAGCTAGATGTGACCAGAACCAGGACTAACACCCTTAGATTCTTAATGTC
Source organism: Miniopterus schreibersii (assembly GCF_964146895.1). Taxonomy (NCBI): domain Eukaryota; kingdom Metazoa; phylum Chordata; class Mammalia; order Chiroptera; family Miniopteridae; genus Miniopterus; species Miniopterus schreibersii. The sequence continues at coordinate 77,508,537 of NC_138106.1, read as the reverse complement.
TGGCTCAGTATTCTTTATACTGTTGCATTCTATCACATGCTTATAATCTACTACTCATTGATGGGAATCTCTCCACTTTGTTTATGCAACCATAGGTTTTAAATCAAATAATCAGTGGTATAAATATAGGTTAACTTTATCATCTATCTACCTACCTATCATCTATCTATCATCTATCTATAGTTATAGCGATATATTAACATTTTATATATGTAATAGATCATTATGTATAATTCAATTTCTTGTATTATGAAAACAAAGATAATTATAAAATTAGGCATAAAATTTGATATCTAGAAACTTTATTTTAAGTGGTGCTATCTTTTAAAATGACTTTGATGTACACTCTAGGGAGAAAAAATATGTATCCTTATGATAGTTGGTGAGTTAGCAGAAGAACATGAATAGATTCTGGTTTTAGGTTGTTCTGCCTGTTGTATGGAGGATGGATTTTGAATCCAGGAGGCCAAGGGGTTGTTGTAATAGTTCATAAAAATAATGGCAGGGGATAGAACTCTATTAGTGGCTGTTCAGATGGAGAATAGATGTATTTAAGAGAGATTAAGGAAGAAAAATCAGTATTATTTAATGATCAACAGAATACAGTAGGGGAGGGAAAGGAAAGAACCTAAGGTGACTTTTAGGATTTCTGTCATAGTTGACTAGGTGGATGAGAGAACCACCAGTGAAGATAAGAATGCAGGCATGAGGAAGGGATGTTTTACGAAGAAACACGCTAAGTGCAATCTTAGAAAAGTGAGTAAGAGAAACCTTTCAAGTTTACAGAGATGTCCAACAGGTTGTTGTACACAGAATCTGAATTTCAAGAAAGGCCGAAACCAGAAATTCAGAGATTTGGGAATTATTAGCATAGTTATGTTCTTGTTTTAGTCATGACTTTAGAAATGGTAATGTTTTAACATTTAGAGATTAATGTCTATATGATAGAATCAACTAAGAACATTTGTGAAACACCTATTAAGTGTTCAGTATTATAAAATTAACCTTAAGATTTTAAACAAACAAACAAAAATACATTTTTACATAGTAACACATTTAAAAGTCTGTAAGGTCTTAAAAGTATCACCCCTCTGACCTCCCCACCTCCATTTCAAACCCTCAATATTGATTATGCAGATATAATCAGTTTGAATAGTTTTCTATAGATCATTCCAGAAATTATTTATTCACATAAAGCAGGGCTGCCAAATCAAATAACACTAGGGAGTGCCAGTCGCGCCTGCAACTATGCAAAATGGCCATATGTGGGATTATATACCTATAGTGGCTGTGTGCCCACTGATCAAAAGCAGCAAACTCAAATACACAGCCTCCCTTTCTTTTAGCATCGATAGAACTGCACTTCTTTTGCCTGACTGTAGTTGTATGCATTCCCCTATATGTACATATGGCTGTACCTCTTTTTTTTGAAAAGTTCATATAATGCTCTGTTTTATGAATATCTCATTATTTATTTAGTCAGCCCCTACAGAGAAATATTTAAGTTGTTTCTGGATATTTTAGTATTATTGACAGTGATCTACTGACTATCATTTACATATACCAGCATGAGAAGCTCTTGAATATTAAAATTGTGTATTGAAAATTCTTAATATAATAGCAAATTAAGGGTTCCAGGAAGCTTCAGTTTTAGCCTAGTGTTTCTCACTCATATCATTTAAAAATAAATTAATCCTTTTTTTATCCCATAGGTAGGTTTAAATTTTTTTCAAACTTAATTTTCTCTTGACATTATGTTCGAAAGCTAAAACATTCAAATTCATTGTATTGGTCTTTGAAAGCATAAAACTTACAGTACCATCTTATTACCTGCTGTTTTACTCAGGATTCCATTATTAAAAGTGGTCAAACTTTTACTTGCATTTTTCTGTTGTTAGTTTTCATGGCTCACCATGTTCTATTTTCATATAAAATCTCCTCAACCCTCTATCTAAAATAGTGGCCAAAGTACACCCAGCAGCATAATTTCCCCCATATTCTACAAAATCAAAAGATGTTAGTCTTATATATTGCCATTGTCTCCAGTGTCTGACTTTCCTCCTTTATTAACTAAAAAAATAATTGTCTTAAAAAGTATAGTTAAAAAAAGTCCTATCACCCTGGCTAGGTGCCTTAGTTGGTTGAGTGTTGTCCTGTGCACTGAAAGGTTGCTGGTTCAATTCCCAGTAAGGGCACATATCCAGGTTGTGTGTTGAATCCCTGGTTGGGGTCCATAGGAGGGGAAACTAGTCAATGTTTTTTTCTTACAACAATGTTCCTTCCTCCCTCCCTCCCCTTCTCTCTCTTCCTTCCTCTAAAAACAGTAAAAATATATTTTTTTAAATGTTCAATCAGGAAAGTGTCCCCCATCTGATACTTGTTTATTAAAAATAACCAAAGAGAATGCTAGAAGACAGGTTACCTTACTTAAAGCCAAGAAACCCAAGGAATTCTGAAGTTCAGACTGAGACTGAGACTCGCAATGAGAGAGGAAGGTCTAATTCTGAGCATATCTGGAAGCACATGGATGAGTGACTACCGTCTCATTTCTGTACTATCTACTTTCTATAAACTTAAACTGGATTGCAAATACAGATTGTCAGGAAACTGACGACTGCCAGTATCATCAAATAAAAAATGTCTGGGCTTAAGAGATTTCAAAAGTGATGATTACTACTGTTATAATATAATACAAAATCTTGGTAATATATGACTCGAGACAAAACCTATTACAGGATCTTCTATATAGGTGTATCTATTAAAAAAAGTAGAAGAGAACCAGAGAACTCAATGGTATTTTTATATATATATATATCTTTATTGATTTCAGAGAGAGGAAGGGAGAGGGAGAGAGAGAGTAGAAACATCAATGATGAGAGAGTCATTGATCGACTGGGGATCGAGCCCGTAACCCAGGCATGTGCCCTGACCGGGAATTAAACAGAGATCTCCTGGATCCTCCTAGGTCGATGCTCAACTGCTGAACCATGCCCGGCCAGGCCTCAGTGGTAATTTTTAAAGTTCTAACTTCCTGTATATAATTACTACTATATCTAATTGATAATTATAGGAAAATGCTGGTAATTTTTATTTCTTATTTAGATAACCCAAAAAATTATTTTTAGGTATTATAAAATAATTATTGAGTCAGATCAGGGATTATCATAGTATAAACAAATCTGTATTTGACTTAGTGATAAGTAGTACTTTCATCCAATTCATACCACTAATAGCTCAAACTGGATTTAACAAATAGATTGTGAATTTGTCATATATATATATATATATATATATATATATATATATAAAGATGTAAACCCTATTTTTTATACAAGAGTCTGCTAATGCATATAAAGTAGTATGGAGGAGCCTGCACATGCAGACAATTCCTCTGCATTAACTCGTGCTATGGAGACCCAGCACTCTATTTACTTAACTGCCTAAAGTCCCAAGGCCTTGCAATTAATGATAACTCAAGTCAAAATAACATCATTCCAAAGAGGGTGGTGAATTTATAATTTATGAAAAGTAGGGCAATAGAAATAATGTAGATTTGGTTTTTAAATCAAGTATGCAAATGCATCGGAAAGGGTTGAAAAGAGGGGGTGGGAAGAGTCTATTAGAAGGTCCTAGAAATGCACTTACATTTAGTTTTAACTCAATAAGATGCTGCCTGATAAATATTCATATATTTTCATCCTATCCTTCATCTGGGTTAAACTCGTAAGTGGCAAATATGAAATAAATAGTTAGATTCTGCCTGTCACTGTGACTATAGCATGGAGCACTGGGCTTTGCATTGCATGCTCCCTGGTGTTGTAAGGCCTAGTATATACCTATAGACCACAGTATGGTCATAGTGTCACCAACCAGGGGCTGGAGCATTGTAATGGGCTGAACTGTGTCTCCTCAAAATCCATACATTGAAGTCCTACCCCCGTACCTCAGAATAAAAGTGTATTTGGATTTAGGGTCTTTAAAGAGGTAATGAGGTATAAAATGAGATCCTTAGGTAGGCTCTAATCCACTCTGACTTGTTTCCTTATAAGAAGAGATTAGAATACATACATATATCAAGGAAAGAAAATGTAAAGACACAGGGAGAAGACTGTCATCTATAAGCGAAGGAAAGAGACCTCAGAAGAAACCAACCCTGCCAACACCTTGATCGTGGACATTGGCCTCCAGAACTGTGAGGATATCAATTTCTGTATGGAAGCCACCTGGTTTATGGCACTAAGAGCTAACTGGCAAGAATCATTACAAATTACTCTTCATCAGTCCAAACATAGCCACTCTTTAGCCTTATACAGTTGACAAAAATTCAGCAAAGAAAACATAATTTAAATAGAAGTTTCAAAGTAAAGATCTGTTACAAACTCAAGACTGATATATCATATTCTGAAAATAGTTCACATAAAAAGTCTCTTGACAGTAATCAAACTCATCCATCATAGTTAATATATTCTAAATATTAAAAAGCAAAAATTAAAAAAATACCTTCCATGTTTTACTAATACATTTAATTCACATTTTAACAACTGGTAGTAGCTCTTTAAATTCTTCCCCCCTCCCCTCTCTCTTTTTGATAATTGTACAAGTTGTGTCTGTCACTGAGTTTCTTCATGAAATGGTCTGTGAATATTTCTTCAAAAAATGCAGTGTAGTAATTTGAGAAAGTAATTTCAGAGAAAATTACTTTTGTTTCAATGTCATACCACTGTTATCAAGAGTACGTGCATTTCTTTTATTTGATGCATTAAGGAGTATATTCATTTGCATAATTTTAGTCAATCAATATGCATTATACAATATGTATAAGATAACACATAGCTTTGCTATTTTTTTGTCTTTACCAAATTAGAAAGCATCCAGAATTAAATTCAAGACTTGTTAAGACAGTAAACATAACTAAAAATAATTGGTCATCGAAATGCTGAAAGAAAGTGAAAGCTAAAATTTAAAAAAATTGCTTTAGTCATATCTCCCTTTTGTCTATTTTTGTGACTCTGAAAAAATAAATATTGACTTCTACATTATAGTATATACTATGATAATTCTGCATAATTACTTTTAAAATAAACTAGAGCCCGGCCAGGTGTGGTTCAGTGGTTGAGCGTAGATCTAGGATACAGGCAATCAGGGTTCGATTCCCGGTCAGGGCACATGCCTGGGTTGTGGGCTAGATCAACGACTCTCTCATCATTGATGTTTCTATCTCACTCTCTCTCCCTCTCCTTTCCTCTCTCTGAAATCAGTGAAGATATATTTTAAAAATAAAATAAAATAAACTAGAAATCCAAAAATATTTCAAATTAACTTTTTGGCTTTACGAATATTTCAATATATTTCTTTGTTATTTCTGAAATAGACTTGAAAAAAACTTGGTGCTTCATCATTCAGTTTAATCGTTATTATTCCGCGATTAGTTAGAATTTACTTTTACTTATTAAACACCCTGAAACAAGGACTGCAGAACGTGGGACAATAAATATAGATCAGAATCTTCAAGCACAATGCCATTTATAACTGTGATGCTATGCCCTTTAAGTTGGCATGTTTACATTATTTAAAGCATTTTTAAAACGCATCACTCAATGCCAGAAGCCTCTCCAAACAAGTATGAATACGGGCAGAAAGAGCTACACAAAACTCTAGGCCAGACTTCCTCCCTTATGTATTCAACTTTGATGTGTTTACATCAAGGTCCGATGTTTGACCAGTTTTTCAGTTAGAAGCACCTCTCCTCTAGATAATAAAACTAATAGAACAGCTATAAAACTTACAAAATGCCATTACAGGGGCCCCATAAATGTAAAAGTGCTGATGGAGTTTGGCGATTTACACCTAGCGTTGTCCCTCTGCAGAGGCAAACATGCACAAAGCCACTGCAATAACCCTTCAAAATCAGATAATATCCTGACAGCTCAGTTTCACTGACAAAAGAGTCCTGGGCAGAAGCCAGGAGGCCCAGGTGCGCCATGTCCTGGCAGCATTTAATGCAGTCTAATATCAGATAGATGCTAGTGGGAGAAAATACTCCGAATAAAGTAGAGATAATAGCACAGACAGCCGCTCATTGCAAAATTACTTGTGCTCACCATGCTGTGAGCTTTGTATTAAATTTTTCTGTCAAGTGCCAGGAATCACGGGGAGAAGTGTCTCAGAAAACCCTGCTTGTAACCTTGGATAAGGATCTATAATATTAGGCTTTCATATGATAATGGCAAATGATGCCCTTTTGAAAAATTGCTGACTGGTAATGAAAGTCCTAATCAGATTGCGGTGGGAGAGGGCCTGGAGTAGGGAACGCTGCCTGTGACGCCCTGCTTCCCCCGCCCCATCAGCAGATTTAGCAAACTTGACAGGATGGGTGAGTCTGAGAGAATTTATCTTACATGAATTTCCAACAAAGCCCCTGGGGTTGTTTTGGAAAACGAGAAGGTGGTGGTTAATAAACACTGGGCCACCTGAGGCACTTTCATTAAAGGCTTTCTTCGGACAGCATCCCAGTGTTTGCATTGGCCTCCTGAGCTCCTGAGAATCCCAGCCTCAGCCCTTCAGCGAGAGGCGGCACTGCATTTGCAGGCATGAAGAAAGAGATTCGCTTTGCCTACCGGTGCACGAAATGACTGTTTGCAATACCACTACAGCCACAACGAATATTCTTACAAGTTAATTGCCCTCTGTTTGAATGCCAAATTCCACACGGGGAAGAAATGAGGGCATGTTGGAAGATCTATCGGTGAATTTGATGAAATTTGACCCTATGCCATTCCTTCAACTGTGATGATGTCTATTTGTTTGATACCTTTTAAAAATATTATAAGTACACATTGTTTATCAATATATTAGCAAACTTCAAGGACTAGAGATGCCTGACAAGATATGGAAGTCAATCATTCCTACAAGTATTATGAGGCTCACTGTTAATGAATGTTTCATGTAATTTCTAATGTCAGCGGAAGCATTTTCTAGTCACAGAGAGCCGGGGTAAATGTGCGAGATTCATCGATGTTTCCATCGTTTCAATGGACCTACCATCTGTGTAGGCCTCTCTGCGCAGATGTCCTGGCTGGTGCTTTTGTTTCTTGGCTGGCCTGGCCTTCTGCAAGACAGCCGCGCTCACATTGCTGTCCGTAGAAACGGGACTTGTGGGCCGAGGGCACTGGGAGGCATGGAAGTGTCGACGGCCTGAGGAAGAAAAATCAGAGCCAAGCTCAGCAATAAATTTTAATAAAAATAATCGTGAAAACTAGAAACGTCCCTAATTTTCAAAAAAAAGCTTACATAAACAATTTTAGCAAATAATAAGATTTTTGACACTCTGCTTGAACTATCCACTGGGAAAAATATGCTACAATCATTTTCAGGCTTTTGTTTTTTAAGCCATAGTACTTTGATCCTGTTAAAGTTCATGATACCTATGTATTAAAGAAAAACATTCCAATTATTTTTGTAACTAACTGCACTAAAGTTATTGTTAAAAATATGTTAATTTAAATTTTGCATAATGCACTCAATATTGCTTTCTCAACTGGAATAGTCAGAGTCCTTAAGAAATTCATGTTCTAAGAATGAACAGTACTAATTACATCTTCTATTTATTTAAACATATGTTTATTATTCTTTGAAAGCAGCTTCTTAATATCTTAATATATTCTCCATATATTCTCTTAAAGTGGCCTGAAATTAAGCTAACTCACATATTTAGACATGCTAAAAATTACTCACACTTGTGTTTTATCACAAGCTAGAAACTTGCAGGTTTTGGATACTTAAAGTGATCCCTCTGAGACTTCCCTGGTTTTTGGTGGTGGCAGAGGTAGGGTTTGATTATAGGTGTACCTCATAGATTCTGCAAGTTTGGTTCTAGACACCACAATTAGGAAACATCACAAAAAAAAGAGCTGTAATATTTTTCCTGGTGAAGGGCCTTGCCTTCAGTTTGTAAAAAACACACACCTGTGAATCGCCATAAATCAAACTGCAATAAAATGAGGTATGTCTGTATTAGGTTTTGGAGACAATATTCACAGGTATCAGTGATAACTGAATCTGCTAATCAGATAAGGGGCACGTGAGGGCTCGCAGAGCCTCTGGGTGCCTTACGGAGACGCTGTATTATAGTGGCACCGCACAGTTAATCCACACTGGCAAAGCAGATCTACTGGCCCTACACTTCACCCTCACTATTTTGGTTTCTAGAAATTCCAAAGACACAAACTTTTTGTTGCACCACGAGAAACTTCAAACAGACCTAGACAACATGTGTTTTGGTTATAAACAGGAGAACCCGTATACAGTGAAATTGACACATTTAAAGATGCTAACTGAAGCATATTAAATAATAGACATGAATGTGACCAAGGGAAAAGCAGTGTGATCATTCATTCTCATTAATTTAAGTCATATGATAAGCACCACCCTTTCCTGAAAAGAACATTTTAATAGGCAGATGCCAGTGCACATTTAGTTCATTATAATTATTAGCCAAACTAAAACCAGGAGGGCCACTAAATTGCAAAATATTAAACCAAACTCTCTTTAGCTATGACGGACAATATTACAATTCAAGTTACAGACCCATGAAAAGAGAGAATTAGGGCTGAGCCTTAATTATTCATTCTTCTGTAGAAGGTCATCTACTGCTCATAGAGCCTGAGGCATAAGGTTGTGTGCAGATGAATTTTCAACGTATTTCTATATTTCATTGATTTAATGAACTGAAACACACCCTTAATGCAATCTGAAAGCAGTAGTTTGAGATGCTTAATTTCACTTTTTTTTAAGGAAGATTAAAAAATAAGGAGAAACAAGTGCTATATATAAAGTTAGAATGTTATTAGAAAAGATAGGTAGGTTTGCATCTTATTATATTCAGCAGTTACTGGGGTTGGGGGGTGGAATTTTGGTTGAATATAGGCCTGGCTGAAATATACAACCTATAAGAATAGGTTGAAACAATTTTTGTGCAACATATTCTTGATAAATAATATACAGAAATAACTTTGTGATGTTTTTCTCTAAATATATTCTATACTGATTAAAAAAACAACAATGGCCAATCCAATATATGAAGAGAACATGGAAAATTACCAATGTGATAGTTATTATACTAAGAAAAATAAAACAAAATAGCAATTATTGATTTGTCGTGATAGTCTTTTCTTTCTCTTTCTTGCTGACCAAATTATTTTACTCTGTTTACTCTTGGCTACTGGAAACACACACAACATGTATATGAATGTATCTATGTATCTATATATTCCATTCTATAGAAATAAAAATCATGGGACAAATGTCTAATTGAAATTATGTTATTTCTCATATTATTTACTTTCTAAACAGGGTTGGGAGTGGGAGATAAGCAAAAATGTGTCAAAACATAAGAATGGACATATGGCAATTAAAAACAGGCTACTGGCAATGAAAAGAAAAATTAGAAAAATATATATGGTTATTTGGATTAACTTGCAATTATTAGATTAACAATATTTACTTTCAGTATGGGACATATTTGTGCTTGGAAATGTATGTCTACTGCAAACACCTTTATTATCTTTCCAATTAAATTTACATTCTCACTGAGAGAAAGAGGATGGGGGTGAAAGAGAAGTAGCCCAACAGTGGAGGGCTCCCCAGATATTAATCTATTTCTCTTAGAGAATTTCTAATTAAATGGGATAAGGGAACTATTATAACGAATTTCATTTTGGTGACTTTTTACACCTTAATAAAACCCATATGATACAAACTTCATTTATTTGACTGTGTGCATTCCTAAAGAAATCAAATACATATTTTTCGTGCCTATCTTAAAAATAAAGACTGGGCCAGCGGGGGTGGCTCAGCGGTGGGGCATCAACCCAGGATCCGGGGGATCGCGGTTCGGGTCTGGTCAGGGCACAGGCCCGGGGGCGGGCTCGGTCCCCAGTGGGGGGCGTGCAGGAGGCAGCGGATCAGTGACTCTCATCATTGATGTTTCTCTCTCTCTCTCTCTCTCTCTCTCTCTCTCTCTCTCTCTCTCTCTCCCTCCCTTCCTCTCTCCGAAGTCAATAAAGACATTTAAAAACAATCTAAAAATAAAGAATTCCAAGGGAGCTTCACTCGCATTATATATGACTTATTAAATGAAAATAAAGAGTAAGATTTAAAAACCCTTGGACCTTGGTTTCCTTAGGCAAAACAAAAAAGAACAGTAATAGTTGCATTTCTGTGGGACACTCGAGCAGAGATGATGAGAGGCTGGCGCGCGCCAGGGCTGGGGAGACGCGCAGGGCTGGGGAAAGGCGCCCGGGCTGGGGAGACGCACAGGGCTGGGGAGACGCACAGGGCTGGGGAAAGGCGCCCGGGCTGGGGAGACGCACAGGGCTGGGGAAAGGCGCCCGGGCTGGGGAGACGCACAGGGCTGGGGAAAGGCACCCGGGCTGGGGAGACGCGCAGGGCTGGGGAGACGCACAGGGCTGGGGAAAGGCGCCCGGGCTGGGGAGACGCACAGGGCTGGGGAAAGGCGCCCGGGCTGGGGAGACGCGCAGGGCTGGGGAAAGGCGCCCGGGCTGGGGAGACGCACAGGGCTGGGGAAAGGGGCCCAGGCTGGGGAAAGGGGTCCGGGCTGGGGAGACGCGCGGGGCTGGGGAAAGGCCCTCGGGCTGGGAGGCGCGCCGGGCTAGGGAGACGCTCCCGGGCTGGGGAAAGGGGCCCAGGCTGGGGAAAGGGGTCCGGGCTGGGAGACGCCTGGGCTGGGAGGCGCGCGGGGCTGGGAGGCGCGTGGGGCTGGGGAGGCGCGCGGGGCTGGGGAAAGGCGCCCGGGCTGGGAGACGCGCGGGGCTAGGGAGACGCTCCGGGGCTGGGGAAAGGCGCCCGGGCTGGGGAAAGGCGCCCGGGCTGGGGAAAGGGGCCCAGGCTGGGGAGGCGCGCGGGGCTGGGGAAAGGCGCCCGGGCTGGGAGACGCCTGGGCTGGGAGGCGCGCGGGGCTGGGAGGCGCGTGGGGCTGGGGAAAGGTGCCCGGGCTGGGAGGCGCGCGGGGCTGGGGAAAGGCGCCCGGGCTGGGGAAAGGCTCCCGGGCTGGGAGGCGCGCGGGGCTGGGGAAAGGCGCCCGGGCTGGGAGGCGCGCGGGGCTGGGGAAAGGCGCCCGGGCTGGGAGGCGCCCGGGCTGGGAGGCGCCCGGGCTGGGGAGGCGCGCGGGGCTGGGGAAAGGCTCCCGGGCTGGGGAAAGGCGCCCGGGCTGGGGAGGCGCGCGGGCTGGGGAAAGGCTCCCGGGCTGGGAGGCGCCCGGGCTGGGAGGCGCGCGGGGCTGCGGAAAGGCTCCCGGGCTGGGAGGCGCCCGGGCTGGGAGGCGCGCGGGGCTGCGGAAAGGCTCCCGGGCTGGGAGGCGCCCGGGCTGGGAGGCGCGCGGGGCTGGGGAAAGGCGCCCGGGCTGGGAGGCGCCCGGGCTGGGAGGCGCGCGGGGCTGGGGAAAGGTGCCCGGGCTGGGAGGCGCGCGGGGCTGGGGAAAGGCGCCCGGGCTGGGAGGCGCGCGGGGCTTACCGGCCGCGTCCTGCACCTGGCGCCGCGCCACCTTCAGGCCCGCGTACTCCGCCGCCGCTGCCACCGCCTGCGCGAAGTCGGCGTCGGTGAAGAAGGAGCCGTCGGAGGAGCTGACACTGGAGCGCCCGCTGGAGATGTTGTCCTCCTCCGAGGCCGAGCCCCAGCCGTTGATCATGGACCCGGTGACGGAGCTCTCCAGGTCCCCCACGCTGGAGGCGGGCGTCTGCTCGAGCCCGCGCAGCAGCAGCCGCCGGGTCTGCATCTTCGCCACCTCCAGGTCGGCTTCGTCTTCTTCCTCCTCGGGCGCATCCGTGTCCATGTCCGAGACCAGGGGCCCCGAAATGTAGCCGTAGGTGTGCGGGGGGGAGATGGGCCGCGGAGGTGGAGGGGGGCTCACAGGCTGCCGTCTGCAGGAACACGAACGGGCGTGGGTTAGCTCCCCGTTAGCCAAAATCCCACTCACAAGTACACCGGCTGAACCCATTGCTTCTGGGGATCTCACTGCTGGGGGGAAAAACAACTGGACATCAGAGAAGCCTAAGCTTTAGTTTGAGTTGTAAGAAAATTACCTGAAACCAGAATCACTTTTAACCAAGCTGCACTACGTTTTTTTTTGTGCTTTTAAAAAAATTTTTTTATCTTCACCCGAGATTATGTTTTAGGGATTTGAGGGAGAGAGAGAGAAACATCGATGTGAGAGAGAAACACTCATCGGTTGCCTTTCATACGCACGGCGACCGGGGATCGAACCGGCAACCTGGGTATGTGCCCTGACAGGGAATGAACCCACAGCCAACTTGAGGACACTGCAACCGAGTGGGCCAAACCCGCCCGGCCAAGCTGGGCTATGCTCTGATTCAAGTTTAATAGAAATACACTCAGCTACCTATAAGTCTCCTTATGATTTAGCATGTGGATTAGGTTCAGTTAAAAAGGGGGAGGTAATGCTTATGTTGACATTGATGTCTATGTATTTGTCCTAACGCATATTGGATAACTATTGGTAGCTTATTATTACCAAAGACGACAGACATCATCGGTCCTGAGCAGACTGTTCCATAAACAGAGACATGTCCCTTTCATTTCCTTCGCCGTCACCCCTACCATTTTAAGTAGACTCACTCATTTTGACTGTAGACTGTGGAATTCATAGGATTAACAACTCATACATTCAGCATATGGCACAGTTTTCTTTAGATTTTACTCTATGTGTAAGAAAAAGGCTACTGGAGCCAAGAGCAACAATTTTTATCTGAATTACTCACTTAAGAGTTTCACTAAAGGTCATCAGCTATTTTCAAGTCTATCGTTATTACCATTATTCCACTTATCTGCTTATCGGTATTTTTCTTGATGTCCTAGGATTAGTTAAGCACTAAAGCTGAGGACACAATAAGGCAATTTAAATCCACGGAGTTACCAATAACTGGTTTCAACGATCTCTCCACAGACCTGGAAAACAAATTAATTAAAGGCAGTCCTTCCACTACCATCCAACACCATCATCCACAATGAATATAAGGTGACTGAGACGGTTGAGGGCCTTGAGACGTTAGTGGAAAGCAAGGGTGATGGAAAGAAGTTATCCCCAAAAGGAGGAAAATGCCAAGAGATTAACTTTTAAATTAGGAAAGTGCCTAAGAAAAGGGAGGAGACAACGATTTCTAGTTGGAAGGCTGCTGAGTCAGTGACTGACTCCACACCCCAGTGCTCTCTAAGCAAGGTTAATGAGGTTATATAAGGGGGGGGGGTGTCATCTGGAGGGGTCCTGACAACACCTCATCAAATTCTGTGCTCCAGAGAAGTAAAGAGAATAGTTTTCACACAAGCCTGGCCACCTGAGCGCTAGTGTTGGAGGGCACGTGAGATTAGGACCTAGTGTCATCTGGTGACATCCACGGCTTGGGAGACTAGGAGCTATATGAATGCCACTGGCTGGTGGTCTACCTGGAGATGTGACTAAATTGTTCAAGGACTACAAATGCCTAGAGATGCTGCCCGAGACTGAGTCCTTCATGAGTGGCTTAAGCTGGTGCCAGCCCTCTACCCTCACCATCCTATGGTATTCACAGAGCAAGACAAGACGGAGTAGTCGTTAGGGCTAACCAAGGAGAAGACTGGACCTTCACCCATTTGCCCTTTTTACATTCCCCATTCCTTGCCATAGCACTTGCACCTGGAGAGGGAGGGGAGGGAAGTGGTTAAAAGCAGAAAATGCCCCCTTACTCCATGACACCTTAGCCAGACAGGTGCAATCTGCAAAGGATGCCTGGAAGCACGCAATTACGGTTTTATAATGAACAGGACTGGGACTTAAATGACACGAAAGGACACAAACAATATGATATAGGATCTGATCAAGACCTAACAAAGGTACCTACTAGAGAGAGAAAAAGGGAAGTTCAATACAATACGGTTTTTAAGCTGGGATGGCAGTTGTTCAAAGAAAAACATTTTGTGCTTTTTATCCCAATGAATTGAGCCACTTCGATAAATATGTTTTATTAACACAAATGTAAAAGCATTAATAATAATTAAAATACTATAATTAACTCACTTATTGAGCACCTACTTTGTAACAAAGTATATTTTATAATGTTAACTCATTTAAGTCACAGCTTGCCAAGGTACTTCTTTATTTATGTTACTTTATTTTATTATTATTTTTTAATATATCTTTATTTCGGAGAGAGAAAAGGAGAGGGAGAGAGAGAGATAGAAACATCAATGAGGAGAGTCATTGATCGGCTGCCTCCTGCATGCCCCCTACTGGGGATGGAGCCTGCAACCCAGGCATGTGCCCTGACCGGGAATCAAACCGTGACCTCCTGGATCCTAGGTTGATCCTCAACCGCTGAGCCACTCCCAGCCGGGCCAAGGTACTTCTTTTATTATCATTTTACAGATGAAGATATTAAAATTCAGAGGAATTAAGGACCTTGCCAAAGCTCCCACAAGTAGTATGTATCAAATTTAAAATTTAATCCCACATTTCATTTCCAAGGTCATGACCTATCTTTTCATAATGATATTACATATGTGTGCACATATACATATATATTTACACAGATATACATATATGTAATAATATATATACACTATTTGTGCATATAGACACACATTGTTCTTTTCTATGATGTGTTATTTTTTATTTGTGGGTTGTTTCTAACGCATCTGTGTGTGGCACTAGAAGAAAATGAAATGAGCTAAAGCTGAAGTTATTTAAAAGATTAAAATGGATAATAGTTTCAATATGGAGTATGTTATACACACAGGAGGAAAGCCTTTGTTTAATTTAAATTGCAATAAAATACCATCTTTAAAAGTCAATTTAGAGTTCTTTGTCAGCATGCACATCCAAAATACCACAAGAAACTTCTTTTTTAAAAGACATGTAAGACTTTTTAGCACAAAAGGGACTATTTTGACCATCAATAAAAAGATACAGAACAGCCAGCTTCACTATAAAAGGGTGCCAGCATTGTTGTATTTGGGTAATTCACATTTTGTAGAGTAAAAACATCTTCATGTTAAACAAGGGCTGCCTTTTAACTATTACCACCCTGTGCAAATGCTGAAGAAAGACAGAAAAATTTATTCAAACCATCTGTAAATAAGGCAAGCCCAGGGACTGTGTGATAAACATGTACAGTTTGAAATATGTAATATATTCTATTTGAAAACAAAAAGCCATTTCAAGATGCCACACTCTAGTGGGACTTGCACAAATGAACCTTAACCCTTTAGATTTCCCCGAGGGGTTTTGATGTCTTCTAAAATAACCTAAAAGCATACAACTGTGGATCACAACACTCTAGGCTTCTGCAAAAATGATGCCTTCATAAGCATGTTTAAGAAAAGAAGGAAACCATGACATTAATTTATGAAATCAGGTGTTTATATAGTTCACCACATACCATTTACCAGGTAAAAGACAAAGGGGGAAAATGCATACCTTTGAGGCTTTTTTCTGAAGCTGTTTGTGCTTCAATACTTTGCCTAAAAAAAATTACCTGGTTTGTAAATAGATATGATATTTAATTTGCTGTTGCCTTCTTACTTTTTTCCCCTTCCAATTATATCATATTCAATTTGTCTATATTAATAAAATATCAGTAAATTTCTTATTCCATACATATTACTTTTATTTTTCAAGATATATTTTTTTTTTTTTACTAAATATCAACTACAATAAACTCAATAGGACCAGACACGTTTTGAAATAATATATGTAAATAAGTTTAATTATATTATTTTCACAGTTATTGTCTGAAAGAGGGAAGAGATTCCTATTATGTTAGTGACTTAGTTTATCTAGTTTTAGACAAAAATGGAATATCCTAGAAGGTCATTAGAATGCCCAAACTGCAATATCCATAATAATACCTCTGAAATATTTATCTATTAAAATATTGCAGTGTTATGATTTTAGTTCCATAATTTCTTAATATA
The DNA here is from genome assembly GCF_964146895.1 of Miniopterus schreibersii. Lineage (NCBI taxonomy): Eukaryota > Metazoa > Chordata > Mammalia > Chiroptera > Miniopteridae > Miniopterus > Miniopterus schreibersii. The sequence continues at coordinate 77,492,556 of NC_138106.1, read as the reverse complement.
AGTTACATTATTTATGTATGTCCCTAGTCAATAAACATCCCAAAATTCTTCTGGGATGAGAACCTGCCAGTCCCCCATCAAGAAAGGGAATTTCGTTCTAGACACCTGAATCTGGTGGACCCTGTGGCTGCTCTGAGCAAGAGAATGTGGCAGAAGTGAGAAAATGTTAGAAATTCAGCCAAATAGACATGTTCCTGGCCTGAAGGGACTACAGGCCGCTGGAGGAGACAAACAATTAATTGCATATGCAATGATAATGCAGTATTCATGAAGCTCCGGGAGAAAGGATGTCTAGGGTACTGTGGGAACATACAGAATTGATCTTATCTCAGCGCTGGGACATCAGGGAAAGATTCTGTGGCAAGCATCTGCCACTGTCTTAGATCTAAAGGATACATAAGTGCTAGCTCCAAAAACGAGAGAGGATAATGGTATTCCAGGAAGATGGGACAGCGTGGGGAAAGACCTCAAGGTGGGTGAGAATCCCGGTCATTCCAGGAACTGCAAGACACTCTGAGTGAAGGCAACAGGAACAGTGAGGGGGGAGTGGGATGGATAAAACGAGAAGGCACGCAGGGGTCAGATCACAAAGTGACATGATTGCTATATTAAGGAACCTTGCTTTATTCTTAGGGAAATGGAAAACTATTGAGAGATTTTAAGAACGGAGAGACCTGATCAGTGTCGCATTTTAGAAAATGCCTCTGCCCAGTCTGCAGCAGGAAAATTGGATTGAAGACGGTACACGGCTGGGCAGCAAGCCCACTTACAGACCATTACGGCGAAACAGGCCAGAGAAGATGACTGTCAGGGTAGAAAAGGGCCTTCATCACTGGAGATCCGTGCATCGCCCCGAGTGATATTTAAGCAGTAAAAATGTGTCGTAATGCGAACTTGGCTATAAGGGCCTGGCGCTCTAGAATGAAATCTGTAGAGAAAAAGCTGCCTATTTGTAAGGAGTGCATCGTCAGGGGAGTGGCAGGGTGAGGACAAACAGAAGCCATCTCCTGATGGGCAGGTATCCGAACAGCTCAAGGCTTGGAGAAGTTGTTTTACTCTGGGACTTAAGTGGATATGGGAACTGCAGCATTGTGTGTAGTGTCAGAGGGGCAGGCATGACTTAACTGTCCAACATTCAGAAATTTTAAATAAATTACAGTACGCATTTGCTTAAAATGAGTATCTAAATATAAAGTTATTACATGGAAAAAGACACGTCTTGAAAAGAGTAGCTTATGAAATAATATCGGTATATCACAAAATCAAAACAATATGAGTATGTGGAAAAATGAAAAACAAAAAATTCTTTACTAAGATCTTAACAGTCGTTATTTCTGACTACATAAATCATTACTATTTTTATATTTTCATTCTGTGTAACTTTATTTTCAAAAAGTTCTATAGCATCCATGTAGATTATACCTGAATCATAAAAGAACAGTAATAGTATTTTTGTTTAATAGGCTTTCATCTACCTCTTATCAGTACCCTGTGTTATTTCCAGCAACAATCCTGGCATAAAATTCTTAATATCTTTCTAGGCTAAAAATCATATTTTTTAAAAAGGCTGAATTTAGCCAAACAGGATTTTAAGTGAATTTCCCAATTACATGTGTCCACATGGAGTTCCTATGAGTATTCATTCCCCTAAAACAACAGGGGTAGGTCAACTCCAAAATTCTCCTGTAGTATCAGATTCCATTAATCAAATATTTCCTGAAGAAAGCCTGGTGGAGACAAGAGTAAAACATTAGATCTTCCCTCAAAGAGCTTTTAACTTGAACAGGGAAACAGATACAAATAGCAAATGCTAATGTGACTTGGAAACTGATTAGTGTGATAGCAGAGCTGTGAACAGACCTTTGTGAAGAACAAAGAAAAAGACTGGTTCATCCTGCCAGGCAATCAGAAGAAAGTTTCACAGAGGGGCTCATTTAAAAAAGGCTTAGAAAAGAAGTGCCTGCCAGGCAATCAAAGAAACAGCATGTGCAAGACACATGCTCTTAGTGAGGACACTGAGCAAGTTGAGGGGTTTGGTAAAGGCCACGTGAGGCACGAGTGGCCTGTCCCTCCTGCCAGCTCCGGACCAGCCCTCTGTGGGCCGGGGAGTGGCATCGCTGACCTGGATGTTGGTGAGTTTAAGACAAATTCAAGGTATTTCAAACAGACTAATTAGAAAAGTGGGTGTGTGGAGGAATTGGTAGGGAGGGAGAAAGGGGGAAGGGCTGTGAAAAGCTTTGAATACTGGGCTAAACAATAAGACTTGCCTCTGAATGCAGAGTAACGCTAAGGGACCTGTGTGTAAAGGAACATGACGTGGAGTGTGGACGGAAAAGGGAAGAGAGAAGAAAAGTAAAGTCAGTTCAAAGATATGGCAGTATTTCAAGGGATCTAGACCGAGGGCCTGTCCTAGCCCCTGTAAAAATACTAACAAAGGAACAAAATCAAGAGAGATTTTGGAGTTAGAGTTGAAGGGACTGTCGAATAATTTAATTTGAGGAATGGTAAGAAGACAACGGGAAAATTAAACAGTAGGATAATTAAGCTGATTTAAAAATGAGACAGGGTGCATTTTGTGATTTTGCCTATTCCTTTGGCTATTTTTAATATGTTGGTCAGATAAATAAGGCTTGATAATTCTAAATAAGATAGCCACGACGGAGGAGAAAGAACACTTGACAATTTGAAAGGTCAAGTGCAAAGGAAAAGATTTGGTTTTGGACACGTGCAGTTGGAGATGTTCAAGTGAAAACATCAGTGTTCACTAATTCTTTGATAAGTCTGCGTGGTGATGATTACTAGAATTAGTGGGGTGACCACACTGCAAGGTACAGAAATGCTATGGAATCACTACACTGTACACATGAAACCAATATAACCAATATAATATTATGTACCAACTATACTTAAGTAGAAATTTAAAAAACAAAACAAAAAAAGAAAAAAATCACAGTGGTGCTCAATAAAAAGGGCTGGGTTGGCTAATTAAAGTTGAAAGCCATCGGAATATAAGTAATAGTTGAACCAAGTGATGGGCTGATAGCAAAGGGTAAGGAGAGGAGGGGATTTATATTTGTTGAATATGTACCCTGCTCCAGATACTTTACATACATTATCTCATTTATTCTCACAACACTTACAAAATTGCCATCCCTGCAGAAAGGTTAAGTTTGACAGACACTGAGAAGCCTTTAGATTGATCGTTAGGAGGTTACTTTCTGATGGAAGCAACATGCTAGAGGCCGGAAAGCACTGGGCCGAGGTGTGAACGGGAACTGGGAAGAGAGAAGTGATCAAACAGTCCTATGTGCAGAAGGGAAGGAGAGCATGATAAATAGAACTGGGTAACAGCGAAGAGACAGACTGGGTGAGGAAGAGCTGGGCAGTCAAGGCAGATAAAAGGAAAACAATCGTGTACTGTTTTTGAGCAAGGTGGAGAAAATGACACAGGGGACAGTATCTTGCTAAGAAGAGACTGGGTACCAACTGTAACAGAGGGAACAGAGAGGAAATCCGTCGTTGGCGAGAAGGAAAGAAGAATGCCACGGTATTTCAGAGCTAAGAGCATCTATTAGCCTCTCATTTGCTTTGAATAAGAGAGGCAGAGATGGTCTGTGACTGACATAAGGAAAAGAGATGCCTTATTTGTTCTCAATTTTCATGAATTTCCATGGGTTAACAGTATTAAATTTAAATGCATGACAATCCAGCTTCCCTTCCTGTCACATAGCAGAAGGTTTAGCTACTTCTTCCATTTTAGAAAATATATGATTTGAATTTGCTAGTAACCCCTTACTGATAGAATAGTTCATAAACACTGAAAGTTCTATTTTTAATTGACAAACTTCAAGCAGCAAAAGCCAGAATTTGTTATTCATTCAAGGGCAGTGAAAAGAGATCTTCTGAGGGAAATAATATACTCAGTTTCAAATGATATTAGAAATGCAGCAAGTAACATATGTATAATATAATGTATAATATAATGTGTCGAGGGCAATAAAATAGCAGAAACAAAGTCATCAACACTAGCAGAACTTCGCTGATGCAATCATAACTTTTATGTGGCAGAAATGACAAGTGAAGTATTTGTATGTAACAGGAATGTATTGGTTGGCAATGTTGAATACACATGTTGGAAAAAGTCTAACACACAAATTATTTAGTAACTTGGACAAAAGGACTCCAATCTGATATCTCAATCAAAATAAAGGTACATGAAGTCAACGCAAAATGAATATACCAACCACTTCTTCTGCAACGTTCGGAAATAAATCATTCTGCAGACTTAATTTAAAAAGATAGGAAAAAATCTATTTTCCACAGACCAAATGCATAAGGAAAACTAAAATACAAAGACGGCTGCCATCAATAAAATGTTACAAGATTAGTAAACCATATATTCACTACATAATCTCCACGTGTTTATAAATGCAATTATCATAAGTGGGTGAGTATTAATGCACAGTATTTTATGGTTGCAAGTTCACCGGGATCAATTAATTTAATGTTCTGGTCAACAATATTACTGATATGCTAATTTCCAGGGCTTCCTGAGTGATGATACTGGGAAGAAGGCTCATGTGGCATGGCAATGACTTCATGTAATAGGAGTCTGTAAATGCTACTTGGGAGTGGAAATGGCCTGATGTGAGCAAAGAGAGCGAGGGACAACATACCTCCTGTCGGGCGGGTGCTGCATGTGAGTGTCCTCGGGGCAGTCCTGCAGCATGGGCTGGAGCTCCTCCTGCGGGGACGGGGTCAGGGTGGCCGTGGACTGGTGGCTGTAGGACACGGCCGCCGGGGAGGACGCTGCGCCTCGGACGGGGGGCGTGGGGCCTCGCTCATCCTCCTCCTCTTCCAGCCCGTTTTGTTGCAAATACATCCTCGCCGGTGGCACCGGACACGGCATATCCTGGTCGTAGCTGAAACGGGCGACGAGGACACTTAGATTTATTGCTGGTTAGTCAAATAAACTTTCTGCGCAGCTAGTGGACCATCAGCCTTGAATTGTTTCTCCGATCTGAATGTTCTGGGCCCCATTAAGGAAGTATTGTAAAAAAATAGTTCACCATCTCAGAGGCTTGTAGATCATATGTTAGATAATATGTATTATATGTTATATAATATGCATTATGTATACTGCATTTATATATAAAACATGTAAGATTTTTTTCTTTGGAAGAATACAGTTTACATTGGCCTATTATAGGCTCTGAGAAGTCATGCAATAAAGAATCTATTTAACGTAGTTCAACGTAGGACCTCTGAAGTATGTCTGATATATTCTCTCTCTCCTACTTGATATGATCTCTAAAGGACAACTCAAGGATGGTTTTGCAGGTGACCCAAAAATGATAACAGTAAACTCTGGGGGACAAAAATACTCTTGAAAATCCTTTCAGAGGGAAATATACTAGAGACCAGCTTACTTTTCCTCTAACATTATAATAGATCACTCTTTCTTGAGTTGAGCACAAAATGAAGTAGTTGGATTGCATTTAGGATGATAAATGAAAAACACAATAAATAAAATCTTAACCAATAAGACGCCCCCTACTCCTCTCCTAGGGAATGTGGAAGCTCTAGTCTAGATGGATCTGGAAAGCATTCATGCCCTTCTCTCGTCTCCTACCCCAGTGCATATGCCACTGATCAGAATGGCAGTGACTTACTGCATTATCCAAGCTGTGCCCTTGTTATATCTCTCTCTAGTTCATTTTTCACCACCTGCCTTGATTACCTGAACTCAGGGAAGCTGAGGCGCATGTAACATGATTTCTTTGTATCTTATTTTACTTCACTAATCCCACTATCATGTTTCTTGTATCAACAAATAACACAGCAATTTGCTCATTCATCCAAACTAGAAATCTTGTAATCCTCTGAATTATTTCTCACTCTCCTGCTTCAAACTGTCCCCCAGTTCACCTGTCATCTATCTATAAAAATTCTTTAGGCTCTATTCCTCTTTTTAAATCTGTCATATATGCCACTGCAATAACTTTTAATCACTCTCTGCCTCCAGTCACTCTTTCATCATCCTCACTTTGCTTCCAAAATTACTTGATTATAATACACATCACTCCCAGGTCATTCATTTGCTCTGAAGTAATAAATGAGTCTCATTGCCTAGAGAATGAAATATAAGTGCAGACAGGACATTCACATATTTGCATATCTGGCTTACATCTGCCCTCCCAGCTTCCTCTCGCTCCCTACCATGTGTTTCATGTTAGTTGTCCAGGAGTCCACATCGCTGTGTGGTCCCGACTTCCCCAAAACCCCTTCTCTGGTTTGAGAACCTTCTCATTTGTCAAGGTCAAGAACAAAAGCCAGCAGAGCAGGAACCCTTCATTCTTTCCAGTTAGGCAGTCTTTCCCTTTGGAGCACAGTTGTGACCTTTTTTTTTTTTTTTACTATATCCACTATTTCATTTCAGTCCTTGTGGGTTTTCTCTTTTATTGGTTTGTTTGTTGTTGTTTTTTGGTGGACTAAAATACCGATTACTGTTATCATAGCCTAGGAAATGAATTTTAAATTACAGTCAAACCTCATTATTTGCAGGTCCCACATTCGCAAATTCACCTACTCACTAAAATTTGTCTGTAACCCCAAAGTCAATACTTGTGGCACTTTCATGGTCAGTCAAGACACATGCAGAGAGGTAAAAAACAGGAGTCACTTGATGAGCTCATTACTAGCTGAGCTCAAACGAGGTGACACTGCCTTCTCGTTTCAGCTATCATACTGCAAAAAGGTGTCCCTTTCATGGTCTCTATAGTGCCACGCTGTTCTCTCTCTCTCTTTTTGTTTGCTTCATATTGGTGACTTCCCTGTTTAAAATGGCCCTCAAGTGGAATACTTCAGTGCTGGCTAGTGCTCCCAAGGATAAAAAGGCTGTGAGGAGCCTCAGTGAGAAAATATATTAGATAAGCTTTGTTTAGGAATGACTTAGAGAGCTGTTGGCTGCAAGTTCAGTGTTAATGAATCAATAATACGTATATATTATGTATAATGTCTTTAAACAAAAACACACATGAAACAAGAAGTTTTTTAGATTTGGACTGGTTGACAAAAATGTGACCAGAGGCTTGTAGGAACCTAACCCTGTATTTCCCCTGGGAACAATGGTTCAGTATTTGATAATTAAGTGATTGGAAAATAAAAGTACAGAGGATTTGCTTCCTGGAATAGCTGGAACTACAAAACTGGTGTGTGTATGTGTGTGTGTGTATGTGTGTGTGTGTGTGCAATGAAAGAAGAATGCATTTCTCTGACAGTCACAAAAAACACTGCATTTTCAGGTAGATTTTTAGGGTTTCTTTTGATTGTTGTTAATTCCCTATGTCCAATGAGTTCTCCTCTACGGATCATATCAGTGGAACAGCTGCTTTGTTTTGTAGGGAGGTACCAAGTCCAATTCTACAGAATGTGGAGTGTGGATGAAGCACACAAACTTTCTGACTGCTGTGGTGGATTATCTGCACTTGTTCAATCCTTGTGAGAGAATTCAGTGAAGTTTAAATTCCTATAGTTTTCAGCATAATGTGACATTTAAGAATAATCGGTTTTCAGGATACCATGCTAGGGCATAAATCCAGATAATTACCCTATGAAAACTCAGAGATGTGCAACAGAAGTTGTGATATCTGAAAATCATAAAATCATATATATATGACCATAATATGTATGTGATCTCATTATGTACTCAAGCTTATCCATGTAAGTTGTATGTGTTTAATGTAAACCACGTAAGTAAATTGTATATGTGTGTTTGTATATATATTCAGGATTCACGATGCTTAGTTCCAAAGGAAGCTTCCAGGGGACAAATTCCTTTCTTTGGCAGCACTGAGGAGGGCTTAGAAGGCCTGCTGATCTATCAATACTCTCTTCTTCAGAGACAAATGTTTTTGGGCCTTAGAAATCAGTCTCACCTTGGTGATCCAGTTTAAAAATCACTTAACATGGGTTTAAGAAATCATATGTTGCCCGGCCAGGCATGGCTCAGAGGTTGAGCGTCGACCTAGGATCCAGGCGATGGGGGTTCGATTCCCGGTCAGGGCACATGCCCGGGTTGGGGGCTCCATCCCCAGTCGGAGGCGTGCAGGAGGCAGCCGATCAGTGACTCTCATCATTGATGTTTTTCTCTCTCTCTCCCTCTCCTTTCCTCTCTCTGAAATCAATAAAGATATATTAAAAAAAAAAGAAATCATGGGTTGCACTCACATCTGTTCTGAGCGCCTCCTACCTTTCGTCCACAGAAATGCTGTACTCTTCGCTGTTGCTGTGGGGAGGAGGGTGCGCCGGGGGAGGAGGGAGCAGGTCGGCCCAGTTCATGCCGCCCTGTTTTGGTACTTTGGGTGTTCGAGCCCCTTTCTTGTGCCCTTGACTCCCTTGAAAAGAAATGAAATTCGGTCTTTTATTTCTGGCCTTTATAATTTTTCTGTTACGCGCGGGTTAATTCTTTTCTGTAAATATGATCTTCTAATTCATACATAGAAAGGAAAACACACTTTTCTTCATTAATTTTAAACAGAACCATACAGTAGAAGATGTACAACTTAACTGCTAAATAAATAGCAAAAAAGCAATAAAAGCATAAATGAATTTTACAAGTCATATCATTAATAGTGATCTTCTTACAGCAATTAATTGCACTATGGATTATCATCTAAAACAAATGGGCTGTAGACATACTTCTGAAGTTCCTTTCTAGTATTTAATTACTGGAACTTAAAATACAATATGATACAGATACGATCTATTAGAGTTCCACTGTTGCATTAAATCACTGAACATATATAATTTGTACTTGTCCACTGAAATCTTTTAGGCACAATGAAATTACTAGTGTTTGTCAGAAAGGCAGGTGCAGGTGAAAATAACTGCTGGAAGATCTAGTATAAGTAACAATAAAAGAAGCATAAAGTGATTTTTAAAAGGGACAGAAGTATATTTAGCCACTGTTGCTACACAATTGTGGCTTGGAGTAAAGTGATGTTTCTCGCACATCTTAGAAGTTGGGAATAGCCCAATTATTCAAGTGTTCATGTTTTAGATTTGGCATAACCTTTAAACGTAGGTAGCTGCACGTTTTAGAGTATTCATTTTAAAATAACTTGGGTCAAAAGCTATTTTGAGATAATATGATCCTTATTCTCCTTCTCCAATATGATATATTTTAGATTCTTATGTAAGTTATAGACAATGACTCTATAATTATTTTTCTCACATGACCCCTTAAATTCAGTGAATGGTCTTGGTCTGCTTAATTTTTTTAACCTCTCTGAAACAGCTCCAAGTTGCAAGGGGTATGAAGCAGGTCATAGCAGTCTTACTTTTTTTGTCACCCTGGAAGTTTTAGTCCGATGGCAGTGATTGTTAAGCCAGACATTCTCGCACTGGTGTGCTCCTGCACCAAGTCCGGGCTGAGGGACAGGCTGTCACTAATAAATTACGGTTGCCGGGCCTCTGCTTGTGTGTCTGCATTCTCTCTCCCTGCGCTCACTTGTCCTGAACTGGAGAGGCTGAGCACATACTGTGGGGCCGACCATACCCAACGCCTGCCTTTTGATTTCCTGGCACGCATCTACTGTAAGGACTCCTTCCGTCCTCAGACCTAATCTCGCAAATCTCTCCCACACTTCATTTGCTTGCTTCCTTCGCTCCCCTAATTACCACCAGATTTCACATTTTTCTATCTATTCATCGACTATTCACAGAACACCCAATAATAAATAGCAGAGACGATAAACATCAGGATCTAGGTACTGAAGCTGCGGGATGGAGAAAGTCAAATGAATATAAACAACCTAGAATCATATTTTCCCCATTAAGTTATGATTTTCTAAGTGGCTAAGAATTCCAAGATGAAGTGGCACGAGACAGCAGGATTAACATATTTTCTATGGTTTTCACAAGAGTAGATCTTTGAAAGTTTCCTGTTAATTCAGGGTTCGCTTACTTTAAAAAAAGAACAAAAATAATTTGATAAGATTTTAATTGTTAAAAAAATCAAACAACATATGGTAGAATAACAGTAGATATAAAAAACAGAGCTATTTCTCAGCTTCTTTAACTCAGATATGAACAATTTCAATCACTGAAAGAACACAGACTAGAGAATACCAAATCACCATGCCTTAGTCAAGGAAAGATGGGAACATGAAAATGCCTTATTCATTATAAAAGAGAGGTAGAGACACTGGGCTACAAGTACCTAGCAACAATTTTAGTCCAGATGCTCAGAAGTGATGTTTCTACCCTGTCCTGGAGAAACATAATAGAGTCAAGATCAATTGGTTTTGTTCTCATTGTGGTGTGACTTGCCACATGTTAGTTCTAATAATGAACTGCCTTTAATTAGAAAAACAGGACTTAAGTACCAGCAAGCTCCCATCTGCAGCCCCTATCAAGAAAACAGCTGGCAAACAGCTGCAACAGCATGAAGACCACAGGGGAGAGGCCTCAATGTGGTTTCTGAGATACTTGCAGACTTAAGTTGGGAGGTTGCTTTGTGAGGTTTTACAGCAAGAACTGAGAGAGCACAGAGATGATAAACTAAGGCAGGTTCCTATTGTACCTAGATCTCACCTAGATTTCACGATATTGTCTCTGAGGCTTTTGATTCTGCTCATGTCAAAATTGTATGTGCTTTTATAGCCTTGTTTCAAATGTAATGAGCGGATTAACTATATGTGCAACATTTTTTACTTATATTTTGGCCAGGGGTTGGGGAAGGTTTAATAGCCTTTAAAGACTGCTTCATGCTTCTGGCTTTACTGAAGCTCCTCAATCTTCAGTAAGATCCTCAATCTTTGTTCCCAAATAGGACATAGAATGGTTTAGTGAAGGGAGAGTCCTTCAAATTGCAGAAACAAGGCCCGTGCCTGGAAGATCCAAATTATGTAAACTGACAGACATGTCATAACACATATCAGTTCATTAGCATTCAATTCATAATCTGGGAATGGACCATCTTTTGAAAATCGATGCCAACTTTCTTTTACTTACCAGATGTGCTACTGCCCCGGTCAGAACTATTGTAGGACCCTCCTGTATTCTGGTCATAGGACTGGTTGTATGGGATAGTTGGAGGAATTGTGTCATTTGCTCGATAATCTAGACATTTTGAATGAAAAAAAATTAAACGTTTAATTTCCTTTTGGTGCTTCAATTAATTACCAACAATTAGGCTTTTAAACCATCATCTTGGTCACTTGCTAAGACGTAGGTAAATGTTCCAAAGGAAAAGTGAAGAAAAAATAAAGACCTTTAAACATGCCTCCTTTAAGATTTATAAGGAGACTTGATTTGTGGTGGTGAACACACATTACAATATACAGATGATGTACTGTAGAATGGTATACCTGAAACCTATATAGTTTTATTAACCAATGTCACCCCAATAAACTCAATTAAAAATAAAATTTAAAAAATATTTATAAAATACAAATTCTTTGCATCATCATATTTACATGAATTAGACTAAACATAGATGTGAACAAATTCTATGAGAGACTATTTCTTCTCCTTAAATTCTTTATAAATCAGCTATGACAGAAATCAGATTTGCTTAACTTCTTATCTTTATAAATATAGTAACAAAATCATTTAATAAGAAATCATGAAAATAGCATGCCTTCGACTCATAAAAAAAAAATAAAATAAAAAATAAAACTTGTCAACAAGATTACATCTAATAAAAATATATCCATGATAAGAAAACAAAGTATTTCAATCTGCCACAGAAGCAGAGGGAAAATCCGAGTGATAAACTCGCCACTGGAATGTAATGAGTAATAATCTGTCAGTCTAGTTGCATGCCAGGGTCTTTATTATAGCTTCACATACCAAGTCTGTTTACATGCAGTATAAACAATAAATCAGAGCTCTGATATATTTGCACGGAGGGCTGTCAGACCTTTCCAAAGTCCACAGCCAAGCCATACACTATGGAGGAATAACGCAGCGGTAGTTTGCATCCCTACGGTAAACCCTACGACTGCGGAACAGGCCTGTTCATCTTTGTCGGTCTTTGTCATGAACTTGTGCAAGAGTCTTGCTAAATATTCATTGAATTGGGTTGTTATGCCAATCAAGGCTTTCTTAAACTTAGAAAAAAGCAAGATGTGTATTATTAACTTAGAACACACAACACTAACTTACTCAAACAAAACACTGGGCTTAAACTCTCTTTTGTAATCTCTAACTGTAATCGGTTTTGTTTTTGAAAAAGGAAGACCCACGTCAAGCCTAAAGAAAATAAATCTACGTCTCTAGTGATCTACCGTCAACTGTATCTTTCACCTGCACACTTGTACAAAACTGCCCAGTCTATTCAAATTAGAGCAACCCCTTCTTTCTTTGCGGTATACCTTTGCAAATCATGTTACTAAAGCAGTAGCCTGAAGGACTACAAAGAAATCAAATACCAGCCTCTTCAAACTCACACATATTACAATAGAGAAACATTCCCCTCTGGCTATAAAATACCATTCTGCTGCGACAAGTTAACACTAAACTCAATTTATTTTAGGTTCTATCCTGACAGACTTCAATCAAGTCAACCAAAGAAACTCAGGTTCTACAATCATACAGTAACCACATGCGGTGAGGGAGATACAACAAATGGAACCACTTCTCCAGTTCAATTTAATTATTTTTCTTCAGTTTGATATAAAAGTGCCATTCATTTATATGACCATATAGAAGCAATTATCTTCCATCCTTGAGTGGAAAAATGGAATAGTCTATTTATTTAAACTGTGAGGTATTGTGACGGTTGTACATCTGCCTTATGAATAAAAGATCGTCTGTCCTAAGCAATCCCTCACCTGCGATTAAATTTAAATTAATCTCAAAACCACTCGAAAATACTTATATTTATTTTAAAATCAATTTCCAAGGTTATTGTTGTGCTAATTGACTCTTTGACACTGGACATTTTGAAACCAAAGAAATCAGGAAACCTTAGCAACAAAGGAAAGGTTTCACTTGCTAGGGCCGAGGGGCTGCAGCACCCAGGACAGGAGGCCCAAGGGCAGTGCTCGGGGAAGGGTGGCAATGAAGGCAAAGAGCGTCACCTTTGTTCAGCTTGTTTTGCTCCATGACGTTATACTGAATGGGCGCCACGTCCTGTTTCTGCGGCCCGGGCGGCTTCCAGTGCTTGTCGCCGGAGTCCCCGCTGCCGTTGCCCACGTTGTTGCTGAGGTTGGACTGGATGAGCTGGGTGGTGGCGTAGGGGGTGGGCTGCCCTGATGGATTGACAAAACGCCCGTCCTTCAGATTTGGGCTATTGAAGGTTTTCATCTCATTGATTTTGTTACTAAGGTCCACATCACCATAAACAGCTGACTCAGGGAGCATCAGATTTGTTTGTTTGTTATCCAGTTGGTTGTTATAATTTGCTATACAATCAGCTACGTGCAACGAAGAGGAAAAGGAAAACGTCATTCATTCTCCATGGGCACTCGTTTGAAATTTCTCTCAGTAGCTTTGCGAGTCACAGTAAAATTGTTACGTAAAGAACAAACAGGCTGAAATCAGATCGATGAGAAGGGCCAGGTATTTACATGTACTTTCTAAAGAAAACAATTAAAAACTGAGGAGTAAGAGCGGACACACAGAATTTACATGGAGACTAAATAATTTTGAACTTCTGCTAGTGCCATGTAGTAAATAATTTACCCAGTTTAAGATGATTTTTCTTTAACAATCCTATTACTAGAAACTCCACCAAAATAATATATACATGAATATCTTTATGTGTCAAATTTAAATTTTCAAATCTGGAGTGACTGAACTGTTTGAAGCTACTAGTTGGCTACTGAAGCAACAGAACAAAGTATGTACGTTCAGAATCCAAACAAAGAAAAAAACTCTGCCCTCTTATCAAAGAGCATGAGATTTAAATATTTGATAAAGTACCTCTGCTCAAAAGAAATGAGGAACAGAGGAGTGATGGCAAATAGTGCTCAGGAAATTTTTATTAGCTCTTCTCTTGGTCATGTAGGATAATCATTGTCAGGGAAAGATGCTAATTATTTCTTCATGGTTTTATAATGACACTCCAAGAACGACAATATTGATAGCAAAATGAATCATAAATAACCAGGGTAATTAAATCAAATAAAACCTGAAATAATACCTGTTATGCCTACTATCTCAATTTCCCTCTAATTTTCCTTTCATTGAAATATCTGAGAATGAAATAACTGCCATAATATATATATATATATATATATATATACACACATATATATATAAAGCCTGCAGTTAAAGATATTAAAAAAGCAGGAGAAAGTAAAATCATAATTTAAAATTAAAACATATTAAAATTAAAAAATTAGTGAAGTTACAATGGTAAAAATGCCATTATGTTATTCATGTAGTTCCTAATGGCACCAACATTAACAGGTCACCTTGAAGATTGGTTTCCAACTGGATATCTTTAAAAAATGATAAATTAACATGGTTGCTATTAAAGATATAAACATGAATATGATCTTAAGAAAAATTGGCAACTTCCCTATAATACTGAATTTGACTACTTGGCATTTCAATAATAAATGATCAGGGAGCAGAAATATTTGATTCATCCGGGCTTTAGTAATTCTAGCTTCTAATTTCTAGGTATTAAGTTTTATTTAATAGCGGTTAAGAAATATTATTAAAGGCCATACAGACTTGGCAATGTCATTTTTCTTCCCCAGTCTTTCTAAATGAGTGTTATTGAATAGAACTTCCTGAGGTAATGGGCATGTTCTATCCTGCATTGTTCAATACAGTCGCCACTAGCCACGTGTGGCGACTGAGCACCTGACTGTGGCTAGTAAGAGTGAAGAACTGAATTTTAAATAGTATTTAATTTAATTTAAATTTAAATAGCCACCTATAGCCAGAGACTACCATATTGGACAACACAACTCTACGTATTAATTTAAATGAAATTTGTCCTTTTTTTTCTTATAAAATAAAGCTCAGCATTACCTTTCTTTTTTTATAATTATGTGAGCATCCATTTGTCTGGACAGCTAGGATACGGACCTCTACAGGACACGGACTTGGTCACCGGGATATGTTATATTCATATCCATATCCAATGGGAGTTCTTTCAATGTCAGAATTCAGATTACGCTATGATTGTTCTTTATAGCACATAACATCTTTACTTCAATGCCATCTTCTGTTTTCCTGTTCCTTAATTCAATGGGTTATTTTATGTCTATAGTCATATCTTCTGAATCTCTATGATTCTTTTAATATTTCCTAGATTGTGCATGTTGAGGTTTTTTTTAAATAAAAATAATTTGTAAATTTTTGTTTATCCCTTCAAATATTGCATACTAAACATCCATATTGTAGCATGAAATTTTAGCAAAGTAATTTACTTACACATATTTCTGAACCAAGAACACAAAATGCAAGATAAATGTGTGTATATATATCTGCAAAAGATATATATTTCTTATATCCCCAGGATTTACTTCTATACTATAAAAATGTGATTTTAGATTTCAGTTAATTTAAAATGTTTATTATTGTTGCACAATTATTATTATTATTATTACTGCTATTTAAGCATTTGGTTCATTTAAACTATAGATTCATTGACGTATCGATGTTTTATTCCCCAAATCTAGAAAAGAATTACAATTAACAATTATAACTACAAACACTCTTACGAAGATGACAACATTTACGTAATTTCGTTTTTCCCAGCTTGCTTCCTGGTCTGGATTTTATACTCTCCCTTCCCCCGCCGCATACTGGGAAACGTTTTTGTGGGAGACTGAAGTGTGGAGACATGGGTGGAAAAAATAAACGAGCTAAACTGCTAAACCAGGGTCAACATTTCACGAAAATGCTGATGCAATTTTCCCTTTCCCTAGAGGGAAAGGAGTCTATCAGGATGCCTCCGGGTCTCTAACCTGGGCGGCTGTAGGTGGTCAGGTTGCTGTCGCTATTGCCACTCCCCGCGGTGCAGCAATTGATGGAGCAGTCGTTGTGATTGTTCCCGGTATTAGGCCACGTGTCTGCCAGCCACGGCTGTGCAGTAGGTTCACTAATGTTCAGAAGTCCGGGCCTAAAGAAAAAATACATCAAGCAAATGTTAAATAAATAGCAAATAAGAGTTCCTACTCAGAATTCTGAGGAATCCTGTATCCCATTATTCTCACAGATACCTTGGTCAACTACACTGAATGACGTTCTTAATCTTTTTATGTTACAGACAAGGCCGTTGTAATGTAATATTCTGGGACGTGCCTCGGTTTACATGACCGTAACTTTGGGAACTGGCAAAGCTGTGCTTCAGGTTTAAAATACGGTATCATTTGCAATGTTCTACTCCACCTTTAGTCACAGTGACTAAAAATCAAGCATGGAATGTAAAAATACACATACATATACATTTTTAGTACTTTAGTAGCTTAAAGAATGGCATAGTTAAGACAGTTTACATTTCTTCATTTTTGACCCCTTAAAAAAGTCACGATTCCTCCCACAACTTAATTTTAAAAATGGAACAAGCTTCTTCACTCAGACAATGGATCCCACACAGTAAGAACATTTGCATATTTTTCTTCAAAACAACGCTTCAGAAATAGTGAGTCTGGAGCTCTGTGACATTCTGCAAAGGTCCTCATCAATGTTTCAGTGCACAGCTCTTGCAGTTCTTTAAGCTTGTCAACATTTTCTGATGGGGACAATGTAAAATGCACAAATCCCTATATAAACAAAGGAAAGCTATTGGATTAAACCTGGCAAAACAAAGATGTCCACTGTAGAAATATTAGTGTTCCTTTTTTTGGCACAACAGATGTTAATTCTCTTTCATTGTGTGTTGGGAATGCAAAGCACATCAGCAATTATTAATGGGAGCCCTGGCCCACCAGGGCCAGCAATGCAAACTGGAGTTGCAGGAAGGCATCCTGATGTCCTCTCCCAGCACTGACTGCGCTCCACAGCTCAGCAGAGGTGAGGGAGCAGATGTGCTGTCAGGCCCACGATAAACTGACGGGGACCACAGACTCCGCACAGATTTTCTTCACGGTTTCATTTTCTTTGTTTACGTGCAATAACCCTGCTTCTCATTTACCTGGGAAGCAAGAGCCTGACATTCTCCATGGCTCCGATGCTGACCCAGTCAACAGAGAAAACTTACTATGCAAACTTATGTTATTTGAGGAATAATTCACTTCAATGAACAATATGGATTTATAATTTATCTATCTGTATCCATAAGTAAATATATGAGTATTTATGTAATAAAATGAATATTTACTCTTTGCTTAAAATGTGTGAGGCATTGTTCTGAGATCTTAACATGTATCAACTCATTTAAATCCTCACAAATTTTCTACAAGGTGGTTATTATTATCCAGATTGTACAGATGAGGAAACTGAGATGCCTGAGAGAGGTTAAGAAACCTGTGCATGGTCATACAAAGTGAGTGAATGGCAGGGCCGGGATTCAAACCCAAGTAGTCTGGCTCTAGCATCTACACTCTAATCTAGGATGCTATAAACACGTATGTTGGAGAGCGCCGAAATTTCCTCAAGCCCTCAAACATTCTTAATAAAAGAGTGAGGAAAATGCCTGAAGTCTTGAAATTCACAATAAAGCTGTTAAAACTGAGGAAACTTACTGTAAAAATTGTTGATAACAACATGCTTTGACGAGCAGTGTTGCTGAACTGTTGAAAGTTAAAACATTTAAATGCAAGCTGTTTCACAGCTATCTGGGACCTTTGAAATAAATGCTAGTTATAAAAATTCTGCATTCATTAATCTTTTGCTGTCCTTATTTTATTTTCTCTAGAACTTAAACCATGTATGTTATCACTACAGAGTTATTAAAAATAAATCTCCATATTTGGCACTATAGAGAGATGTTTGAAGTATGGGTCAAGTGGAAATTTTCCACAGTCTGTCTTACATGTTTCAAAAGGAATCAACAATATTTTTATGCTACTATGACTCTTTCAGAAAACACTTTTAAAGTTAATGTTTTGATAGCATCATAGGCTGAAAGCCCTTTTCATGTGTATGGGTGATTTCCAACAGGAAGTAGGATTAACCACTCACATCTTAGTTTTCAGTTTAGACTTGCATCTGGAATGCTAATTATTTAGGGAAGGTTGGCCGTGATTACTAGCTCATAATGAATCTGAAAATGCCATGTGTGTATCTCAGAGGTCTTTGGGGAAGGCAAGGTCAAATGCAACTACTGTGATGAGGGTGTTAGGGGGTCTTTTTAAACTAACAATCTCACAGGCTATCTTTCTGCATGTAACGTTGTGTAGCGTGCACAAAACAGGTCTAGCTACCCAACAATGAGAAATAAAGTGGAAGCAAACCCAATGCTACTTACAGGGATCAATATGTGTCTGAAATATTATATAATGTTACCATACCATACAATATACTGTCATATAATATGTTAGTTGTTATGTTTTCGTGCTAACATTTCTGAGTTTTGCTTATTTCCTCCTTGTCTTCAGAAAAACAGTATTTATCAGGGAGAGAAAGACACAAGGGCTTGCAAAACCCAAATTTATCATCCAGTTTATGTTAGGGGGATAGATTTGTGTCATAAAGGAAAGGAGGGCAATGTACTTAAATAATCATGTGGCAGTTACCTTCAATTTCTCTGCTCCTTTTACTCCAGGTATTCTGATCACTCAAACTCAAAACAAAACAAAATAAAAATACCCCACATGCCTATCTGAACTCCTAAAACACAAGATAAAATACTACAGGGTCCAGGCACTGGAGAAAATTGTGAAGGGACCCAGCAGTAAGGGTTGCCTAGAGGCTGTCTCCTCTTTCCATTGATAACCTGAAAGAGTTTTGAAGCCATGAAGAGGGGAAGGACAGGTCTAAGAGTGGCCAATATTTTATTTATTATTTTTTAATATGTTTTTATTGATTTCAGAGAGAGGCAGAGAGAAGGGGAGAGAGAGCGAAACATCAATGATGAGAGAGGCTCAGTGATCGGCTGCCTCCTGCCCACCCCCTACTGGGGATCGAGCCCGAAACCTAGGCATGTGCCCTGACCGGGAATCAAATCATGATCTCCTGGTTCATGGGTCGATGCTCAACCACTGAGTCATGCAGGACGGCCAGGCAAGTGGACAATATTTTAAAGGGAACCAAGGCCTGAGCTCTCTTATTTTCTCACCTCCCATAGCCAGGCAATGCGGTGTTGGCATTTTCCACCTGGTTAGCCTGACTTTCTGACTTGTTTTTTAGACTTTGCTTTTTCCCAGTTTACACTGTGGTTTGGGGGTTAAGTAGGTTTCTTGGAAGAGGTGCCTGGGATGTTTGCAGTGAAGGAAACAGATAAATAGGAACAGCCACGTAATATTTCCAATATCCTCCCCTGAATGACAAGTCCTTCCCTTTCTGAAGCTAAGGAGAGGCTTCTTTACTTACCACAATCCTCATTCACCCTTCTCTAGGAAGAGCTAAATTTACGGTATTGAAAACCAGAAGTGATTTTCAGCTAAACCCCCTGTATCGAAGGAAAATGTGCAGTACCCCAAATTTTCTTTAAAGCCATCAAGGACTGAAGTTAGGTCTTCTGACATTCATTTCTTTTCAGTAGCTCACTCAGTCCTTCCTTCTTTGGGTACTTTTTGATGACTATCTTTCAGGGATCAATAATACTGCAGGCGCCCAGACGCACGATCACACACATTTCAAAATACCATTCTGGCTCCAATTGGGCAAAGGGAAGTCACAGGAAATAGTGCAAACGGAGACAGATGAAAGCAGGACTACTGCTGAGGGCTTTTATAACAGATTAGGCAAAAAAGAGCGAGTACTTGAAGGGAAACAAAATAGTGAAATCAAAGGGCGTAAAACTTAGGATCAACAAAAAGCAGTGATGGACGCAGGGGACAGCATGCCTGGAACATTTAGACTTAGGTGTCACTGATCAGATGATGTAGAAGGGTCAGTGAGGGCTCACGGAGCCTGAGACGCCTAAGGGAAGTGTTTAAGGGGTGGACATGAGAGAAATGAGTGCAGGGGGTGGTTCACACTTATACTCTTATCACACTGGGTCACAGAACACACACACACGCACGCACGCACGCACACCCACAATGGCCTGAAAATAAGACCTCTTCCTGATGCCCTCCTGATTCCTTATACTGTTCTATTTTTTGCATATCACTCAACTGCTAATACGATAGAGTTGATTTTTAAATACTTATTATTTATCTTCTATCTCCCCCACTACATGGAAGGTTCACGCAGACAGTAATGTTTAGTATCGGTCACTGATGTATCTCAAGCAACTAGAACAGTGCCTGTTACATGCTGGATACTCAATAAATATGTTTGATTAATAAATAAATTTAAACACATTTGTATATACACAAAGCTGTCATTTTGAGCATTGACTCTAAGATTTTTATTTAACTGCTCGATCACATTTCAGCACCCTTTATCATTTCATGTGGTAAAAAGATGATTTCTATTTGGTAGTTGAAATAAACCAGTTTCACTGCTATTCTATTTTTAGATTTAAAAGGTAAATTTTGCATGGTTATATAGTGAGCTTTCCCAGTGGGAAAAATATTTTAGGAACTTTGTAACTTTTCAGCCCTGCCATAGACACTAGCATTTGGTACCCACGGGCTCCTGCCATTATTCTGATTTGATAGTTTGGTCTATTTAGGTTGTAAATTCCTTTACAGCAGAAACCAGACTTACATCATGCCTATGTGTGGGTATGTGCATGTGCATGTGCATGTGCATGTGTGTGGGGGCATGGAGGGGGTGTGCACATGTGCACGCTCATCTGTGCCTGTGGCCATGCAGAGGCTACTGCAGAAAATATAGAAGCTGCTCAATAAGCACTCTCATATGCTTTGAGTAATGAGAAAACTGAAGTTTGCAGTCATGAATATACACAGGTAGAGAGGTGGTTATATAATCAGGCATTCCAGAGAGCATGTTCTTATGCCAGAGGCTGCTTCATGAATGCGTGGGCTATGATTTAGATGGAAATCCCCTGGATGTAAAAACATGCCCTGGTTTAATGCCTGAATCAAGTGGATTTATGCCTTATGAAGACCTCCCTAGCTTCTGGAGCTCTCAGTGGCTGGCTTTGTTTCCCAGGTATGAAAACAGGAAGCCAGCAGCAGTATCCAGGAAAGAAGAGATTAGCGCTCGTTGCCGTATTTGTACAGCATCAGCTAAGGGTTGTCAACATTTTCATTTAAGTCACTTTCTCACGCACCAAACTCAGTGACTTTGTATCAGACGTGGGCTCCTCGGATTCAGGAGTAACATCTGACTCATTTTTGTCTTTCCCAGGAGCAGCCACATTGCCCATCTATACAGAGCAAGACACTCAGTAAGTTAATTAAACTTGAATTATAAAATCATTTTGGTTGGAAGATCGTTTTCTTACACCTTAAGCAAGATGTTACTGTTTTTTTGGGGGGGGAGGGGGGAATCATCTCATTGCAGAAAATCCTGAAGCTTAGTTCATATAACTTATATCTCATTTCAGCCCCTTTAAGCCTCCTGTCACCTCAATTTGAGATTTCTCTGTGAATATATTAAAGTTCACTGAATAATAATTAACACAAAAATTCATAAAATATAGGATTGAGGTTCATTTTGATTTGAGAAAAGAAAGCTGTGTTAATAAGCTACCTAGATTTCTTCTTTTATTTCACGGTATTTTCCTGAAAAAGGACAGCTGAACTATGCTGAATTCATCACAAGAACAAAAAACAAACATGCCCTACAACTTACGAGCAAATGCTGTGTTCAGCAGGTTTTCAGATGAACATTTTTTCTTTGATGGTATCTGTTAACTAGCTATATTTCTTAATCTTCATAAATGCCATCACTTAATTATTGTAAGTCCTTTTAATCATCGGCTAAATCAGCGTCTCTTTCCCGGTTAAAGCTCCCCCTCTGGTGGTCACTGACTACGGTGCAACAGCCCCAGTCGGTGACCGCGTTTGTGTGTAAACAAGCCGGGTGTCACAGCACAGTGGAGCGGAGCATTTCTGAAAGATCTGAACAAATTTCACCTATAACTTACACCTTTTAAGCAAAGGTAGCGATGTCATCGAGGAAGACAAGAAGAAACATCTGGAATTCCCCTTAGTATCTACAAAACAAGCAAGATAATTACCTCCCTCCACTGCTCACAGCTTCGCCTCCTCTCTGATAAGTTACTAGAATGTTACAAAAAAGAAAAGAAAAATTAACAGACATATTAATATTTGCATATCAAAAGCTAGCACACTTATGAACATCTTTCTAAAATGGAATGCATTCTCCCTTTCTACTTAGAAGCAATACAAAAATCATCACAGGAATTAGCAGATTTCTGATTCAAAAACCAGATTTCTGATTTTTTTAACATTGTATAGGATTAAATATAAGTTATTCGTATTAATGAGCCCACAAGGTTGAGAAATAAGCAAAAGCAAACTTCAGTACACTCTTATTAAATATAGCTGTCACACATTTGTACATTCAAATTCCCATAGATCTATATTTTCATTTTATTATTATATCACATCATTTCATAAATTTATTTAAGTAAAATCTTAAATTAGGGTTGGGGGGAGAAATCCCTATTAGATTATGTTCCCAGAAGTATGAGTACCAGTAAGACAAAGAGAAATGTTAAAATAAACCTTCTCTCTCTCCACACACAAAGATGTATGTAGGCCAAGTTGTGACTATCAATTAATGCGACGTGGTTTTTTTTAATTGTGGCTTACAGAAACTCTTCTCATTATGTTTTCATCAGACATGTATATACAGTAAACATATATTTTTATGCTCTTGAAAGCATTCTCAGCTTAATAAATTATGGGTATAAAAATTTAGCCATAACAAAACAGGATTTGCACATAGGCAAGGGGTTAAGAAGATTAGCTTCTTTGTAAGTACAGACACATTTCCTAAGAAGAAATGTGTTTCTAAAAGCTGCCAAATTCTGCTACTTAAAAGAACTCCAAACTGGGAGTCTGCTGAGGAGAGATAACTGCTTCCAGTGATTACAATAACTGGCTTAAAGAGGCGGAGGCAGGGCTACAGGTACACCTTTCACGGGAGGTGATGTGAGAGAAGACGACCCGCTCTGAAAGAAACTGAATAGGACAGAGCCTCAGGATCCTGACTCAGGGTACATGAAAAGTTTTATCTTCACGTGTGCTGGATATTTCGGCTACCTTCAAGAATGCTGATTCTACGGACAGAGAATTGAAAGGGGAGAGACGTTTTTGTTGGAAAACCCGAAAGCTTAAGTTAAGGGGGGAAAAATGCACTGCCATGTATGAAATAATCAACAGGGTCATTAACATGTTAAATCATGCTGAGGGCAGACACAGTGTGTCTATCTAAGAAAACACATGCGTACAAGGCTAATGTGCAATGTGCAGCATGAATAAATAACTGCGTTAAATGGATCAAGAGCAGCGCCAACCATTTCTGCTTCAAACGCATGCCTGACGCGAGGAAATGAAGTATTGTGTTCCATGTAAGCCTCTCCCCCAACTTGCTGCAGAAAGTGAAACAACAACAGAAACACAATAGTACAACACATGCCGAACTAACAAAGGGAAGGAGGAAGGTAAGTGCAAATATATACCTGTTGGTGTGAAGGTAAAAGACGGGACTGAAAATCAAAACAAAATATAAACCAGTTATTAAGCTGAAGAGAGAAAGGGAACATATCACATTAGTATAAATCAAGCAGACAGCTGAACATAAGACAAATGTAAATAACCAAGCCAGCAGCTCTGACACTCTGATATATGAATAAAACCGAATCAGAGGTTAAAGAGGGGAGCTTGTCTCTACAGGTACCATTGTGAAGCGTCTGACATTCTAGTGCGGAGGGAATTGCGCTGGGTTAGCCCGCGGATGACCCTGCATTCGGCAACGTATTCAGCTCATGGCGCTAGTGCAAACAGGGCTCCTCTGCTATAAATCATCTCCAAACAGTGGGTGATGGGTTTTTAGGCAGGTATTATCGGGGTCCTGCTTCAACCTTATCTAGAAATCTGAAAGTAAATGCTTATTAAAGTGGACTAATAGGCTCTTAAGTGTTCGTCATTAAGAGACAAAGATTGGGGGGAGGAGAGAGAGAGAGAAGAAGGGAGCACAGAAGGGAGGAAAGAAAAGAAGAATGAATTGGAACAAAGAGAACCTTAAAACTGAGCTTTTTCACTGCCAAGCAAGGCCTGACGCCTTATTATATAAACAGTGTTGCTACATTTTTATCATCATAGTGAATGGGACAGATAAAATGGGGAGTTTTAAACTATAATTTCCCTATTTTAGTTTCTGTTTAGAAGCTTTCTAGGAGTAGAGTAAGCATTTTTTTTTTTTTTTTTTTTAAGGCCACCCTCTGGAAGCTAAACAATAGAACAGTAACACCCCTCTGAAAACCTTCGCTCTCCGCAGTTATAAATCTTAATCGAATCAATAATGCCTGAGATTGAACTGCAGACCTCAAAGGGAGCAGCCTCGCCGCCCCATTTCCCTGTCCTCTCCCACTCCTTGGGGTTGGACAACACTACGGCTATTTCCACGGCATTTCATAGAGAACGGAGGCTGACTGACTTCCCAAGCTCTTCCATTGCCCTGGGTGGGGAAAGCAAGCGAACCTGCCTTACTCCTGGGAGACTAAAGTCTGCTTTTAAGAAATCCTTAAAGTATACAGACTATAATATCGGTTAGCTACCGTGGATCCAAAAACTGCCAAAAGTGGACCTTCCACCTTACATTTGAACGTCTCCCAGAAATGGACTCTGGGATCAGGGCATCTGGGGACGCAAGCTGAACGGGACGGCAGCCTTTCCCCAAGCCGTCCTGCCTCTGGGCCAGAAGCACGCAAACAAAACCCTCAGTGCCGCGCGCCCAGTTTAGACGCCGGCCTTCGTTTGCGGCATGGCAGCCCCTGTCTTAAGAATCTATTGTGGTGTGTTTTTTCAGTCGGGGCTTTTCAGAGAGTCAATGTAATTTAGCTACAATCAAAAATTCAGAGCCATAGTAACAAGTCTCCATTAAAAAAAAAAAAAAGGTACATTTGAAAGTAAAGCTATTCAAGCGAGAATGGAGATCCTGGACATTAATTTGCTATCACAAGGACATGGGGAAAATAGGAAAGGTCCTTGTCAGCACTCCTTTCTAACTGCCGGCCCTGGCTTAAGGAATTGAAGAGGAGATGAAAAGAGGTCGGTCTAAGTGAATTTTAACAGCATATACACCAAAGAGCAACTTAATTCTCAAAGCTTCCAATAATATAATACACTCTTTTTGCCCAGGGATGCTGGTGCACAATGTGGATGCATGTGGGTGACTGTTCTAGCGGAGGAAATGCCTACAGACAAATGCTGAGGGGGTAGGATGCTATTTCCCAGTCACATTCTGGCTCGATGGTTTATAAGCCAATAGGCTCTTTTACATTTATTTCTTTAAAACACGTCGCTTCCTTTTTTCTTATAATTACCCGCATTGTTTCTGACATAGACAATTTAAGATCTCAGGATGCACTTTCTTCTTTAATTGCATAGAAAGAGAATTATGAAAAAGTGCCAACGCGGCGAAACGAAGAAAGCAGAATCGAATGCTCGCCAATTACATTTGTAATTATGTTCTACGGGTTCTGCTAGTTGGAAGGACAATGACATTAGTTTAACAGGTTTCGCAGAAAGAACGCACAGGCGTTTGCCAGCATGCTTAAAGTCATTAGTACAGGAAAAGAAACATTTCAGAGAAACAGGTTTTCACGTCACTTATCTAGATTTCAAGACAATATAGAGCGTTCAGTCCTTGTAACTACACAGCTATAGCACTTCATTGCAATAAGAAATACAGGATTCCCGGGGAATTCAAGAGACTCTACATCTATATGTTAATTAGTCACTTTTTTTCATTTAAATCAGATTTCAGAACACCACCCCTCCCCAGCCCAACACTCTACTCTGCTCCTTCCTGGCTCCACAACACAGACGCCACAAACCCCTTCTCTGCATTGTTTTTAGTCAAAGGTTTTTCACGGTCACACATGTGCCCGACATCGCTCTACTCAGTAGAGGTAGTGAGCACCAGTGCTCCTGTGGTAAGCTAAGCCCTCACTTCTCATGTCACAAGAAGGGATCCTGACAGTTTGCTTCATCTCTAGAATGGACATATACCTAAAAAACGTTTGAAGATGACTATGCTAAGGTAAAGGTATGTACATGAGGCGAATGCCATGCAGCCCCAGGCAGGACGCACACTGGTTCGTTTCTACAGTGTGGGCAATGAATTCCTGCTGACTCTTGCCAAGACCCTCTGTGGCCCGGAGCACACATCCTAGCCTGCGCTTCCAGACTGTTTATAAGCTTATAGGACATTCTAACTAGCACTGCAAATTCTTCCTTTGTCATTTAATTGGTCCGAGAAATGACTTGGCCAAGATATGAAGGAGATGTTCACTTAGGAAATATGCAGGCATTTTATTTTATTTTAATTTTTTAAGGTTGGCAGTAGGTAAGGTAGGGAATGTGTTTTTGGTAATTCTCTTTAAATTTGTGTTATGGCAAAACAAAAGTGCTGCCTTAAGTAAAGGCCCTAAAACTAGGGTGAATGTATCATTTGTCATGTAAAACAGGGACATTTTGAGAGCAACAGGAGCACTATAAAAGTGTAGTTGGACTAAAGACATAAGTTGGGACGGTCCCCTGAGAACTGGGGCTCAGAGTCACCAGAGCCGTAGCCCAGGTGCGAGGCCCAGAACTGATGAGCATCTCTGGGGGTAGGGGGAGGATTACCTGTCTGACAGTGTTACCAAACCTCGTCAGAGAGTAAAGAATACGAATCATCCATCTACAGACTTGGAGGATATTTGGCAACGGTGTCTGTGGAATGCCCTGGTATATTCGGTTTATCCACAAAATTGTGAATAACAGCAGGCAATAAACTGCATCTCCTAAAACTGTAAACATTTGCAGCAAAATCACCCTCACTAATTAGCAGCAGGTACACAGTCAACTCCGCAGCTTTAAATATAACAGTGAAAAAGCGCTGCACCTCCCCTCTCTGCAGCCTGAAGGACCTCGTCCAGTCACGCATTTCATACTCCCAAGAAATGACTATTTTCTAAGTAATCAGAAATAACCATAAAAATAATTTTACGAATAATCTTTTTAATTTCACTGGGATGGGTCAAAGCTTGTATTTATAATTTCTGTGACAAGGAGATTAAAAAGTGCCCTCAGGAATATAAAGCAAAAAGGCCATTCCCTAAGAGAAAAAGGGGTGCAGAACCAGCCGGGGCGGGCTACCTGGGAGAGATGCATTTTAAAGGACCTGGGTGGGGAACGGATGGGCCCTCTATGTGGCACTGCCTCTCAACAGAATAAACACATAGATATCACAATAACGTCAAAGCACTTTTGAAAACCTTTATGCATGAAAGTGATTTAACACAGGACATACATCATCATGCATAATTTGCAGCCACAGATTAAAATCAAGAGTCCCGCCAACATAGGAGGACGTGAAACCCTTGGGGAAGCCGGTACCTTTCCTGATGCCCGCGTAGGTGCTCGTGAGCCCGTTTCTCTTCTTCCGGTGGCGGTAGAGCCAGACGCTGAAGACCATGAGGATGATCCAGCAGGCGGCGCCGATGCCCGCGATGAAGGCCGGCTGCTTCACCACGTCCGAGATCTGCTGAGCCAGGCTCACCTGGTCCTCGGGGGACACGGGGTTGCCGTGGGAATCTGAAAGGCCGTCTTCAGATTAATTGGGGTTTAGCACTCCGGATAATGAACTCATAATGTACATCACATAAAACTGCCATCATTATTTTTGTTAACTTTTGGATAATAGCTTCTGTTTTTTAAATTTGCAACACCAGAATTTTTAGTTAAAACAGCTCATGAGATTTTTCTGCACAATTATATTCATCTTATTTATTTTAATTTAAAACAAATATGATATAATTCTATGGAATATATTTTTAAAACAAAGGCAATGGCACACAAGTTCTATTTTTTACTCCAGAAAACTCTGCAGCTCTCTGCTTAGATTAAGTTTCACGGGAAAGTCTGAGATAAATACAAAAGTACAATTCTAAAAAACGAAATACTTTAGTGCAAGTACACAAATAAGGGTTCCCAGATAAGTAAATAAAAAAAAGATATACACTTTCTCAGACTTCTATAAGAACCCTCAATTATATGTCCTAAACAAGGTAAATAGTGAAATTTTATTTCCTGTAGATATTGAAGGAAAAAAAGGGTGTTGTATCTCGTTTCTCCCATCACCACACACATGCGTGCACACACACAGACTATATTCTAAGACTTTTAACTGCCTTAGAAACACATTATTTGAACCTATGCTCAGAAGGGCCTATAAAATTCAGGATTATTAAAAAGCAATGAAAAATGGAGATAATGCTGCTGTTGAAAGAATGATAAATAATCTTTCTTTTGAAACAACCATGGCCAGCAATAGATACAGGAACATTAAATATTGACAAGAATTATCATGTTTCATGAATAGCCAAAAAGGCTTATGTTTTCTGATAGCTATTTTGATTCAAAAATTAAAAATTGATGGAATTCATGGCTATTAAAATTTACTTATTTTGTACCTATGTTTAAACCTACTAAGATACTACTCTTTGGAGCCCAGCATGTCAAGTCGCACAGAGCCGTCCAGAAAGTCTGCAGAAAAAACTGGAAGCTGTTGATCTATTGTCAAAGCAACGCCCTACTCTGCTGGCACCCGGTGGGCCGGCCCGGAGGGCGGCCAGTGGGCAGAGTTCCCACTCCGTCCGTCCGCAGTTTTAATGTTCTCCCCACAACATCTGGTGAAACAAGAGGGCGTTTGCCCATTTCTTTAGGATGGGGCTTCCTTACAACTGTTAAATCACTTGACTCTGAAAATGTTCTGCTAATACCACCTGCTTTAAAATAGAAACATTGGTTCCATCCTCAAAAGTCTTTTTTTTGTTCAGGAAAATAATTGGTATAACTCACTATCTATGAGTACTATTTCCCAAACAGAAGAAATCCTACAGATTGCCTTTTCTTATTACAGGATACGGCATCCCAATCAGGGCAGAAAAAAGCAGCAGCGTTCAATGGGTAAGGAAAACAGCCGTAGGAAAATAGCAGCCGTTTCTATGTAAAATGGTGAAATTGCTACTTAGGTGGTGTGTGTGTGGTTTTTATTTATTTACTTTTTTCTCTGTTGAACAGAATTTCAGATTTCATTCTATGGAGGGTGAAGGTTGAAAAGCCTATTTTCACAAGCCGTCACCTGCCTTCAACTGTTTGTTGACTGAAAGTTTTATTTCATGTTTCAGACCCTTTTATCTATGGTTATCCTAAGAGCACTTCATCTTCTGAAAGTTCGGCAAGCAGACCTATTCCTTTATTCCTAACACACCCTTTATGCCTGCCAGGTTATGGATTTCACGGTTATTTGTGCAAGGTTAAGTTGGGTAGCTTCGGATTTTATGGAGACAGCCAGGGAGGTTCCACGCAAGCGGCCAGATGGGCTCAACAGAATAAAATGCAGTGTGACTAGCAAATTAAGGCAGCCGCTCTCTCTCTAAGTCTTTGTCTCACTGCAGCTGAGGCTGTATTAAGATACGGAAAAAAAACTGGAACACATTGATAATTTCAAGAAAACCATTTGGCCCTTAAATCCCGTGATTTAAGTCTTAAATAAATAAAATTGACACGGTCCTTTATCCAATTCATCTTTGAAAAGCCAGGACTATAAGTCGTATGTTAGCAAAATAAGGTAAATGACATCAACAATGTATACAGTTATCTCAGTGTAACTTGTAATTTCAATTTTTATAAGTTAATACTGATGTTTCACAAAACTGGCCAACTATTGGAGTAAAAAAGTCTATATTTAAACTATTTTCCCCCATATCTCATATAACACTGTAATTTTGCAATAAATGAACCAGAAATAAACTATGAAGCTATTTTCACTTCAAAGTTGTATGTATCAGCACTGTTTAAAAATGTGCTAGCCTGGCCGGGCGTGGCTCAGCGGTTGATCCAGGAGATCGAGGTTCGATTCCTAGTCAGGGCACATGCCCAGGTTGCGGGCTCGATCCCCAGTCCGGGGCCTGCAGGAGGCAGCCGATCAATGACTCTCTCATCATTGATGTTTCTATCTCTCTCTCCCTTTCCCTTCCTCTCTCTGAAATCAATAAAGATATATTAAAAAGCGAAAAAGATCCTTTAAAAATGTGCTAAATGTAAAAAGTAACCCGAAAAGCACATTCTGGCCCACAGCTGTGGCACAGACAGCAAGTTACCCACCAAAGGTCTGAATGGGACTCGCACAGCCTGGAGCTGTTGGACGGTAGTTCCCTGGCCAGTGACTTCGGTTTGAGATGTTTCCGTTCATCGATGTGGAAACACAGGACTGAGTTCTGGGCGGGAGCCATGGGCACCCTCTCCAGACCTGCACCATTAAACCCTCCCACAAATAATCTGCTTTAACACTTCCCTTCTGCTC
The DNA here is from genome assembly GCF_964146895.1 of Miniopterus schreibersii. Lineage (NCBI taxonomy): Eukaryota > Metazoa > Chordata > Mammalia > Chiroptera > Miniopteridae > Miniopterus > Miniopterus schreibersii. The sequence continues at coordinate 77,462,019 of NC_138106.1, read as the reverse complement.
ACCCGGTGTCAACCTTGGGAGGCTCCTCAGCCTGCGACCCTGCACATCTCTTTGGAACAGAGTCTGTCCCCACAGCCACTGGGCTTCGGGTGGACGTCACTGTGTTATGCAACCAGAATTCTGCAAGTGTGTTTGTTACAGCAGCGGGCATTGTCTTAACAATAGGACATCAATTACAGTTTCCAAATCAAATGGAAAGTCCCTTATGTACAGCAATCAAGTTTATTCAAAGCCAAATGTTTCTTAATTTTGATTGGAAATAATTTCTAAGATATCATCAACATTATCAATATTCAAAAATACTGTGTACTTATTTGTTAAGTATGAAGCTTCATATATCTGATCCTTTTTCATAATTTAGCAACTGACACAAAATATTACGAATGCTTAACTTCTGATCTGGAACAAACTGACATAAAAGTTGACTATATTCTTCTGGGCATCTTTCATAATTTAAATGTCGCCTCTTAATATCTGACCCTCCCCTCTCCCCTTGCTATTTGCAATAGTATTTTGCTGCTGTTTTTTATGTTGTTTCTTCTAGATTATGCTGGTAACCACTTCCTAATGTGTATCTTATGTTCATGCCATACTGCGTGTAGTGAATTTTTGTAATGAAGGATTCTGTCAGGTGTTTTTTTTCTATTTATCTAACTCTTTGAAGCATGCCCTATATTTAACTTTATAAGTAATTAGCATATAACCATATTCCAATGCACTCTGACATCTCAATCTATCTTTGTTATAAAAATCAACTATAACTTGAAATAGACACAAAAATGGTAAATATAAATTATATGTTGCTATAAACATCTAATACCTAGTATAAGTTTTGCATGGAAGTTAATTGTAATCCAAACAACTGCAATTTGCATGAAGGTGCAGACTGTCTCTTCCTTGTTCACTGAGGTACCTTTGGTGCTCAATTAATTGTTTGTTGACTAGATGAAAAAAACTTAATAGGACAGGATTAGGAAGACTGAATACTGACAGCCTTTCGCATGAAAAATCATTGAAAACGTGTGCCTGGATTAATTTAAGTTTAGTTGTTCTATATATTAAGCTAACACCAGCATAGTGTAGCTATAATGCCACAGTCCATATTCTTTTCGACTTACAGTGGTGGCTCTGCACCCACTCACCTAGCTGAATAAACTGCGGCTCGCTCCGCACGCCAGGCCCAGCCCCGGTGCTGGCTGCGACCTCCACACCGTATCGGATCCCGGGGACCAGAGAAGGAATGACCACAGAAAAGGTGGAACCATCAACTGTCTTGTTTATATGGTAGCGAGTTTCATTGCCCAAACACCAAACCTGTCAGAAGAACACAAGCAATGTTAAGCTGGTAAATTATTTCAACTAATGCAAAGATCAACATAGTGTTGTGGTTTTAGACCTGGTCAGAGTTCAGATCTACCAGGAGCTTAACATGGAGAGTTTCAAAAGTCTATTTTGACAAGGATCTCATTCTGGAAAGACTCTTCCAGGCACACCCAGTGTTAGGAGGACCTTCAAGACTTCTTTAAACTTTCTCAAGCACTTTTAAAGCATTATAGAAGGTGAGTCTACAAATTTTTGCTTGAAGACACTAGGTGCTATCAGCCCATATGATTAGGATGTGTGTGTTTTTTAAACGCCAAGAAATCATTTGCCAGGAAAAAAAGATCCCTGCAAAAAGTTGTGTATATCTCGATAAAGAGCAATGACTTATCTACTATCACGCAGCATTTGCATTCTTACTGTGGGCTACAGGTGGCACTAGATGACCATGTAGCAAAAACCTGAGGAGAAGGCAACTCCGAGTCTAGCATTTGGCTTCAACAGGTGTCGGGGATAAACTGCCTGGTGCTATCAGTCCCATCACCTTTCCGACCCAAACCAAGAAGCAGTTGATTTAAAAAGAGACAGAGCTTCTGAATAACCTCAAGTACCTTGCATAAGTATGGTTATAAAAAACATAACTGGACATAAGAAGAAACATCCTAGGATTTTACTCCGCCTATGATATGTTGAACTATCAACAATGAGAGAAAATTAGCGCACTGATCTTGTATTTAATGTGAATATTAATTAGTCTTTGATAAACTATGAGATCATAAGGAATAACATATGATGTGAAAGAAAAATGTTCTTATAAGAGAAAATTATTACATATCTCATTAACTTTGATAATGCCATTTGTGATAGGAAATTATTTTCAGGAAATAAATATTTCTGTTCTACACTATAATCCTTAATTTAAATTTCACTAAAGTGGTATTTATTAATAGGGTCATCCTTGGTGATATGCAAAGACATAGATATGGTGCAGGACAGACTTGGACTCAGTTTTGGTAAGAAAATGGTCCAAGGAGTAGTAAACCGTGCCCTATGTTCCTTATGATGTCCTTGAGCAAGAGGTGGGGTTAACTTCCATTAGCCTATTGTCTGAACTGTAATAGGAAATGGGATTTAAAATAAATCTAAGACTATCAGTGTCCTCTATCAGGAGCGCAATAACTTTTATTTTTTATCTTTGAAAGTTAATATTAATATAGTTTCAATGCCTAACACCAGCAAATGGTCAGACTCTCTACCAGGATCTGACCATTTGGAAATAAAAGAGTCCTTTGTGATTTTCCCCCCAATTACATTAAGCAGCTGAGCCAAAGCCACAGACCGATTCTGTACCAGTCAATCAGGTTCTGAAAGGCATTTTATTATTTTAAATTGACCGTGAAGTTAAGTGAAATCCACTCTTTCGCATTTCTTCAGGAGAGAAATGAGTTCTGACTCTTAGGGGAAAATGCCTACATTACACAATTTTGCTTGAGAGCTGAGACATCACCTCATTTTAAATCCTTAAAACTCTTTATAACAGTTTATTTTTCTGAACTGAACCAAAGAATCCTGACATTCCTGGTATTGAAGTAACCTTGAAACTCATGAGAAGGCACTTAAAGTATCCAGACTCTGACCTTTTAGTGATTCAATTGCACTAGAAGATCTAAAATATTTCAAAAAAAGAAATCATTTGCCAGAAGAAAAGATCCTTGCAAAAAGCTGTCAATATCCAGATAAAGAACAATGACTGATCTGCCAACACCCAGCACTTGCATTTATGCATTCAAGTATTTTAAATACTTTTTAAAAGTTGCCCTTTTAAACGTGTACACAAATTTTCAGTTTATATATTTTTTAAATCATTTAAAAATAAATAGTATACCTAAAATTAAGCTCAGCATATCTGGTTATTGTGAAAACTATTTGCTACTCAGAACACCACTGATATGGTCTTTATCTGGGCCTTAACCAAGAGTGCACACACATCAGAATGACCTAGAAAGATCTGCCAAATTATATATGCAAGGGCCCGACTACACCCGCTGAATCAGAATTTCTGAGAATGGTGGCCAGGTGCCTCTATTTAAAAAATAAGTCCACAAGTGATTGTGATGTTAGCATGTAATTACCTGTACAAGGTAAAATGTGTTCACTTCTTAACATCAGTTTCATATCAATAGACATAGTATAAAATATTCAGATATATGAGATAATCTGTTGAGTATCATAATTTAGGTAATAATTATAAAAATACTCAGGTATCATAGAAATTTTAAGCCGTTTCTAGAGAAATATACGTTTTGTAGTTAATATTTTTCTAGTATGTAGTGTGTTTGCCTAAAGTGTTGAAAAAATACTCATAAATCTCTTTTCTATTGATATTGTCCTGATTCAAATTCATTTATCAGAACTCATTAAGGCTACCCCATAATACAAATGCAAATTCACTGATAGGATAAATGTCATTTCCCTAACTTAGTTTTTATTGTACCTTGGCATGTTTAAAATATTTGCACAAAATTAATCTATGTAAGACCCTCTAAATTCAATGAACAGAGCTGATGGACTTCACAGGTAAAAATAATTATTCAGAATCATTCGATTAAATCATATGATGATATATCATATATTTAAAAAATTCATTTAAACAGGAGTTTATATTTGAATTTCCACTGAGACATGAAATATTGTTGAGAGACTACAACAAGGTTTATAGGTTAAAAAAATGATTTTCATGAACATAAATAAATTTTTTATCTTAGCTCCAAAGAAAACCATATTTGACAGAATGTGACTTAGACAATGCCATGGGGCAACCCAATCCTACAACATATATTTAAATTACTTTGGGGGGGGGGGGATAAAAAAGGATTTTTATTTGTATGTACATTTGCTTTTGATGTGACATTACACCTACCTAAATATTATGTGATGTAGATTCTCTCCTTTAAACGATTTTTTTAAATTACTGAATAAACAAGAAAGTGTTTTAAAAAATAATTTTACATAGTGCTATGCAAGCCAGCAGATGGCGCCAAATATCCATGCACAATTTAACCAAGGTTTCTTTTTCTTTTCTCTGTAGGAGCAGAGGGACATCCACCAGTCAATCACTCTATATGTATTACCTTATACTCTTGGACCAGGCCGTTTTGAGTGTCTTCTGGGGGAGGCTGCCAGCTAACAAGAATTGCAGTTCCATTTCCATCATTCTTTGATACAGTTACACTTTGAGGTGGGGCACTGGGTGCTATTAAATTATTTCAAAAAGTAGATACATTATGAGTGCATTAGAGAACATTAAAAGCATGCACGTAAAATGTAAAGTCAAACAATAACTATATAAAATATTTATCAATATATGCATGTGTTTTAAAGATGTATCTCATTCAAGTCTCAACAGTCCCAAATTAAGTTTTTTCTCAATATTGCCAAGACATTGTTACTATGAATTTTTCATAGCCAACATTACATAGATTATCTCCACACAGAAAATCACAGGGAAAATTCCTACTTCTGTTACCTTAGTCCCATGTTCTCCATAAAAATGTTTAAAAAAATCTGGAGATGAATGATAATCATCCATGATATTAAGTCTATTGTATCATTTATATACTCAAAGTACTAAAGACATTTTAGAAACATTCTGGTTATTTTTAAAGAGTATAGTGGTGATATGTAACCTTTTACCTTTATTTAAATATTTTTAATTTCCAGTTATAGGGTGGCCAATCCTACTGGTTTGTCTAGAACTGCAGGGTTTCCAGGGACATGAGTCATGAGTATAAAATGCTAACCCTGGAAAGTCCTGGGCAAACCAAGACATTACTCACCTTATTTACAAGTCATTACTCAAGATAACATTTAATAAATGAATGGGAAATAACGCAAAGGCAAGCAAATTGAAAACATTTCCATCTTTAAACGTGAATTTTATTTCTGAGTGATTAAATATATCCTATATACACCATTAAGCAATACAATGTTCCACATTTGCAGTTTTGTACAAGCCTCTATTAAATCAATTTATAATAGTTCTAATTAAACAAATCTTATTAGCAAAATATAATGTTCAATATAAAAAGACAGTTAATAATGTCACTATTAACATCAAAAATTTTCAATCAAGTTGATAAAAGCCTAACAAGATGTACCGTGCATCGCATAGAAATCACACGCTTCGTGATACTTGCCTTCTTCCAGGGTTTTGGCAAACTTGATTTCACTGTCTGCGCCTTGAAATTCGTTAAAGAAAGGACGCGCCTTGATTTCATAGTTGACTCCCTTTTTGAGGTCGGGGAGCACCACGCTGTTTTTGGTTGGTGTTCTCACTTCAAAAACCAGCCACTCGGACTCACCATGGCTGGCTCCAGATGGCCGATAAAGAATTTTATACCCTTGAATATACTGAGACTGTTGGTCCACCTATTAGTATGACACAAAAATGTAGTCGTTAATAGCTTTTTATTGGTTTGTTAGAAGGTTATGAAAATTAAATGCGACGAAATACGAAATAAAAAAGTATTTGGCATCATTCCGTGGCTTTCTAGTTTACATACAGCAGAATACTAAAAAGAGATCGCTGTCTTTTGCAATGTGTTCCCCTTTTCAGCTTAATATACAGCGTTAGATGCTAATTTCTATGCTTCCGCGGGAATGGACACCATCAAAGCACTTCTGAGCCGGCGTCTAGAGAGATCTCTTCAGTGTCCGGGGGAGTGAGAAAACCCGTGTCTTACCGCTTCTAATTTCAAAGCCTCATTAATGCTACGTGGAAATACTTATGTTAAAAATAATGTGATAATTTATAACAAGTTACATCTTCGTAATGAATACTGTTTCTTCCCTCGGAAGCTGGTAAAGTTCCTTGCTGCAGCGCAGCAGAAAATACAAAGATAAAACTTCTGTTTAAAGCCAGTCCACTGGCGCCACCAACCAGCTGATTCCGTTGGAAAGTTATCCTTGGGGGAGCGTGAGCAACCGACAGATAAACGCCATCACCCGCTATATGCGTCTGTTTTTCACACAGTGACCTCCCAGAGGCGCCTGCCCCTCAAGCGTGTGGCCCGAGGGGCGGCGGCGAGGACCTACCGTCCAGTGGACCTCGACGGAGGAGGAGGAGAGGACGGTCGGGCTGTGGAGGTGCAGGACCACGTCCCCCAGCTCCCTCTGCACCTGCTTGTGATCCACCCCCGGGCTTGTCGGCGGAACATCTGCAACAACCAAGAAGACTGTCAGAGCTCACGGGAGGTCGCGGGCTCGGGCGGAAACGCGGCGAAACACCCTCCACGCACCGCAGCTCTCAGAAAAGGAGAGTCATCGCGACTGTGCAGCCGCTGGAGTCGAGAGCGCCACGGGCAAGGCAGCCTCCTCCTCGGGCCGGGGCAGGTGTGTGTCAGCGTCCACGCGGGTGCGGGTGCAGGCCCGGGTACAGAGATGCGGCCACAGACGACGTGGGGACAGAGGGAGGGCCACCGCGGCCAGCGGCAGCCCCGCCGGGGGTGCGGTCCCCTTCCCTGCGGATGGGGCCTAGGGCAGCCCCTGAGCTGCTCAGGAGCTTCTGCAGTGACCCGACTACGCAGGAGAGAAGAGAGGCTGGAACCGCAGCACGGGGGGGCAATGAAAAGAAGGAGATTTAAGTGGAAAAGAGGTCAGACGCCTTACGTCGCGTAAGAAGAACCCGGGCGGCCTCCCGAATTAGGTAGGGACGTTATTGGCTGAGGAGAGCAAGAAGGTGCCCGGAGAACAGGACAGGGTAGGATAGAATCGGATAGACAGGCCAGGGTCAGGCAGGTCGGGGTCAGGGAGGCCGGGGTCAGGCAGGCCGGGGTCAGGGAGGCCGGGGTCAGGCAGGCCGGGGTCAGGGAGGCCGGGGTCAGGGAGGCCGGGGTCAGGCAGGCCGGGGTCAGGCAGGCCGGGGTCAGGCAGGCCGGGGTCAGGGAGGCCGGGGTCAGGGAGGCCGGGGTCAGGCAGGCCGGGGTCAGGCAGGCCAGGGTCAGGCAGGCCGGGGTCAGGGAGGCCGGGGTCAGGCAGGCCAGGGTCAGGGAGGCCAGGGTCAGGGAGGCCAGGGTCAGGCAGGCCAGGGTCAGGCAGGCCAGGGTCAGGGAGGCCGGGGTCAGGCAGGCCGGGGTCAGGCAGGCCAGGGTCAGGGAGGCCAGGGTCAGGGAGGCCGGGGTCAGGGAGGCCAGGGTCAGGCAGGCCAGGGTCAGGCAGGCCAGGGTCAGACAGGCCAGGGTCAGGCAGGCCAGGGTCAGGCAGGCCAGGGTCAGGCAGGCCAGGGTCAGGGAGGCCAGGGTCAGGCAGGCCGGGGTCAGGCAGGGTAGGATCAGGGAGGCCAGGGTCAGGCAGGGTAGGGTCAGGCAGGGTAGGGTCAGGCAGGCCAGGGTCAGGCAGGGTAGGGTCAGGCAGGGTAGGGTCAGGCAGGGTAGGGTCAGGCAGGCTAGGGTCAGGCAGGCCAGGGTCAGGAAGGGTAGGGTCAGGAAGGGTAGGGTCAGGCAGGGTAGGGTCAGGCAGGCCAGGGTCAGGGAGGCCAGGGTCAGGGAGGCCAGGGTCAGGCAGGCCAGGGTCAGGCAGGCCAGGGTCAGACAGGCCAGGGTCAGGCAGGCCAGGGTCAGGCAGGCCAGGGTCAGGGAGGGTAGGGTCAGGAAGGGTAGGGTCAGGGAGGCCAGGGTCAGGCAGGCCAGGGTCAGGGAGGCCAGGGTCAGGCAGGGTAGGGTCAGGAAGGGTAGGGTCAGGCAGGGTAGGGTCAGGCAGGGTAGGGTCAGGCAGGCTAGGGTCAGGCAGGGTAGGGTGGAATAGAGTACAGTAGCATAAATCTGGTGAGAAAAGGTACTTATATTTAATTGATGATGGTTTGGTTCAGCTTAGTTACAGTGTCACAGCAAAGAAGGTTTAACCAAAAGTGTTTAATCAGAAGAACACCAACATTTTAGAGAGGAGACCAAGAACACAGTAAAAAGCAGTGTTCATTTATGTTGCATTTCCCCCAACAATAAAAGGTTTTGTTGAACTTACTAAAGTCATTATTCAATAAAAATTGTGATTTCCATAGAGATGTTCTAAAGACAGATGTTTTGCTTAGTTCGTAATAGTTAATGGGAACAAGGGGTGAAAAAGAGAGAAAATAAAATTTTCTCTGCATCCAGAATTCTCCTCAGGGTACTGTATCTTGACCTATGTATTTTAGATTATTTTCCATCCATAAACAATAGACACAGGCATTTTAGTTTTTTGAATGATTAACTTCTTTCAAAGAACTGTGTACAGATGGTGCAAACATGCATGGAAAGGGGCTGAGTACCTCTGGTGGAGCCCAGGGAAGGCAGGCAGGTGGGCGGGATGCTGACCGAGTGCCGGGCACTCAGGGAAACAATGCTCCTGACCACACACGTATGTGGATGTGTGCGTATATATATATATATATATATATATATATATATATATATATATATATATGTGCATATTATATAGAGAGTGCTAATAATTAAGCAAAACTAGAAAAACTGAGATAATTCTGGCTTTTCACACTTTATCATTCCTTAGACTATCTCTGGCTAATACTGGCCCTCGGGCCACCTAGGACCACAGCCTATTGTCACTTTCCCACCTCGGGCGCATTTCCTTCCCCACCCTCCCATTTCCTCCTCTGACTTCAGCCCCCTCCTAGCTCCATGGTGAGACTAAATTCCTCGGAAGAAGACGGACTTGGGCTTGCACCCCAGCTCAGCAGCTTCACACCGTCGACCACCGGGAAGGTTTCTGAACTTCACTATTTTTGTTCCCTCATCTGTCTAGTGGTGACTGACGGGCACTTCCGAGGCCACCGTGAGGGCTGCGTTTGGAAGGCATGGAAAGTCCTTTCCGTGAGGGCAGGGGTCCCAACCCTGGGGACCCAGAGGCCCCCGCGCAGTGCCCCACACGGACTGGGCTCAGGGAACACCGGCGGCGCTAACACGCACTCGTGTCTGGGAAAGACACACACGAGTCAGCACCTGAACATACGCCTCCCAGGTAAGCTCCACCCGCAGGGCACCTTCTCCCTTTTGGGAAGGATCTTCAAACACGTATGTAAACCATTTTACGAGGTTTAACAACTACGATTTCACTGCAACCCTCAATTCCTCTGGTTTGAGATAAACTCACCCGTTAACACCCTCGTGGAAATGACTAAGTGCTCTGGCCTAGTGAAACCATTTTGACAACAGCAGCCTAGAATATTCTTTTAGAAAACTTCCCACCAGAGAGAGAAAAAGGGAAAATCGTCTAACAAGGTAATATTGAGAAGTTTTTGGATTGGACCTTTATTGTTCTGTTCTCCTCTGCCACCTGGGAGAAATATATTATAATGTAAACGGTCCTGCCCAACATTCAGAATCGTGCTTGGAGGAAATCTCCAATATGATTCCATTTCATAGGGGAACCCAAACACCATCCCTGAGGGGAGAGCGCTCAGGCCCCACCTCGCTATGCACAGTAAAGGTCTCTTACCATCTACACTGTACCTATTCTGCATATTTGGTGTCTTTAGAAAATAAGGGTCACAACTACTGTGTGGATGGGACATGTGGGTGAAGAACAGTAGGGAGAGTGGCCACAGCCACCTCGCCCGGCAGTGACCACCCCACCCCTACTTTCGGCTTCTAATCTCATCTTCCTGGCATCATCAAGTTTTGTCTTTGGGAAAACATTTTGATTATCCTGTGACAAGGCTCTAACTCCAACTGTGACAAAGGTCTACCTGACTCCTGGACTGGAAACCACACTCTCTTATTTTTGCAAGCCCCTACTTTGGGCCCAGCTCATTCATGGGAATCTTCACTTGGGGATGGTGTTTTTGCAGACACGTTGCAGAAATGGTTGTAGAAAAGATGCTTGCTCCAATGAATCAATATTCAACAAGTCTGTTCCGAATTATCTCTACCCTTGGCTCTTCCCCTTCCTGCGTATATGTCCTGGACTCTTCAATTTTATTTTTTTCCAGGTTCCTCCCCAGGTTCCCACTATAGAAAATCATTAGCCTGGCCCTCAGCTGGGCTTCACAGCATCTCAAAAGCAGTGTGAGAATCAGACGAGGAAATCTTCCTCAGCTTTACTTCTGCGGATGGGCCCTGTTTTGTCTGAGGTTAGAAGAAGCATATCTTTTCCACATGATAATCTCTTAAAATGTAAGGAAAAGACGTCGTGCGTACTCTAAGTTTATTATTTTGAGGGTTAAATCCAAGATCCTTGGATTTTTTTCCCAATGATGTGATGTTTATCCTTCCTGTAGCCGCACCAACGATCCTCACTGCCCTCCTCTTAAAAGTCTACCTGAGCCCACCTGGCATGGCTCAGCGGTTGAGCATCGACCTAGGATCCAGGAGATCCAGGTTCGATTCCCAGTCAGGGCGCATGCCCGGGCTGCGGGCTCCATCCCCAGTGGGGGGCGTGCAGGAGGCAGCCGATCAATGACTCCCTCCTCATTGATGTTTCTCTCTCTCTCCCTCTCCCTTCCTCTCTGAAATCAATATATATATAAGTCTACCTGAAAAGGTGGTGCTCAGAAAGGAACACTTACTCCATTAGTGATCTGACCAATTCAGGCTGAAAGGGGACGTTACTTGATCCAGACACGATCCTGCTAGTGCCAACTAAGACTCGTTTATTCTTCTGGCGACGACATCACTCAGTTGGCTCCGACGGGTGTTTTAGTTGACTTCAAACACTGACATCGGCCTGGCCCTGGCCACCCTCACACACACTCACAAGTACTCCCTGTAAGTCCCACGCTCTCAGCCTGTCCTTCCACAGCTAATTTTTAAAACCTAAATTCAAGCACCAGATTTTAAAATTTTCCCCGTTGTTCCCATCTTGTTAGCGCCGGCCCATCGTTTCAGTCTGCCAAAATGTACTTAACCGATTCTCTCAAGCAGCACGCTGGCCGTCTTCCTCAGTTTTATGATATCTGTAAATTTTATGAACTTCTTTTCTTTTTAGTCCAGACAGTGAAAGAAATACAAGTCCAATTACAAAGTCTAATGGTATAGAATAAAATAAAAATCTGAGTTTTGTATAATCATAAATTGATTCGTGAATTTAATCTTTGCCCAATCCTGTGGAGTAGGTATTTTTGGCCCTACTCAGATAGGGGAGGAAACTGAAGCGCAGGACTAATTCACCCTGGGCCAGAGGCCGGTGTGTTAAAGAGCTGAGACGAAAAGTTCTTTGATTTCAAAATTATGTACCTATTTTGCTGTATTTCTAGTCCTCCTGTTGACATACCTTTTCATGTACAAAGGTAAGTTGATTAAAATTTTAATAAACATATTGGGATAAAATGTTGGCTATATACTGACTTACAAATAAAGACGAGGTAATACAAAGTCATTCCGATGAGTATGTGAACGCACAGCAGCCAGTCACAGCTCCACTCGGAGCCTGTTAGAGGAGGCCGCTGTCCGGGGCAGAGGTTCAGGCTCGCTGCACAGCCTCGCAGTTTCTGGATGCTTCACAAACACACATCTAACACTGCGAACCTCAGCCGGCCTCAGGCAGCCCCGAGAATATCAGAGCTCCCGGGGAGGTGACTCATGACAGCAAATATAGGCATCTGGGTGTGTTGACTTCACACAGCAAGAGACAGACGTGGGCATGTTCTACAGCTCGGTTTGCTTTCTCTGTGAATTCTGAAACAAAAAGTCCTTCCAGAAAGATTGTTTATACACTCGCTGGGGAAGACAAAACATGCAGCAGGCTGGCTGGCAGACCCTCTCCCAAGCCAGGAAAGGAGCAGTTTCAGGCTTTCAGTGATTTTGTGTACCAGTTGTTTCTACCACTGTAGATCAGTTACGTTTTTCCTTTGGAAATGTAAAACTCAAGATGGAGACGTTATGAATCCTCAGTATGTTCAACAAAGACTTTGATGTTTCCAGTCACTAGGACCTAGAATTACTCTGCTTTATTCATATAAGAGCGACCGTATTTTAATTGTGATGACAATATGTTCCAAAAAAGGTAAAGGATGATTCAACTTCATCTCTTTTCTTTAAATATAAAAATTTACTTCTATTAAAATAGTGAAATAATAAGGTGAGAGAGAGGGTGCATGGGAGTGATCTGACCATTGAAAACAAAACATAATTTCTATTCATAAAAGACAATAAATAGCAGTGTATCTGGAATATGGCCCAAGTGATAAAATGTTTCAATTTCAAATGTTTTAGAAGCAGCTTTAACATGTTCATTTTCCTTTTCTGATGTTTCTTTCATCCAACTTTGCCCAAAATATACATGATTTCCATTTAAAATTTTAATATATCATGACTCACATAATCAACAATAAAAGACGGGCCAAAGAACACACACACCTAAAGTATTTTTTTCCATGTTTCTTGGTAGGAGACTGGACAGAGGGATTAAAAACTAGCCAAGCTTATCTTCCAAATCTCTCTTACATTTGCATGATTTCCAGAAAGGATCACTTGTAAAATTTATTCAATTTTAAATACAATTATTATAAGATTAATATTTTATACCCACATATCACCACATTTAAAATCACAAAATTGAATATAATACAAAAAATATTCTGATAATGTTTTTGTCTCATTCGACTTGTGATTTTATAAAATCAGAAACATTTCTCTGTTATTAACCTCATCTTGGCATGGTTAGTCCAGAAAATAATAGTTTGCAGACGTCGCATCTGTGCGTTAAAAGTTAATTGAGCAACACGGAAGACAGAATTACGTTAAATACACAATCCTCACGTATAGTAGAAATGATGCACCTGAATATTATAGTATCTAAAGATAAGTAGGTGTCACAGGTTGAGGAAATCAACATTTACCTTGCGTTTTCACCGGATCTGATATCTGGCTTGGATCACTGATTCCATATGCATTCGCTGCCCTCACGAGGAAGAGGTAAATTGCATTAGGCTTGAGCCCTTTGATGGCAAACGTTTCTGTCTTCACATTCTCTGCGACGGTCTGCCAGCTGCTACCAGACGCGTGACTAAGGAGAGACACCAGTTAGAACCTGCACATTTAATGCAACCGTGCATATTAAATGGTGAAAAAAAGAGCCACCGAGAAACATCATTTCCACTCTACCTGAAGGCTTCGAGGATGTAAGAGGTTGGAGTTGCACCTGAATTCAAGTTGGGTTGCCATGACAACGTTACTGTGTTTCTGCTGACATCTGTAACTTCCGGTTTGGAGGGGGCGCTGGGGATTAAGTTGGGGTCGGTGGGTCTTGGAGGCTGAACGGGAACCCCAAATTCTAACAAAGGAAAAAAGACAAAAGATGTTTGCCCAACCACAGGTCCACGCAGAAACAAATGCGGGTAACATGTCCACGCACCCTTCCAGGCATCAGGACATCACTTTATCTCTTTACCAATAAGTAAGCAACTACATCTGAAGCTTTGTGGGGAGGTAAAAACACTGTCTCATGTACCTTGGACTTCAATGTAAGCGCTCCACGTTGCTTCGCCACTGGGGGTGGATGCGATGCAGGTGTACCGGCCGGTGTCGCCCAGCTGAGAAGACAGATGGAAAATAAATATTTAGAACAATGAAGAGCTCAGTGGGCTGGAAAAGCACTTATAGGGTTTGTATATGGCCCATGAATATGGGTAACTGCATTAAAATGCCCTACCCCAAAACTACCTTTTAATTGATTATATTTTTTCTTGAATGTGAAGGAAAATATTGCAGAGACACAAATGTATTTTAGATAGTTATTCTGGTTATATAGTAAAAATAATTAATTGAATTAACATTATTTTCAGTATCTGTGACAATAAATAATCCAAAGGGATAATCTTGATTGCTAAATTGTATCTTTATATTTAGTAAGTCACATCATGAGGCTGATAAAGTTTTAGTCAATGACTATTCTTGCTGTTCTGTATTTTATCAGCGTTTCAACTATATGGATATCTGAGAGAAACAGATATTTATGAAAAAAGGCTAGACACAAAATGAGTTCTTCTTATTTACCTTTCCCACTTTTTAAAACCCTATAACTGGAGGCAGTGTGATCAGCGTGAAGCCGCACCCTAGCTGGAATGAACACCCTCTCCCTTCTGAAGGCTGGATGCCAGAAGACAGACACAGGTCATATGTTGGGCTTTAAACTCATCAGCAGCGTAATGACCCCATACACCTCTGTGTAGCGTAACAGCTCTATCTTCAGGTCATGTTTGATAAAGCATGAATGTTGTCATCTTGCTCCGGAGATTACAATAACAAAACCACAATAGTTTGCACAAAGAAGTATAACAGATTCACTTTTGTAGCACATAAAATGAACTGCTAATGCGGATCCAAAACTCCAGAGAGGCCACCCACAATAGGCAATAAAGCGATTGAAATTTGCGTCTATCGCTGACAAGGCTATTCTTTCACATGCCTCATGAGCTTGTCTGAACTTGACCTAAAAAGAAAAAGAAAAATCTAAGCAGAACAACACAGCCCTGAAAGAACAGGTGTGGTGGATGTGATGCCCTGGGAAGGCAAATCCCTACACTGTTCCGACAAACCTGTGGGCTTTTCACCAGCTAGCGCTCCGACTTCAATGTACACTCAGTGTGTACCGTGCTTTACAGTTTTTGTTCGCATGTATCGTATCCTGTAATTGCAAAATGCTGAACCTAATATTCACACCAGGGGAACTGCTCAAGTACACTGAATGTAAAAATGGTGCAGAAAAGTATCTTTGAAAAAATGCTTTATGGAACGAATGACGGCTTCATACCACTACTTAGAGGGTACTTTTTTCTCCCACAAATTCTCATCTACTTTCCTCAACAGGTCTCAAAAATCTTTTTTCTTCCTCCACCTAAAACCTTAAATTACCTGCCATGGGCTAAATTATGAGTCAAGCCATCTTAAATATACACAGTGGAATGTCTGAACAAATAAAACATCCAATTAAAAACATATTAATACTGTTATTTGGCATTTCATTAATTCTAAAACCTGAGACCTCAACACCAGTTGCTGGAGGCAAAAACAAAGCGAAACAAAGTGGGAAACCCAGGGTGCCATCTCCAGTTACCTTGGCGTATCGGATCTGCAGAACTCCAGTCTCGAGCTGCTTAATTCGAGAATCCTGGGTTGAAACAAGAACTCCATCCTTTCTCCACAGAATCGTGGGCACCGGGCTGCCTGTGGCCACACAGCTGAGCACTAAAGTCCCATCCACTGCCACTGTCTGGTTCACAGGACCCTGTCGAATGACTGGGGGAGGCCGGTCTGCAATCACTGCCGGAAGAAACAACAGGAAACAGGTTTTTGCAACTGGAAGCAATTTTCTAATCATAGAAGCAACAGCAATTGCTCAAGGCTTTGAAACAAACTAATTAAACAAGTCATTACAGTCGGAGACATGCATTATTCAGAATGCATTTATGTGATGTACTGATTCAGAATGTTAAAATGAGATAAAATGTACTCCTTTGAAGTGGCCAACCCCTGGCTGAGCTTGCTGCAGTGTCGAGGAACCTACTTACCTTAGAGCTCAGGGACTAAATAAACATTGTGGACAGGGAGGCAGAGGCAGAGTGGTGAGAAGTGGCATGCTGTACTTTTTAAACTTTAAAATACGTAAAAAATAAAAACAACAAACATTTACCCCCAGAAAACTCATGAGAGAAATTTTTATAAATGAACCAAGGCCAACTTGATGTTTGATCACTGTTTTGGGTCACACAGAAAAAATAACGGTATCATGTTTGACAATTTTGGATTCAAAAAGGTGCCTGGACCTTCATGATTTACAAATCAGTATGGTTGAGCTTCTTTCATCTTGGAATTCTTTCTATTAAAATTTCCCAATCCTAAGGAAGTCAGAGACATGGGAAACTGCCCAAATACACTGTTGGTGGGCTGCTCCAAATACATAACTCACACCACTGTCCTGTCCTACGCAAGTACCAGAAATTATAGGAATGGGAAAACACTTTCGTCAATTCTATTACCTCAATAGTTTTAATGTTGTACAGGAAGGGATAATGGGACACATTTTTTAATATATAAATGAAAGTATTATTATTATATAAAAAATCTATAACCTAAAAACATTATCTGAGATAATAAAGAAATTATTGTGGGGAAGGCCTAAAACACTGTAGTGGAACTAGAATATATATTGCAATAGAGAAATGCTCTCATCCCCTGACCTAAGCAATTCAGGTGAAATGCAATTTAAAAAGCAAATACATATATACATATATGTATTTTAAATTCTCACCATTGCTTTTAAAATCCTTTCCATTACTTTTTCAGAGAGAGTGGAAGGCGGAGACAGGGAAACACTAACGTGAGAGAGACACATCGATTGGTCACCTCCCACATGTGCCCCAACGGGGGTCAGGGATCAAGCCAGCAAATGAGGTACATGCCCTTGACCAGAACTGAACCCAAGACCCAGTCCACAGGCTGACACTCTAACCGCTGAGCAAAACTGGCTAGGCAGATATTTTTTTAAATAAATAAAATATTAAAAATTAAGTTTAATAAAAATCTTTTTCCTTATCAAGCTTTAAAATTCTGAATATTAGTTAAAAAGCTGTAAAAGTTACGCATATACAGAAGACACTTTTAAGAAGTCGCCTGATTAGGGAAGACTGGATGCCAGGGTAACTAAGTCTTGGATGCAACCATTTGTAAAGCTGGATGTGTCACGTTCCAAGCTTTATGCCTCAAAGATTTCCACAAGCCGGAGTCACACTTCAATTTGTTACTCATTTATCATGCAATAATTATTAGTTTTGCACATTCAATCTGAGGAAAACAAGAAAGCAAGGGAGTGAAATCAGCAACTGCGCATTTTTACTTCATTCTTCCAATTCTCTTTCATCCTTGGTTACTAGTGTGAAATTAGTTAATACCAGGGGTGGTGTATTAGAGGCTGGAGTTTAAAACTTGGCAGATAGTCCGTAGATGAAAAATATAAGCCAATAATTCCTTTGTTTAGAACTATTTAATCTTTTCTACCGTATCTGTTGAGATTAGCTAAAATCAAATCAGAGGGCCCTTCTTAATAGGTATGAAAAAAGAATGAAAGTGTTTTATTGCACTTGGATTTTTATAAGACTCTGCCACCTGTGTTCTATTGATTATAAGAATAAATGAATATTTATTTCCAGACATGAATTAAATCAGTAACAGAGTGTTTCTTTATAACTAATTAGAAATAAGTCCAGTAACAGAGTGATCTACATTTGGTAGTCTTATTAAGTTTAGAAACGATCCAGTATCTGGGGATTTATTCAGTTTTCTATATCTTTACAGCTCTTCGATATGTGCACCGTATTTAGCATCATCCGCACCTCCCTACCCGTCTCAATACAGTTTAATGATGCCATTTCTGTCATTTCTTTCTTTCTGGTATACACTGGGCAGTTTCCAAAATTAAAGCAAGCAAAGAAGAGCAGGATCGGTTATTAGTTCCACCATCTGTCGTGTATCTTTGGGCAAGTTCCTTAAATTCTCAAAGCCTCAGGGTTTCTGTAAATATGATAATATTTGATGAAAATAATATTTGTTCTAACAAGCTTGGGCAATTGCTATGGAGATTTAAATGGAAGAGTAGATGGGAAAGTGCTTTGCTAATTGCAGAAAGGTAGACATATATGAATTGTCACATCACCACTAAACGTTTCTGTAAAAAGAGAATATTCAGATCAGAGCTAAAAGTGTTTCTTAAGGCAATTTCACACTTTTTGATAGAAAAAAGATGGAGCATTTTGGTGTTGTCAGAGGTTAGAATAAAATACTGCTGAAATGTTTAAATGTACTCAAAGAAAGAGGGTTGTACATTCACGAGTCAAAACTAACTTTAGGATTTATAAGGTAAACCTCCAAGAAGGTACTAATATTTTACACTACGGTTATTAGAATGAATTATCAGGTTGATACAATAGAAAGTTTTAAAAAAAGCAGAAATACATTTTAACAAAGCAAGGAAGGGCATAGACTCCAGAGTCAGAAAGATGAAGCTCCATAAAATGAAAATATCCCACAGCTGTGCTCTCCAACACAGACGCCAACAGTTCAAGTGGCCACTGAGCACCTGAGGGTGGCCAGTGTGTCTGAGGAACTGGGTGTGCAATTTTATTTCATTTTGAGCAATTTAAATTCTAATTTAAATAGCCTCGAGTGGCAAGTGGTACCAGATTGGACAATGCGAAACGTTTCAAATCTCAGTTCTGCTACTAGTTATCTGTGTGATGTGGGCGTGCCTCGTCACCATTCTCGGGCCCTGTTTCCTCACCTGTAAAATGAGGAGCCGTCACATTTGAAGTTGTTGATATGTGAGAAGTTCTTAGACTAGTGCCCAGCACAAAGGAAGCATTGAATAACGGTAACTTTTTATTATCAGTACAGTAGTAATAGTGGTACCAGCAGTGTGACCAGTGGTGTAACCCTGTCACAGCAGAGTTTGTAAAAGTGTACCTCTCTTTTCCCCACATTCAACGAAAGATTTAAAGATGCTAAAAAAATGAAAGCATATCACTGGAGGTAATACTTTTTCACCTCAAAAATAATGATCATGAAGGTGGTGTTAATAAATATATTTATAAAATTATTTTAAGTGGAAAAAATACAAGATAACATACAAACACTGACCTGATTAAGTAAAAAAATTCACACGTATACACCAACAAATATCATTTACAGTATATCACAACTGCTATCAGTTTGCAAAGATATCTCACAAATGCACAAGTTAAACTGTAAAAAAGATTCTTATGGCATTTTAGGAATTGGGGAACTGAAACTCTGAAAGTTCAAGTGATTTGTCCAAATCAAATAGTATTTGGCAACTCTCACTTTTTTGAATAAAACTTAACACTCTTTCTACTATATTAATTACTTTTCAGAGTTAAATGAAAGTGATTTTAAATTATTTACATCATTTAATAACTTTTTTTTCTTGCATTCTAGTAATAAAGAGAAGAAACATTTTCAATTAAGTAGGTGATGTGAGTTTCTATGTTCCTGAGTCAGATGCTGCTTGGGGTAGGCCACAGATACAGAGAAGCAGCATCTCAAAGGCAGCTGCTACTCCACCATTCTCTCTCTGTGCCTTCTGTTTTATTCTGCCTTTGCCTTTGTCACTTACAAACAGTAAGGAAAGAAAGCAAAAAAGCTAAAGTCAAATATTATCCAGAAAGTACTCTGTCTATTGGTCTATCCTCTTGACTTGACTTGCTAAAGTATAAATACTGGTATTGCCAGCACTCAAGATAATTATAGTTTACCTATGAAGAATGCGTCCACGGTTGGAAATTGTCTGTCCAATATCAATGAACTCCAAAATAAAGAAAACAAAACTAAAAATACAGTATCATCATGGCAAACACAAAACCACCTTAAATCTCCCCAGAGACTGTAAGGTGAAACAGGAGTGTTAGGAATTAATTCCTACTACGGATAAATACCAAATCCACAGGTTTCAAGTTTTTGTTTTTGCTTTAGTTTAGCAAAAGTTGCTATCCCTGATCTGTTCGCACTAAAATAATAATTCATGATAATGCCATATCAGATGGCACATAGAAAGCTTTGTTTTCAAATGATTAATTATGAAACTAATGAGAGATACTTAGAGCTATTTTATCATACTTTTCTTTGGCCTTCTTTCATGTATACCTGTATATGCAAGTTGCTTTATAAAGTTGGAATTATTAATGTATGTGCAATTCTATGTTCTCTTTTTTCTGCATATTGATTTTATTGATCACTGTCAAATTCATTACATGGTCTTCACAACCATCATTTAATAGCTATAATGAAAGAAATTTTAAAAATCTTTTTAGGCTATTCTAACTTATTTGAACTAGTACATATATTATATGTACCATACACAGGATTAGGCGTTCAGAATTTTGAACGAGAAAACTCTAATTCTGAATTATGACTTAGCCAATAGCTAGGTGCTTATTTCTTTCTTGTTTCTTCCCTCATGCAAAAAGTATCTATTCAGCCTCTATCTTGTGTCAAAATTTGAAGGTTACTGGGTATATATTTAACTTAATTAGATTGACATGGGCCCTGCTCTCAAGGAACTTAGTGTCTAATAAAGACTTCAGGAAAAAAATCAGGGAAGATAGAAAAGTATAGAACGCAATCTGTAGATAGATTAGAGAGATGATATATGATAGATGATGATAGATAGATGATGATAGATAGATGATGATAGATAGATGATAGATGATAGATAGATGATAGATAGATAGATAGATAGATAGATAGATAGATAGATAGATAGATAGATGATAGATATAGATGATAGATAGATAGATAGATAGATGATAGATAGATAGATAGATAGATAGATAGATAGATAGATAGATGATAGATAGATAGATAGATAGATAGATAGATAGATAGATGATAGATAGATAGATAGATAGATAGATAGATAGATGATAGATAGATAGATAGATAGATAGATGATAGATAGATAGATGATAGATAGATAGATAGATAGATAGATAGATAGATAGATAGATAGATAGATAGATAGATGATAGATAGATAGATGATAGATAGATAGATAGATAGATAGATAGATAGATGATAGATAGATAGATAGATAGATAGATAGATAGATAGATAGATAGATAGATAGATAGATAGATAATGGATGGATGGATAGATAGATGATGATAGATGATAGATAGATGATAGATGATGATAGATAGACGATGATAGATGATAGATAGATGATAGATAGATGATAGATGATGATAGATAGATGATGATAGATGATAGATAGATGATAGATAGATGATAGATGATGATAGATAGATGATGATAGATGATAGATAGATGATAGATGATGATAGATGATGATAGATAGATAGATAGATGATAGATAGATAGATAGATAGATAGATAGATAGATAGATAGATAGATAAAGAGATAGATAGCAGGGTTGGGGGCATCGTACCCATATTTGAGGAGTTAGGGGATGCTTCTTGAAGAAACTGAAATTACAAGTCAGTAGAAACAGCATGCATAGAAGTCTTAAAACAAAGGGAAAACATAGCACACACAAAAAAAATTAGGGCATGTGAACAACACAGTATCCAAAGGTAAGCCTGAAGAGGTGAGATGTGAATTGTAAAGCATATTATGGAATATAAACATTATCCTGAGAGCACTGGGAAACAAAAGAATAAACGTAATGTATTAAAATTACTTCAGAATCTTTTTCAATTTCAAAAAGATATTTATAAAATCCTAGTTAATATTATACTTATTGACAAAATAGGAAATGCTTTTCTTTGAAGTCAGGGTCAAGAAAAATATGTCCACTATCACTAATTCTACTAATTATATTGGAGATCACACACAATGCACAAGTAAAAGAAAAAAGATATAAAAAATATAACTATTGGAAAGAAGTAAAATTGGTTTACTTGGTAGTTCACATATTTTGTTCATAGATATTTCAAAATAATCTACCTACAAACAAATATTGAGTGGATTTAGTAAAGTTGCCGGATACAGGTTTAATATACAAAGTCAACTGTATGTCTTACTTTAAATAATAGCATGATGAAATTATATATATATATCTATAATTATATATCTGTGCAAGATATCTATCCTGAAAACTATAAAACTCTTGAGAGATTTAAAGATCTAAATAAATTGATATATATATATGGAATACACAATTTTCCTAATTCAGAAGACTCAGGTTGTTAAAATATTAATTCCCCTTAAATTGTTTAATAATTTAAGTGGAATAAAAATTTAAAACTCTGATTTTTGTTTGTTTGTTTAGGATATATGTGTGTATGTAGATAGAAATTAACAAGTTGTTTTTAAAGCTTATGAGAAGATGCAGAGGACCTCTAATACCCAACCCAAAACAAGAAAACAGCTACAGTAATTAAGACCATATGTAACTGCCATAAATAGATCAGTGGAACAGAATAGAGAGAATAGAAGTAGGCCACCCATTGATGTTCATTTGAATTATGATTAAGATGCCACTGTGATTCAGTGGGGAAAGAACAGTTTTTTCAATAAATGATGTTGGAACAAGTAGTAGTATATAGGGGGGAAATGATTTTTTTTCCTTTTATATCATACATAAAATTTAATTTAAGATGGATTAAAATCTTAAATCTCAAAAGCATAGAGAATAAAGCTTCTAGAAAAAGACTCAGGAGAACACTTTCATGGTCTTAAGGTAAGACAGGAAACCAAAAGCACCAATTATAAAAGAAAAAAAATACACTGTCCTTATTAAAATTTGTTACTTAAGCCCTAAAACCATCATTAAAAGAATAGAAAGAAATATTTTTAGTACATATACTTGACAAGGACTTGTATCTTTAATATAGGAGAAAAGAAAAATGTAGAGAAATGAGACCACGAATCCACCAAAGGCAAACCAAGAGAACTGAGCGCACATGCCCACCAAGAGAACTGCACAGGTACAGTTAGCTTTGTTAATAAAAGTCCTAAACTGAAAACAATCCATCAATAGAAAAATACACAAATAAACTGTGAGCTACTTAGACAGCGGAATACTATACACCAACAAAAACACACATGTACATATGCATATATTTTTATATATTTATATGTATACATATTTTTTTTCTTTTCAAATTATCCATCTAATGGCTTGGCGATTGTGTCCATCACTGTGCCATTATAATATATTTAACATTAAGTGATCATGTTTAGGGGAGCTGATGAACAGAATAAAAATCAAATTATTACAAAAAACTGTTCCTTATCATGAGTTTTGAGTTGAAGTGATCAATAACTCACTTATCTCCTGAATTTGAATGAAAGAGAAAGGATGATATTTTACATTAAGAGATTTTAAAATAGTTTTTTTTTCCCTCCAAAACATGGAAACATGTCTATGTATAGCTATTCAGTGTAATTTTTTGGCTGCATAATTGCCATGCTTTTATGAATCCCACTTGATACTAGAAATTTAAAGTACAGCCAAGTTAAATTAAGAATAATTTTAGACTTAATCACTGTATTAACATCCTCTTTAGCTTTACACCGGCACTGCTGTAAGGATACAAAGTTCAAAATAAATATATTTACTGGCACTCTTCTGAGACCCTCAGCCAAACTTGGATATTTTGAAATAAAATATTCTACTTTACCATCGGTAACTTCCAAATATGCTTTTGTGATGATACTTCCGGCAACATTTAAAGTCTGGCAGATATAATAACCAACATCAGATCGCTGGACATTAGTAATAGTGAGGTCACCAGTCTGGGAGACTGAAAAACGGCTGGATGACTGTGGTGGCTGGTATGAAAAAAGCAGATTCTAGAACCCAGAATTTGGGGAGAAAAGAATAACAGTAGGTTAATTGTTAGGTTCCAACAATTTGGCATATATACATATATTTATAAATAGATATATAAACATACATATACACTCATACACAAACACACCACACCCATATATGTACACATATTAGCTAAATATTCTTTCATCATATGCTCACGTATATAGAAGTGTGATACATAAACACATAAATACACAAATTTTAGTGATCTAGTTTCTTAAAATTCCAAATAAATTCTAAATATTGATGAATTCTTTTATAATTATCAGTTTCTAACAATACTAGATTTAAAAGGATATTGGGTATCATTACAGTGGAAAGTTCATGTACTTAACCAAAGCAGAGTCAAAAGCTTTGCTTCATATATATATATGACTATTAGGATTATAAACACTAAGTCTTTTATCATATACACAAAATTAGAATTTAAGCATATTCTGACATGCAAAGTTCAAGGATCTCATTTTAGCACCATAACAAGTATCTCTGCTAGCCATCCATTATAAAAGTTCAGTAGCGTCTATCAAATTGTTAATAATTTCTTGTTTCTCTTATTAAATGGTGAGCATACAGTGAATTTAAGAATTCATAATGGAGCTTTATTTCTGCAGAAAGTTATCTTAAATGCAAAGATGTGGTGTTATTTTTGTGGTACAAATTTCTAAAATGAAGTGAAACATCATACTTGTTAGAGGGAGTGTATATTTTATGCAAATTAACAAATCATGTCATTGTGTCTCTCATGAAATAAAAAATATCAACATTTCTTCTAACAAAATAAAGTTGCTCCTTTTTAAAAGTTTAGTTGCCTTTTATATACATCATCTTATAAAGACTTAACTACTATTCCATGATATATGTCTAATAACAATGTTTTTAAAACGTAAGTTGCATTGCCCTGGCCAGTGTGGCTCAGTTGGTTGGTCATCCCCCTGGGCACTGAAAGGTGGCCAGTCCCATTCCCAGTCAGGGCACGTGCCTGAGTTGCAGGCTCCATCCCTGGTAGGGGAGTGAGGGAGGCAGCCCATCTATGTTTCGCTCTCCCATCTTTCTCTCTGTCTCTCTGCCTCTCTCTCCCTCTCCTTTCCTCTCTCTAAAAATCAATAAAAAATATATTTTTTTAAAGTAAGTTGCATCATTAAACAAAACAAGCCAAATTAAAATTATCTTGAAATCTGATATAAAGTTTAACCATCTTAAGGAATAATTTATTTACATAATTAAGTGAATCATTTAAATGTTACTCTATTAAGAACTTCTAGTGGATTTACCAGTATCGGTACATAGGTTTTCTTATATAATATGCTTCCGATTCTTCCTGCTCCACTAAAATATTTTGGTTTTTTGTCTTTAATTTGCTGTCAGCAAATGCACTCCTTTGAGGCCAAGTGGAGTGTGTTAGAATCAACCAAGTTACTAGAACTCCAATGATGGCCTGCTTACTGTAACCAAGTTAATGTCTGCCTTCCAAAGGACAACTGAAAGTAAACTTGATGGCATTGCCACAGAAGATCACTGAGTCAGCGAGGAAACTACCAATAAGTTATTAGTAGCATAGTATAAGCAAGACCATGAAACAACACACCCAAGATTGATGTAAGCAAAAAATAAAAGAGATTAGGAATATATATGTATATATATAAAAAACGAATGAGAATCCTTTTTTTTATAAGTATCAGAAACAAAAGGGAAATATTTCCCTTTATTGAAGAAGGCAAGTTATTGAGAGATAAGAAAAAAAGACTTACATCTAAAAAACTATTTTAAAGTTTCCCATTATTTTAAAAGTGAAATTGTTTTGAAATTTCATTAAACGGAAGCCGAATAGTGAACTTAAGAGTTTGTAAGGGCATAGATCTCTATATCCTAGTTTCAAGGTATATGAAAATTATGGTTTGTAAAATGTTTAGAGAGTACAATTTGATGGTAAGTGGCGATCACATATGATAGTTTTCAAAGAATTAGAATATACTGAGCTATATTTAACATGACATCTATGTTAAAGAAAATTTCATATTATTCAATAAAATTTTAATTAATATATTTATTAATTATATGTATGCTTGTATATGTATGTATATACATAATATATAAAAAAGTGAACAAGACACTTCTGATTCCTGGTGCTTTCAGAGAAATTTCACTAAATAATTATCATTTCTGTTCTAAATGTGTATAAATCTCATTTAACATATAACTACAGATATCTGTATAACAGAAATGATAACTAATTATGTGGAGAAAAAGTTTTTTAAAAATATTGCTGAATTGGCAATAAAGGTAAATTTTATATAATAAAACAATTACCATTCTATATACCACACTGTGCACCAAAACTAGGCAGGAAAATCTGCTTTGAGAATTAAAACAATGAAGAAAATGTCTTCTCTCTCTTGCTGAAATTTTCCATGACACTGAGATGTCCCAGCTCTCTTAAAGTGACAATTGTATGACCAAGTAATATGTTTATATATACACACATATATGTTTTTGCTGATTGAAATAACAGACCAAGCTCATACCTGACTCCCCTCTCTCCTCCAAAAAATAGCCGGCTGAGGGTTTCCGGTTGCTTCGCACTGAAAAGTGACAGTTCGTCCCAAGGCAACGACCTGGTCGCGGGGTTTCACAACAAAATGCGGAGGTTCTAGGGAGATGGAACAAATCGCACTGAGTCAAAGGCAGGTGGTTACTGTCTTAATTGAGACAGTTTGCTGCTATCCCAAGTGCCATTACTTTACACAACTCCTTGTGGACGGTGGTGCCTAAGGTCCAAATTCTCACCCTTTCGGTGGGTTGAGGCCCAGCTGTTAAATGCATATTTATAGAAGGGAAGGGAGGTGTTTCGTGAAGAGGTTTTCACATCCCCTGAACCTCTAAGGTTTACCTCCACATTAAAGAGTTCTTGAGCTACAGCTGACCCCTTGCATTCATCCTAAGCACTCCTGAAATTTGCTGGAATAACTATCCTTTCTCACCTAGAGCTGCTTAAAGGTGAATGGGCTCGAATCGCACACACAAGGACGGCCTGGTACAGGCGGGTCCTACGCTGACTCCAACTCAAAAGCTCCTGCAATGCCGTCGTGCGGATTATAACCATTTAAAATCCTTAGTCCAATTACTTGAACAGATATGAATTTAAAGCAACAGTGGAGTCGAATGCCTCCTTCATTTACATAAGCGAGGGCATGTTCAAACAGAATATATATGGAAATGAGGGCAAATTTGAAACATCTGCTCATCCTGACATTATAAACACCGCCAGCTTTGTCCCAACTGTTTGATTTCTACAGACTTAAACGGCCACCTCATCCAGCGGCAAACAGAGTGTCAGAAAATTGTGTCAGTTGCACTGCGAGCAATGGCAGCTGAAAACATTAGGTGCGCCGATGGAGTCACTCCTGGGAAAAAACGGAGCTTGTTTGGACTGTGCTTTATGCTTGGAAAAATGTGCACTGAATGTACGTCTTTCTACCTACTGTTTACACTTTTCGCATGCATTTCTTATCAACTGTCTGAAACACCTAATTACTCTCCTCTTGTCTGAGTCCAAACTGAAGCAGACGTTTCAAGCCAGGCATTTAACAGTTTATACAGGGTAAGGTTCTTCTAATCCACTTTGAAGACTGTTGCATTGTTTCTAAGATTTCCCTTAAAAGTACTTTTAGTTACTTGCATCAGTTATTGAGGATACCTCCAACAAAATGAATGTGAATGAAAAATTATACTCAGGCTGTTTCTACAAAATGCTTCCACTCTGCCCACAAAAATATGATTGCTTTGTTAATGAAGGTGAGGACTTGAAAGGGTATTTTTCTCTAGCTAAATATTTTCTGGCCAATTGATTTAAGACATATATATAAATATTAATAATATATTTCACATATAAATTTTATAAATTTATATATACATATATATATTAATTGAAATAACTCCTTAGGAAAAGGGATATGTAAAACAGCTAAGCTAAAGATTACATGGTGGCAAAACTAAAGAAAGCAATTAGATCTCCTAACTTCTTCTGTACTCCCTTTTTATTTTTAATTGAGGTTTAGTTGAAATTATACCATTTGACTAGAAAATTATAGGAGACCTGAAAAACCAGGTCAAATGCCTTCAAATGTTCTGTAACTTACAGGGAAGAAAATACAAAGTTAGGCGATACCGTTTAGGTTCAATTTGGTTCTAGCTTATAATTTTTTAAAACTCTGATTGTAATTGAATGGTTTACTCATGACTTTAGCAAACACTATCATTATCCATTTATAATAACAGGCATGGCCATCATCACTGGGGGATTTTCCTCCATACACATCCATACAGGAGCATTGGATTCCTCATTAAGGGCTGGAATCATGGACGTAGGTATCAGAGGGAAAAACTGAAAGGACTGACTGGATAATAAACTTAAGCCAGGAGAGACTTTAATTTGTTTCAATGAAAAATAAAAACCACAAATGATTAATTAAATGAATGGGAGAATATGACTTTCCAATATGCAGGGAATTTGGGTAGGAAAATATAAATGTTTTAACCACTTAGACAAGTAAAAACTTCGGGTGGTCTTTTTCCTATTCTCAGAAGCAGGTCTAATAATGTGTGCCAGAATCCATGTTTCTTTTATAAAATGCCAGCTCTCCCCCAACCTCACAGACCTACTTGGGAACAAGGGATGCAAACCCTTGTGCTAAGAACATTTATCCTGCAGCAATCCTTCCACACAGGATATTCGACTAGAAATGAATTTACTATGTTTTATAGGCATATTGTCAAGCCAACATCAACAGTGACATCAGCCACAAGATATGTCTTAGAAATATAACTTTAAAAAATCCTTTTGTACATGTACAGGGGTGAGCAAGAGTAGGTTTACAGTTGTGAGTACATGAAACACAGCTTAATCTTGTATTATCTTATTAATTATTGTATTATTTTCCATAAGACAACTGTAAACCTCTTTTGCACTCCACTGTATATTAAATATCAGATGTAGTTATAACTCTAATCACCTATCTATTTAGATTGAGGCCATTCATAGTATGCATCTACTTGATATTTATGATAAAATATTGAACTATTTTTCAAGGCTATGATATTTAAACTTGCTATAATTAAAAACATATAATCATGTTACTAATGTCACAATTGGTCAGTGTTGAGAATTTAGGAAATTAGACAAGCAAAGAAAAAAAAAAAAGTTGCCCGTAATTCAACCATGCAAATTGGGCCATATTGTTTTAAAATATTCTCCTACAATATCATTTTAATGACTATTTAATAACCCATATACCAATTGCCTTAAATTATTTAACCAATCTATTAGTTTTAAATTTGGATTGTTTTTATTTTCACTATTAAAAACAGTGGTGAGATTAATATCTTTCTCAATTATATTCAAAATTATTTCAACTCACACTTTCTCTAATAGGGCACCTTCCCCTAAAACCTCACAAACACTGAGCATTAACATCTCAGCCAAACTGAACTTGGAATCTCCTCTTAATGAGTATTTTTATGTCAATGACATTAAGCACTCATCTTCATATTACCTTGCCACTGAGATCCTATTTGTTGAAGATTGTGTCCTATGCTTATCTTTTTTAACTTCTAAAAACGATTTATAGGCTGAAATTTTATCTATTTCTCACATATGTTGTGGATATAGTTTCCCATTTTGTTAATAGTCTTTTTAATCTGA
The DNA here is from genome assembly GCF_964146895.1 of Miniopterus schreibersii. NCBI lineage: Eukaryota > Metazoa > Chordata > Mammalia > Chiroptera > Miniopteridae > Miniopterus > Miniopterus schreibersii. Next base: position 77,432,662 of record NC_138106.1, on the reverse strand, counting down.
TTAAGTGTTTTTGTTTTTCTATCAATATCATATAATATAGATTACATAACACATACTATGTAAACATTCAACTCCATTCTTATCCTGTACTTTTGTCTTTATTTTTTGTTTAAGTTTAATCATCTATATTTTTATAGAGAAAGCTATTTTTTTCATTTAGTCTATTATTATATCACCATTATTGAACAATCCAGTCTATCTGTATTAATATGAAGTGACACCTTTATAATACTTGTGCAGCTTTTCAATTGGAAAAAAAAATAAGGAGATACTTTTAGGGTCAAAATTATTTTCTGGCCTAACACTTAGCATATGCATGCAAAATTCTCCAAAAATGCTGTGCCAGCTTCCCTTTAAAGAGTGAATGGGCCTTCCCCAAGGTACTCACCATGAATGTGCTTAAGAACCCTAATGACTATATGAGGACAAATCAAACCTTAATAAATGTTGGACACACCATGTAGTTACTTATTACACAAAATGTAGTGAATCTGACCCATAGAAATGAAAACAAGTGCAAACAGCCCCGACTGCAAGGTTAGTCACCAACAGGACTTTTAATGACTATTACTGACCAGCAGTTACAAAAGCTCAGATAAAGAGATATGAATACGTAAACGTGTTTTAGACAAAAAAGTCCAAATTGTTCTCTGTGTACCTATTTTGGTTTATGTTATGAGATATACATTGAAACAGTACTCAACCAAGATACAGTCCCGTCACTTATCACTCATTTAAAGAGAGAAAAAATAAAAGGATTCAGATCACACATCATTTAATAAGACATAAAGTTAGCAACCCCATTACCTTTACTCTTTGCCAGTTACCCATACTTCCTGCAGACTTTATTCTGTGCAGTCTGTCTTTGTGGCCAATGACAAGTGAAACATGGAGGCTGATTGGTTGAAGGACATGGAAGGGTATGGATGGAAAGGGGAGAGAAGTTCCAGTCACAGTGACACGATGATTAGGAGGTGGCCAATAAAATGTCAACTTACCAGACACAACTAAAACGAAAAAAAGAAAACATGGAATAAATAAAAATAAAGAAACAGAAACGAAACAGAAAAGGTAATAAGATTTGACTTAACAGTGATCTGTCTTTTAAAATAAAATAAAGAACACAATATTTGGATGCATGGCTCATACTACCCATGAATGAATATATTTGCTAGCATTTTAGGTATAATCATGAATAAATTAAGAAAACTAGAAATGGATCTTAATATCTCTTCAATGATTCGATGGCAGAGCTACAATGGATGACAGCTATAAAATTATAAAACACTTTTCAATGACTACATTTTGTTACTAGATGACAGAATTAGATAACTATATGTGTAATGAGTTTTTAAAAAACATTATAAATTTTAACTGCTAATGTTATATAGATTAGAAATCAAGCATCTTAATCAAAGATAAAGAAGTGTTAAATTCTATAATTCTATCATCAGATTAATTTTTTAAAGATTCATACTACCAATAATATTCTATCAAACCGAGCTTCTAATACTTGAATAAACATACAAAATCACCATAAGGTCTGTTTAAAATATAGATTATGACTCTATAGGTAAAGGGTGTGGCCTGAGATTCTGTGTTTCTAAATAGCACCCACGTGCTGCTGGTCCATGACCACAGGTTGAGTGGCAAGGTTATTAGTTGTTACATTTAAATTCTTCCATATTTTTAATTGAGAAGACCCATAAAAAATGTGAACACATTATGAAAACAGAGAAAACTTTATAACACTATCTAAAAAAGTCATAATCATATTATCTGTTTTCAGTGATGAGACATTGGGCATCTCAACATATCAAGTCACACATACTTTAAATACTGGAAAACAATTGTTTTATTTCTCTCTTTCAGAAGCAAAGGCAATTACTACTGTCAAATGAAGAACTTTTTCATAAAAGCTCAGTAGACACCCACAATACATTTTACTCAAATATATAATTCCCATGTTTTTCAGCAAGTCCAAATTAAAGAGACTTAATATACATTCTTGTAGTTTAAGTAAATGAACTATGCAGAGCACTGCTGCTGTGAAATAGTAAAGTTTTAAGAAACAAAGCTCTCTTACCTATTGTTATCACATATACAAAATTTAAAGGTAACTCAGAAATACATTTTAACTCACATGTTCCCTTCAATGTGAATGAAAAAACTTGTCTTTATTTTTCTCTCGAAAGAAAAATACTTTAAGCATAATTTTTCACTGACTCAGGCAAGAAAAGGGAAAAAAATCTTTCTCATTTACTCAAGCATAATATTTATAATAGAATCAGCTACGCTACCCAGATTTGAAGACACAAACAAAGTAAATCAGACTTGGCTACACTTCTTGAAACCTCAAAAACCATGTCTTTTAAATGACAGACAGAAATACTTAGAAACTATAAGAGAGAACCTGACATATAGCAACAGAATTTTGCTTTAAAGAAAACCCAAAAAGTTGTAGAATCATATTTTGGGGTAATCTGTGAAAACACATTTGATCTAATTAGACTTATACATTTAAAAATCAAGCCTATTTAAAATCTAGAGATTACAGGAATGACTCCTAAATGTCTTCTAGTTGTATATTTTCAGTACTTTAAAATTCCTTAAACATTTCAAGAATATCCAACATGTTAAAAATAAGAAAATTACTGGAAAGCAGCTCATTTAAAACTTAAAAAGTGCTTTTTTCTTGCTTATAAGTTTCACCAGCAATTAAGTCATAGGAGTTGAATCTCTCATTAATTAAAATCCAGTGTGTTTAAGGATTTCAAAGCAATACATTTGCATATCATGTCAATGACAATAATTGGAAAATATGCCATAGTCTCTTAAGGACAGTAAAAGTTATCTAAGAACAATATCTCACAGAGAAGCTTCTAAAACAGAAGTTTTTGAGGACCTGCTCTAGAATAATCATTTCAGCTTTTAACAACCATGATTTTCCGGAAATGACCCCTCTTATCCAAATGAAAATCTGCCTGTCACAATTTAACCCCCTTTTCATCTGTCCTAGTTTCAGTAAACAAATAAATGCCATCAGTATACGCCACATAAAAAAACCCTTTTACCCATTTGAAGGAAATTATCACCCCGAACTTTCTATTCTAAATAAGAAGTGGGAGAACATTCTTTAAATTTTTCTCAGATTTCCCCTTTCTCCTGGCTTGTCTCAGGGTTGGGTCAAAGGATGTCTCTGCAGAGTCGGGCCTCTGGGCAACACCCAGCGCCCGCTGCTGCCCAGCGAGGTGCGCCCAGAAGCGGCAGAGGCACCCGCACCCTGCTCACGCACCACGCGCCACAGCCTGTGGTTTATGGCCGGCTTCTCCCGTAGCCTCCTCGTAACTCTTCTCAACAACTCTTCTTTCTGCTTTAAAGGCTGGGAACACCTCGACTCCAACTCCCCTGCCCCCTAAGAGGGAGGAAAAGCCTGTCTGTCTCTATCTCTAATAAAACAATAAAACTCTAAAATGTTAGTGCTGGAAGTGACCTTAGAACTTATCAGTCTAACCCGATCCTTTTTGCAGGAGAAACAGAGAACCTAAATTGTTAAATAACTTTCTCAAGGTCACAGATGACTAACCAAAGACCGCCGTCCAGGCCTCTTGACTGAATCCCAGTCTCTGTACAAATGTTTCTACTGGTTAATCAGTTTGGGAGAGCTATATGCAATGGGATACAAAAGGTATTTTACATTTAAACTGGCATAAACTGTTTAGCCTAAAATCGTTACTACTTACACATAAAAACTCTTTTTAAAGAATTCCTCATGATATTAAAAACCTTTTAAGAATATTTAGCTATTATTTAAAAAATACATAGAAAACGAGCAGGTGAGAAGAATGCAGGTTTAAAGCCTCTTGACAACCTCACCTTTTGGTGAAATAAAAAGGAATCAATGCAATCATTTCTTAAGGGTGGACCAGTTTTAATCACAATACTTGAAATCATTAGAAATAGAAGAAAACAATGTTCTTTTGAAACATGAGAACAAATAATATTTTAACAAAAATTCTTTTTAAGGTAAGTATGTCAAATAGATTTTTATGTGATTAAAATGTGCTATTTAATTTTTTAAAGCTTTTCTAAATTGATTTTAGAGAGAGGAGGGGGGAGGGAGAGAGAGAAACATCAATGTAAGAGAAACACTGACCGGTTGCCTCCCTTACTCGCCTCTACCGGGGATCAAACCTGAAGCCTGGGTATGTGCCCTAAACTGGGAATCAAACCCACCACTGTTTGGGGCACAGGAGGACCCCCGCAATCAACTGAGCCACATCAGCCAGAGTTAAACATGCTATTTAATTTCTCAAACATAACACTATGCACATTACAATCCATCTCCAGGAACAGCCCTAATTTTATATTATACACACACACACACACACACACACACTTTGAATAATTATAATGGCACTGTTTATTAAAATACATTTCATTTTCAAAATTGAGCTATTAAAATGTGTATACATGTTTTTGAGACACCCTGTATACTGAAGAATGTTAAGAAAGGAGTGAGGGGTTAAAGGACCTGCCACAAGGCTGAGCTTGTAGAAAGTAAACTGTTTTACTGTTTTCACCCAGATTATATTTTTTTGGCGGGGGGAGGTTGGTGGGGGGAGTTATATATACACAAACACATTTATATAACACATAAATTATATAATTATAAAACTTGTTTCATTTTGCATTTAAAAGAGGAAAAGAATAACTTTCATTAAAAATAGAAATAATAAAAATAATATATACTTGACTAATAGTTTTTTGAAACAAGAGTTTAAAAGTTTGGCTATCTCTCTCAAACACACACACATATACACACACACTTAGTACAAGAGACCTCCTTTCTCTTTTGAATGTTACATCAAAGGGCTCCATCCAGATCAGATCATTACTTTGAAATCGTCTTTCTAAGAATATACATTGTTCAGACAATGATCGTTAGGTATAAATAGGATAAGCTAAGAGAGAATGGAAGCAAAAATGGGGTGAAGAGGGAAAGGAAGCACAGAAGGGAGAGAGAGAGGGAGGGAGGGAGGGAGGGAGAGAGGGAGGGAGGGAGGGAGGGGAGACTCATTTCTTCTGCTTGTCATATTTGGGAAACATAAGTCAGGAAAATGATAAATATTTGAAAAAAATATACAGAAGCTGGAGGAAGAGACATTTTTTGGTCTGAGAAAATAAGTTAGCTGGAGAGATACTTAAGTCTTCAAATCAGGTCTAATAAATACAGGGGCCAGGCAATCTTGATAACTACTTAGGCCACAAGAGAAGGTAATGGGCCTAAATAATGGCATGAATGACTGAGGCAAAGTATAGAAAAGAAGCAGTTAACAGTAAAGGTCACTGAACCATGAATTGGTTGCCAACTGTGATGTCTCCAGAGGTCTTTAAAAGTGGGATTTATGTCCATTTGGCCACAACAGTCAGCTACAACTCTGTCTGGTAAAGGCATAGAGCAGCTGACTCAAAGTGCTTTCTACGCTATGATTTTCAGAGGATGGAAACTCAGAGCCAAAGCAGAAGAACAAACATATCCCTCTGTTCCCAATATTTTCCTGTGATTATTTCTATACAAATGTATATTCTACAAAGACATGCCCTCAAAAATATACTTTTTTAAAATTTTATTTTATTTTTGCTTGAAATATTACAGATGTCCCTTTTCCTCCCCAATGACCCGTTCCACCCCGTCCCATCCCTCTCCCCAGTCCCTCTCCCCACCATTGTCCGTGTCCTTGGGTTGTGCACATATGCATATAAATTCTTTGGTTACTCTCTCCCCCTCCACCCACCCACCCTCCTCTATCTCTCTGACATTCGTCAGTCTCAAGTTAATATTACCTTAAGTTGATGAAGTACTTCACATACATAGTTCATATGATAAATCCAGAAGATTTATCATTCTGGATATACTGAATGATATATTTTGAGAAAATAATTCAGAAATATTTTGAGAAAGTAAAATACTTGTATAATTGGGAAAACATTATGATTGAGGTTTTGGTATTTTTACACTGAGAATTCAATTTGGGAAGATTAATGGCAATTTGAGTTTATACTTACAAATTACATAAAATGTTGAGATTCTTCACTGGCTTTGGCCTTACAATTATTTAAAAACATAATGACAGAAGATTGCCACAGTATTTGGATCTAAAATAACTTAAGTATTCTAAACTCCTAGAATGACTCTTAACTGATTTCCCAGTTAAGTCATTTTATCTATGGTAAACCAGTCCTACCAGTAAATATCAGAGAACAGCAGTTGTCCTGAATGGGCTACAAATGAAATCACCTTGACTAAGGAATTATTCTGCTAGTTTAAAGATATTAGTTTTCATTATTAGTAGCTAAATTCTTTTTTTATTGATTTCAGAGAGAGGAAAGAAGAGGGGGAGAGAGAGAGAAACATCAATGATGAGAGAGTCATTGACCGGCTGCCTCCTGCACGCCCCCCATTGGGAATGAGCCCACAACCCAGGCATGTGCCCTGACCGGGAATCGAACCGAGATCTCCTGGATTCTAGGTCGATGCTCAACCCCTGAGCCACGCACAGCAGGGCAGTAGCTAAATTCTAATGGATCCTTAAGTTGATGTGACTTTTTTTTCATTTTCACACATAGTGTTTTTTGAAGAGCAGGGCTCAGTGAACAAATATGACGGACTAGAGCTGTAAACACCACATTCTAGGAGACTATGAATGGAGTAAAAGTAGTAAGTTACAGGATTTTGGGGGGGAAGGAACACGTTTTTATTAAAACAGATGAACACTTAAATGTTCAAGCAGTGAAGCTATTTACATTGGAACTGACAAAAACCCACTGTTATGCTAGAGCCATCATATTCGTAGACACTCATGAATGATATCTCTAACAATTAAAAGCCCTTAGAATATTTTAATACTAAGGTATGATTTCTTTTTGGGGTAAAGATTGAGTTTAACATAAAAGCCTGTCATTATGTCTTTCAACTTTTCAGACATAAAAATAGAGTAATTAAGAGGGCACTTTTAGAATATATTTAACGGATACATCAAATACTATGAACTTTTCCCCTCCACTCAAATCTTACATTATTCTGCAGATCCATAGTTCTGGAGATAATTCTGATTGTCACAACTGAAGGGGGTGGTGCTACTGGCATCCAGTGGGCAGAGGCCAGGGCTGCTGATAAATATCCCACAATGCACAGGATGGCTCCCCGAACAAAGGACGACCCAGCCCAAAATGCCAGTAGTGCCAGGGCTGAGAAACCGGGCTGTGGATCATCTGTTTAGTCTAAGGTTTAACAGAATACTCACAAATAATTATTCCCCCAAAGACATGAAAAGTGCTCTGCACAGTGCCTGACATATCATTGGTACTCGGAAAAAGTTAATATTCTTCCTCTTTTCCATCTGCCTCTAAAAATGTGCCAACTCTACCAAAAAGTACTTAGTAAACAGTGCAAATTAACTGCTTACCTACTAAAGAGCCTGAAATTAAAATACAACTAATCAGCACTCTATGTCAATTTGTATGACACCTGACAGATAATCTCAGGATCATAATTCAGATAGTAATATTCCCTAAATCAATTTAGAAAGCCAGAAACCTAGATCTTTTCTCTCCCTCCTCCTTGAGATATACAATCCATTCTAAAATTCCATAGCTTTTATTTTGTAACTGCGTATGGTGATGCGTATTAACTGGACTTATTGTGGTGGTCATTTTGCAATATATGCAAATACTGAATCATTATGTTGTACACCTGAAACTAAAATAATGTTATATGCCAATTATGCTTTAATAAAAAGAAAACTATTTAAATGCACAACTCATGTAATAATATATTAAATTAACATGGATACATAGTTATTCTGCTCATATACAAATAGTTTTCACACATATAAAAAAGATTTGGGGAGAAAGTGACTCATGCTATATTTTATTTTCTCATAGAAAAGCAATGTCAAAACAGCCAATATCATCTCTGAAAAGTGATGTGATGCAACCTTTTAGGTCAACCACCGTAAATGTCAAATGTATGCAGTCAAATGTCAACGTATATGTTCACAGTTTGCTATGTAGTATAAAGACGTATCTGACCTCAATTATCTCATCTGTAAAACTAGCCAAAGTAAGTGATTTGTAGCTCCATACACGTCTAGCATTCAAAATCTCAACACTCCAACACAGAAACTGTAAAACTTCACATTAATTCTCAAGAAAACTAAATCAGGCCAAATTTATTTACTATCAATTATATTTAGTAATGTAGTTAATTTGGGAAAAACATAAGAGCACGCCTCATCTCTTTATCAATGACCTAAAAAGAACACTGTTTGAAATGACTATTCTACCATCCACAAGGTTAAATTTTTTTTTAAGCATATCATATTTTTAAATTACTGAAATCAGGCTCAGAGGATGCCAGTTTCTGCAGAATTGCGAGGTATCCTAACGATGTCCCTGATGTTTGGCACGCTGGAATGATTTGTGAATCTACTAGAATAAATACTGTTTAGCATAATTATTAACACTGTGTATACCTATGAAATATTTAAAATAATAGTAAACACATAATTTAAAAAATCGATACATATGGACACATAAAAAGTCAAATTTTCAATTGTCTTGCATATTTACCTAGGGTTCCTCCTAGGGAAAAAGGAGTTTTTAATGTCAAATAGCCTACAAGTATTTGCTTTACGAATACTCTCTTCTAAACAATGAATTATCTCAATCACCATGCCCTAGCAATTCTGGATAAAACAGAATATATTAATGTGAATTGCCTTAGAAATAATTATTTTACATAAATGATACACAACATTACAAAACAATTCTAGTTATGTGAGATTGTTAGGCATGAATCTAGTGTTTTAAGACGAGCTAGTCATCAATGGCTAGAGCGAAATAACAACTTCTCCCAATTTCATTCTCATACTGAGTAATTCAGATTGTGTAGATTCACACAATTCAATTACAAGTATTTCCATTTCCACATTGATGCCATTGTTTGAGAATGTAGGGTGCCAGAGACAGTTGCTAAGTCATACATCTATATCACTGGGCCAAGAAAGCCTCACCCACTGCTATGTAGATGAATAAATCACAGTACAGCTCAGAACATAATGGAAGGCCCATGGCGAGCCATTTACTAGTGTATGCAGTGTCATCATTTGTCACGGAGTCATCTTATGTATCAATTATTTCTTGTACCTGACTGCTCTACTTATTTCTTCAAACACTTGCTTGGCACACACATTAAGAGAGCGCTTCAAATTCTCTGTAGGAAGGCCATGTGGTGAATGCTTTTCCTTTTGAATAATTTTTAAGATTTACATCAGTTTGTTTGAAATAACTGAAAGCAACCAAAAACCTTCACGAGCAAATGAAAGAAATCTAAGAGATGTCACATCTTCAACAGTCATTAGGGTTAAAACGGCTATTTCTGAAAGGCTGTAAGAACACAAGAAGTTCTTTACTTTGTCCTTCCTACAGAAAAAAGAAAAGAAAAGAATCATAGACCATAATGCTGCTGGGACTCAATCAAATCAAATAGCATAAAAAACCCAGCAGGAGTGGAGCTCAGCATCCTATTTACGCCCCTGGATCAGCACGGGGAGGAGAGGGAGCCATTCTCACAAATCATTCTCTCGTTAAATTCTGTAGTGGGACTTCATTAGAGCTCTTGGCTGATGGCATTTCACTTTCAGCCTGCTCACCAAGGGCTCGGCTTGGCAACGCTGGTTCTTTAAAAGTCTCCACTCACACATTGTCTTCCTGGGTTTTCTTTTTACAATCGCAAATCTGTTTCTCCTCAGTTCCTCAAAATGTCTACGGATTTTTTTTTTTTTTAAATCATTATTTTAAAGACAAAATAAACAACAACAGCAACAACAAATCACACGCAAAAAAATCCACAAAAAACCCTATAAAGAGAGGCTTTTTTAAATAAGACTCTAGAGTGTAGCATTAAAAGTAGCAATAAACTGACAAAATCGGTTCAGAGGCATGGATGCATGGAACAGAATGACAGGTCTCAGAGGGGAGCGGGATGGTGGGTGGGAAGAGATTAACCAAAGAACTTATATACACACATGCATAAGCCATGGACACAGACAATAGTGTGGGGAAGAGCTGGGGTGGGGCAAGGGCTGGGTAGTGGGGGACAAAGGGGTGGGAAATGGGGGATATCTATAACACTGCCAACAATTTAAAAAAGTAGCAAATCATACACCAGGAGGTAGCAAATAAATATAACATTGTGATGTGTTATAAAATATAAATACATATTATAATTACATATGAATATATTAATTACAAATAAAATTACATAATTATAATATATAAAATATCATATGTATAAATATCCCCCAACCTGAAGCGCTCTTTACTGCAGAACCCTGAGCTGACTGGGCTCTGTGGATTATTGCCATATGTCATGAAGAATCTTCCCCCAAAGAACCAGTCTACTCTGTCTTGTCAGAGTCTGGCAAAAGTGTCACATGCATATCAAGGTTCTTAAAGTCATCTAGTAAAGCTTTTGGGGATCTTACAATATGTGTTTCATGAAAATGCTGATGAACTCACAGTTCTTAACCAGGATCTCATATTGTAGTAAACCTAACTTGAACCTGCAAAAAGGCCCCTTGACACAGTTAGTTTTGGCTTTGACTCAAATAACCACATTAACGGTCAGAAACAATGAACTATTATACTGCCAGCTTTTCTGAAATCAGCAATTTAGGCAAACTGTTCCAACAAATGATTTAAATGAAGTCTACATCAAAGAAGGGAAACTCAGAACTGAAAGGCCCAGCTTTTTCTCTTGTTACTTCTTTTATGCCTGCATATCATTCGAGCTCTAGAAAGTCATATGACTCTTACACCAAGATCTCATATGCTGATAGGAAGCTGAACATAGCCAACCCTAGATATGGAAACCATACATTTATAAAACAGGCCTGTTTCCCCCATAGATTGGTTTCGAATGCAAGTTTATTCAATTTTATCTCCTACTACTGGCAATAAAAGCCACAGCATGCTATATTGTTTCACTTTTACTTAAATTTTAATTTTGCATTCTGAAATAATTATTTAGCGATCCATGTGGTTTGGTTATCTTTAAGGTTGCTACTTCGCATCTTAGACAAAGGTCAAAGGCACAGATGCACATTTCTTTGGATGGACGGCACCTTCTGATCCATTTTCAAGATTATTAAAGCTTTAAGTTATATGGTAGCTATTTACTGGGGACTATTTTTCCAAATTATTTTTATCTCCAGTTAATTCAATTGTTCCCATATATGAATTACATTTTTTCAAGGAACAGTGAAGGAATTCAATATTATTGATTCTATCAGGAAACTTACCAGCAGTGAACATACCAGGAGGGGTAATACTTATGTTTACAGATCAAAGGAACTCATGTTAATTATGGATCTGTCTAACAACAATAAAAATTCATTACTTAGGTCTCAAATGTATAGGTATGTATGTGCATCATATATACATAATTAATACAAAAAGTATTTTTAACTAAATGCAGATTTCATGTAATACACTTCAATTATCTATTGTTGCCTGAGACGACTGGAATAAAAACTGTCATATATCTACCATAGTTACAGAAGCCTTGATAGTCGCTGTTTATTAACCAGTATTTACTACGTGTCTATGACATACATTGTGGGAGATGCACACATGCCCCAGACTCTGATTCTTTTCTATAGCTAGTGACAGGCAGCTAAGAGCACTAAAGATACGTGAAGTCATTCCAACACATACAAAGACACACACTGAAGGAACCCCCTTTTCTTTGACATGACCATTGCTTCTACTTTTATTGAGCATTTCAGTGCTTCACATAAAGTACCAGACACTTCGTATTTAGGAGCTCATTCACTCCTCAGAACAATCTTATAAGCTAGACATTTTCACCCCATTTTACTGTTGAGAAAACTGAAAACCAGAAATTTAATAACTTTTGCATTCAGCCTTTGAATCCAAGTGTGTCTGTCAGAAAAGACTAGCTACTGATTCCATTTTACAGAATGTTAGCTAACAGCAGCAGCAGAAATAAAGATTTGTCTAAAACATTTTCCAAAGGGACACTGAGGAGTAATTTTCAAAGATAGGTCTTAGTATCAAGGAGACAGGGAAATGATCTTTCCAGAAAAGTAAAACAATTACAAAACTCTACATTACTCAGCTACCAAAAAAATAAATAAATAAATCTTGCTGGGTGGCTCGATTGATTAGAAAGTCGTCCGGTATACCAAAAAGGTTGTGGGTTCGATTTCCAGTCAAGGCACATACTTAGGTTGCAGGTTAGATTCCTGGTCTGATCACATACAGGACGTAATTGATTGCTATTTCTCACATCAATGTCTCTCTCTCTCTTTCTCTTTCTCTCTCTCTCTCTCTCTCTCAAATCAATAAACATATCCTCAGGTGAGGATTTAAAAAAGTGTGTCTGTAAGGAACTAACAGTCAGGTGGGGCAGACACTAAAACGCAGCAAGGGTGGCAATAGTACCCAGTGGGTACATGAATGGGGAAATCCCTAACATGCACTGGTGTGAGAACTGTCTGCAAATCTTCTTGAAGGATTCTTACCTGATCTGAGTCCAAGGATAGGCGTAATTAGCAAGTAGAAGATGGGCCAGGGCATTTCAGACCAAGAGACCAACATAAAGAAAGGCCCAGAGGTAAGCGCCATAGTATGTGCATGAAAAAATATGTCAACAGTATAGTGATCCTCGACTGAAGGCAAGAGTCGCAAGAGAGAAGAGGTAGCCGGCAGAGCTCTATTACGCATTTGGGATGTTACCCTGGAGACATGAGAACCATGATGATTTTTTATGGATAAATTTAACGTAACTAGATTTGTGTTTTAGGTAGATAAACATGTTGCGTGGAGAATGGATGTTATGCGGCAAGATGGGGGCAAGGAAGCTGGTTAGAGGGGAACCATGTCACTGTTAGAGAGAGGATGTGGGCCTGAATTAAGCAATAGTAAGAAAGTGGGAGAGTTGAGAAATATTTAAAAGGCAAAATAAGTAGTCTTTTGTGATGACTGTCATCTGAGAGATAAGAGAGGCCCCCAGCACCCAAGTTACCTAGTGATGGGGACCTGCGGGTGACACCACCTTCGACGTGCGGAACCTGAGCGCTCAGGCTGAGGCCTGCCTCCTCCCACTGCCCCGCATCACTATGGCTCCCTGTGAACAAACTCCCACTCGGGTTAGCAGGAACTTGGAGCTCAGAGGCACCCCTGAGAGCTGCTGCTTGCTTCCCTGGCAGTTCTAACCACTGTGCGGTTCCGAGCTTATGGGGACATCTCAGTGGGGTCCATCATGAACTTCAGCTCCTGAGGGATTTCGGCAAAGCTTGTTCCAAGCCTGAGGTCACTAGCAGCAAGGAGAAAGGCCCTGGAAATGCCCCATTAGTAGCAATGAAGTCAGCAGACAGAACAAGTCTTTTTTCCTAACACTGAGTCTGCCTGGCCTCATGGCAATCTGACACTAAGGCTCAGCCTTGCAGGCGCTGTGGGTGCGAATCAATCCTGAGGAAGGCTCTGTCCCTGCCCAACACCAGATGGGCACCGACGGGGAGCACCAGGCCACACAACAGCTCTCCAGACGGAAGGCAACGCACATCCTTCGAATCATTCACCTGAACATTCCTATTGTCCGCCAATAATATCATTTAAACACATGGTGACATCCCTCATGATAGCATATTTTGTCATTTTAAAATTAAAACAGGTGATAAAATTGAGAGAATGGAGTCATTTCACATCAAGGGAAGAACAGTGGACAAGTGCTTAGGAAAAAGAGCTGCGATCGCACAGAAGTCCTTGTCTAGTCGCAGAGAACCACCTGGTGCAGAGGTGTTTGGTATCTGTCCTTCCTTTGGACAGAGCGGTTGCTGAAAGGGCAGAAAAGCAGCTGTGCCTTGAGCTACAAAGAATGACTGGCCCCTGAGAGCGGGCGGAGCGGTGCCCTGGGTGTGAAGGGAGCGCTGAATGTCCAGCTTCCAGGGTCTGCCTGGCCCCGCACCCAGGGCTAAAGGGACGCGGGGCGCCTACAGGTCTCTCAGTTTGTGCTGAAAGAGAGACAGGCAAAAATGGGATTACAATCTCTTAATGTTTCAGGCCAGGGAAGATAATACGTGATGGCTGGGGAAATGGCTGGGGTGTGGAAGTCAGTTTTCAGTTTGGTTTCCTGTGACAGACACAGCGGGGGCAACCTGATCACTCTGGTGAGAGAGAGAGACGCAGATTTCCCTTGGAAATGAAATGTTAACAGTAATAAGAGCTGCTTTATCTGCAAAGTTGCAAAGGGAGTGGAAAGGTTAATAATGCCATCTAGTGTGCCTTGTCTCTGCCACGAGTACCACTGAGGCAAAGAGGCACAGGAATCTTAGAGGCAGACGGCAAACTTGGAAACGGGAGAAACTTAAGAGTTTAAGCTGCATGTGGCCTTATCGTCTGTCTTTCTTTTGGGCTATCACTCCTCAGAAATGGAATTATTTAAAAAGCTATTGACAGGATCGTCGACGTAAATAATTACTAATTTAAAGGGGATTGCTACTAATACTATAGTAAATGAAATGATTTTTCTTTATTTTTCTTTTAATTGTTTTGAAGCTACATCCATTATGCTTTTCTTGGGGGCCACTTGCAGCAAAAGACCAAAAAAACACACCACAACAACAAAAACAAACTACTTTTTAAATTAACAATGAATTGGTTCAAAAATAAAAACAAGTAAAAAAATCTAAGTTGGCTATCCTGTGATTCCAAGAAGAACCCCAAGGCCCGCCTGGCAAGATTTAATAAGGGCCTAAGAGGTTTAGATTAAGACAGTAAAATATAAACCAAACCTGCTACAATTCTTGGAACACTGTGAGGAGGCATAAATTTTAACAGTTTCAATGGCACACTGTTTAAAAACCTGGCAGGGCACCTCTGTGCACCTATTTTGTTCTGGTTAGATTTCATATTTTATAGGTATGTCGCAACCTATGAAGTGGTTATAAATACCACAGTATATTTCTTTTTCTGTAAAAGATGGAGCCATTATGTTATACGAAACACTAGTTCAGAGGATAATTCTTTCCTAACACTTGTCAAAATGAGACATTGAAGTGCAAATATAACAATGAAATAAATCAAAACTGAGGTGACATGTGTTTAAAAAGATGCCTGATTTTGTTTGTGTATTTTAAGTTCAAAAGAGAATTCTTGAGGAGATGTGTAGATGTTACACCTATGGGGGAAAACACTAAGTATGAATACAAAATATTAATGGTTTAGATCTATAGGTAATAAACCTTTGATTATTCCAGGAACTAAAAGAATATTACCTTCAGGTTAACTGGATTTTGTGGTTAACAGGGAGTTAAACAGAAAGACTTTTTCTGTTGTAATCATTCCAAACAGCATTACTTCACCATTTTTTATTGGTCATGTAATAGACTTAATTATTTTTCAATAGGTCAAGTTACTGCACAGCCTTTGAGACTCCTTCTGACAGTTTCAATGACACACCAAAATTGACATGCAAATTAAAGGAATCTGGATGTTCTTTTTATTAACTAAACATTGACAGGGGCCTGGATGCACATATTTTTAATCAGGAGCTTCCTAATAATGCCAAATATTACTTCAATTTACCTCTTTTCTAAGTAAAATAAAATCATCTATATTATAAGTAATCAATATTTTGATTTCACTCAGTGGCTTTTGCATTCTGCCTCCCCCCAAAAAGTAATCCAAACAATGTTATGTGGTGTAGGTTTTAGGGGTGAGGTGGCTTGCTATTAATTGGGTGTGACCTTATATTTTATTCACAGCTTAACTGAAGCTCCCAAGTGGTCATGAAGGAGAAGAAGCAGTTTTGGGGGATATCTGCTCATAGATAATCTTACTAGTCTTAGAATGAATTACCAGGAAACACTCCTAATTTATAGAAAGATAACCTAAAGTGCTGAGAATCCAAATAATTGGAAAACAGTCACTCTTAGAGTTAAGAGAATCAGAAAAGTGATCAAATATCATCTGCTGAATATTGTTTCATAAAAATAACACTGCATTGCACATAAAATGTAATCATTTTTGAATCGTTTATGTTCCCAAATGGTCATAATTTTCATTAATTTGTCTAGTTATTTTGCAAAACTTCAACATAAGTCTAGCACAAGCTTTGACAGCACCAACAAGATCCAACACATTTACTAAAAAAGCCAATACGTTGGTTTTTAATGAAAATGTAATATTTTGCATTTGAGAAGAGTTTTAAGTAATGTAACATAATAAATTATCATGACTACCTTAGTATTTATGATTTCTCAGTTACAATAGCAGAGAAAAATTACTTGCCTAGAGTTATCCGAACATTACCATTTTTCTTGCAAAATAACCAATAATTATTAAAATTAAGCAATAAAACTATCAAAAATAACACTAATATGAATATAATGTTCCTTATTTATGAAATATGTACTCTGCAACAGATATGTTAAGAATTTTTATATATATATATAATTTTATATATATATAAAATTTAATTTAATCCTTATAAAAATACTGTGAAGTCTGCATTACTATACCCATTTTATACATGGGGAAACTGAGGCTTCCGAAGTGTAAATAACTTTTTGTAGGTCGCACAGTTGGTAAATGACATAGCAGAATTCAACTAAATCTTGTCTGACTCCAATGCCTACGCTCTTAGCTACACAATTCTTTGTAACATACTTCTTCTAGCTCTGGCAATTCCCAAACTCTAAAGAAATGTTTTTACGCCCTTTATTCTTTCTATTAGTTCTTTAGGTAACTCTTCAACCCAGGGATTCATAAACTTGCTTATTTAAAAAAAATAATAAACATTTCTGCATCCTAGTTCAAATCTGCTAAACCAGGTGCTCCAGAAAGAGGCGGATAACCTGTACATTTAACAAGCTTCAGATGAGTTTAGTATTTATGTTCAGGTAACAAACATAAGACAAGTTTCGGAAACTCTGCCTAGTCCTATGTCTTACTCTTCTCCCTTTTAAACACAGACCAGCAGGCAGCCATCACGGATGTAATCTATTCAGATTTGATCCAAGTGAGCCTACTGTTGACACTCAGAATCAAAGCCACCAGCAACTGCTTGAATTTCCTCCAGGACATCCCTACATCCCTGGGATATTTCTACCACTCAGATAGAAGGCTCAAGCCCATATTCACTCCACTGTAACAAGCACTAAGTAAAGTGCCTGCTAGAGGCCCAGCACCATGCTAAGCACTGTGAACAGTACACAAGTAAAAAAACATGAAGAAATACTTAAAGAATAACTATTAAAGGCAGGAATTTTTAAGGAAATATGTACAGCTTGAGTATCCAAAAAAGCAGAATTGGAAAGGAAAAAATGGAGAAAAAAGGAAGCAATTCTCAAATTATGTTTGTTTGTTTTTTAAAGATTTCCCACTGGTCCTTAGAGAAAGGGAAAGGCGGAGAGAGAAACACGCATGTGAGAGAGAAACACGCATGTGAGAGCGAAACACCGACTGGCTGCCTCATGCACACTCCTGACCGGGAATTGAACCAGCAACCTTCCCATGCACGAAAGACACCCAGCCAACTGAGCCACACTGGCCAGCGCTCAAATTATGTTACTTTTTAAATATTGGAACTAATCATGTCTTTATTAAGGGTGAAAATCACAGTTACCTTTAAGAGGCTTTTTCTCTATAACTTCTATCTGAAGGACAGAGTTTTGTTGTCCAACATCAATTCTCAAAATTAAATATTCATTGTATGAGAAGTAAGGGAAAGGAAGATTATTTCTAATCCTATACTGACTCCAATAGTCCATTCTAAAAATGAACCACAAATAAAACACAGAAATCAAAAACTATACTACTGAATTTCTTCTAATTGTTTCCTGCTATCAAATGAATTCATTTCTGCTTAGTGTCCTTTGTATTACCTAGTATTTTTCTACATACAATCTTAAATGAAGAAAAAAGATATAACTTCTCAAGTTTCCTTTAAAAAGTTTCCTGTTTTTTTTCCTTGGTTACCTTTTACACTTGGGAACATACTGCTTTCTTTGACGTATTGTGTATATTATTCTAGCATGTTAAAGATACTTTAACAGTGATGTTAATATGCATATTTTAATATCTGAATCAATTACTTTCTTAACAATATACAAATCCCTCATAAGTTTATAGAAAACTCAATGCAGTTGAAATAACAAAATTCCTCAAGTAGTTTCTGGGTTTGATCATTTGTACCCAATTTCCATTGAAATGCAAGCTTAGGGAGCAAGCATTCCATATGGAAAACTTAAAGCTGAACTAGCTTTGAAATTGAGTTTAAAATTGCAGGAAAAACTCTATTTTGATTTCAATGTCTACTACAGACACAGCAGAATGGATATTATTTATAAAAGCACCAGGCTCCCAAGGTAAAGGACCTGAAAACATAAAGTGAACGCTAGTCTCTGACTAATGTGATAGACAATGAACCTTCCTGTCACAATCGCCTGGAGACAGACACGCCTTTTCATGTCCTGTATTCATCCTGGGCTACTTTCACTTCCTCTGGGGGGCTTTTGAACTCGGATTTGACATCTCTTAAATTTATGCTTTCTCTACATGTAAAGGGGTTTTCTTTTCTTACAGTTTTAGCCTTACGTGGAGTTCAAGTCTAACTTAGATTAAAGAGAAGTAGTCTAGGTCTTAGAAACTCAATGTTTGTTCTTGATCGGTTCCTTTTTTTCTTTTGTTTTTATGAGGTTCAGCTAAAATCCCCAAAGTGGGACATAATGGCTTTAAAGACAGGAAGGAAATATTCTTTAGTCTTTTTTTTTTTTTTCTACTGTAAAAAGCCCACAAGGCTCTTTTGTAGGAAGCCACAGTGGAAGCACGCCCTCAAAAGCCATCTTTTTCTTCGTAATAGCCTTAGAGGAGACGGTGCTCAGAAAAGATGACAGCACCAACTGCAGCTGATGTCAGGACGAGAAACAAGCTAAGTGGTTTATGGCCAAGATCCCTGATTACTCTACATACTTATCAAAATAGGGAATTTTCTCCAGCAACAAAATGTTTTTTAAAGGTCATTGTTTCTCAAATGCAACAATCAACTATTTGTCCTTTCTAAAAGGGGGGGAAAAAATGAGAGAAAATTCTCAGATGAGACGTAGTAAGAAATAATCAGTATGATATCATGGAGAAGGGAAAAAAGGGATTATAAGAATGAAAAACATCTGGATTATGGATACAAAGAAGGTGACAGGCCCATTCCTGTGCATCAGTTTAAGACAGGACCCTGACATTCCTAACCTTGTAGCCATAGGATATGGCATTGATTTCTGGCTCATATTACACCAAATAATAAATCTCTATCAAAATTAGCAGAATGCAAATGCAATTCATTCAACAAATATTTATTGAGTGCTGGTACGTCACAGGCACTGTGTGCAGAGAAGAAGACTGCAAAAGTCCCTACACGGGGATGACCTTACACTCTAGAGGGGAACAGAATCTTCTCATTGTGCAGATCCTTGAAAATGCATGACCTGAAGGAACAGCCGATTTGTTTGCATTCAGAAAAAAAGGTTTTGGCAATAGCTGTCATTTAATTAAGAGATTAGAAGGGCTCTAGGTTTGAAGACTCAGAAGTTACAGCACATTCATTTGCTTTACTTGACCAAGACAGAACTCTCCACAATGTTGAAAATGTAATGCAATTTCTTGTAACAAATGCATATAGGCTTCCCACAGGCAAAACAATGATTTCCTTAAAATGTGTCTGAAATAAAATATTTCTAGCATGATTTAAAGCCTATATTTAATATACACTACTTTAATAAAAGGTATTTTCTTCAAATGTCATCATTATATTTCACATAATAAAACAATCACAACACACCGTTCCCCAGATCTTACCTTGGACAGTCAAAGTAGCTGATGCCTCAGCTTTTCCAACCATATTTTCTGCAACACAAGTATAGGACCCCATGTCACCAGCCATCACCTTCCGTATCTTCAAGGTATGATCATCTCTGATTTCATATCTAGTGACAGAACAAAAGAAAGCACAGTTAAGTGACTTTCTGTTTGAAAGATCTCATCATGACAAATAAGACACGTCTACGCATAAAATCACACCCAACATTTGCTTCAGAAAATTTAAAACAAGTAATATGTGGCATTCCTCTAAGTCAGCATGAAGATCGATAAGAGCTTGTTTTTAAATTTATATGGGCTAAAATGCTGAACTACTTTCTAAGAAAAAAATATTTGGGGGGAAAAGTTGGAACTTATTTCTTTGTTCCCTCAAACTACTATACTCATACTCAAATTAAAAGATGGTGACCACTTGATTTTTATATGTCAGATATAAAGTGTTCTATAGATTTTTAAAAATTCTTACAACCATTGTATGAAGAATTACGCTCATCTCCACTGTGCAGATGAGAAGAGCAAGGCAGAGGAGGGAAAGTCTGCCTGGGTGGCTTTGGCCTCAGCTCGTTTAGTGGCAGAGTTGATATCTGAACTCAGTCTCGTTCTGGAGTTCACTTGCCTTTCCTCATGTTCCCTCCCTTAAATATTGGGTTTCCCTTGGAGTTTCACTTTAACCCTCTTTCACTCTACATAATATCCCTGAGTTCTACTACCTACCATAGTTTATATATTTATTGGCCACTCAAGTGTTTCCAATGCTTATTTCATCTACGCTCCAAATTCACAATCCCAACTGATTAATAACGAGACATCATATCCCACAGGCATCTAATATTTTCTTAGCCTATCCCATAATCAAACTCCTTCTCCTAACACGATCTTCCAATCTTCCTTCACCAGCTCCCTGTACCTAACAAATCATCCAATTCAACAACTGAGCTTCAGAAATAACTTGCCGCTATGGGCCCCTATCTCCCTCTCACCCCCGGTTCAGGCAATCACATCACTTGTATGGACAAGAGCAGTGGTGATCCTGACACTGGCCTCTCCCCACAGGAACGTAATATCCATAGTACTAAAAAAGTTATTTCTCTAAAACATTACCTTGTTCACAGTATTCTCTTTTGGCTCATCACTGCGCGTGTAATAGGACTGGAAATTCTTTAGTCTGTTAGTACAAGCCTCTGATCACCTGGCCCCAGTGTTTCTACCCTGATGACCCTTAACTTCTTGCCACACGCCCTATGTACCGGCCATGCTCAACTTTCCACCGTTCAGAACATGTGATGTTCCTTCTCAGCTTCGCATGTACATTGTGATGTCTCCTGTTCTGGAATACTCTTCTCCTCTTTCTTGCTTATCAGATCGATTTGTTTTCTCCAAGGCTTTGCTTACAAGTCCGTTCCCTTTGAGAACTCTCTCCTAATTTATTGCTCCCAAATGTCTACCTTTATGTGACCATGGGGGTTTGCTGCGTTCTTCTGTATCTATCCACACGTGTCCCCTTCTGTGAGATCTTGAGAGCAGAAAGCATGTCTGAGCCATGAATGGAACCCCAAAACCTAGCAGGGGCTCAACACATGCTTACTGAAGGAAAAGACACTCCGGCAACGAAAGCCTAAAGACCGTGCGTGAAAGCGTCATTTCCCTGCCTCATTCCCTCGGGCTCTGAGCCTACCTCTGCTCCCAGCCAATTTAAGGACATGACAGATACCAAGAAACCCTGGCCTCTTCCCTGCTCCCTGGCGATGCCGTAGCTAAGGAAGGGGAAGCCGCTTTTTAATGGGCTCCTAGCTGTACTATCCACGCCCCACCAACTCCCAGGCAAGAAACTGGTATTAACGGTGGTCTGGCTGAACAGGAGAGGAACCCGTGTAAGGAACGTGCCGGGCCGCCAGGGTCGTGAATGTACAGTTCCCGTCTGAAATCCTCAGGCAACCTCCTGATTCTGATGCTCTCTGGCGCTGTGTCTGCCCCCGATCCTGAAGCCTGGCGTGGGCTGTTCCAATGACAGGCACGTGACCCGTGTCCCTGCTGAGAACCGGAGCAGGTCCAAGCGGGTTGGTCGCATCCCTCAGTTCCGATCTCTACCTGGACTTGGGCAGCTCTCCATCATCTTTCCTCCACCGCACAGTGGGCACAGGGTCCCCTCGGGCCTCGCATTTAAATTCCGCGCTGTCGTCCACAGTGACAGCCAAGTTACTGGGCCTCTTCACAAACGACGGTCTCTCTAAAATTAGAAAAAGTCTTCTCAAAAAGAGGGAATAAGGTAAACAAACGAAAAGCTACTTTACATGTGCCGTCAGAACAGACTTATAATCTGCAGTTTTATTTAGAACATCACTCCGCACAGTTTGTGGAACGCTCCTCTGCGGGTTGCGTGTTTCCTCCCAGCTTTGCCCCCACGCCTTGGCTGCTACGTCTCAGGCTGCTTCAAGAGTCCTCTCCTCTGCACACCCCCCAAGTGTTGCTTAACCTTCTTAAGAAAGCTCATTTCTTTCTCCCTTGTATAAAAGATACTAAGTAATGCTCAGCGATGAGCTCCAGGGCGCGCCAACGGGACGGTGGCACTCACCCAGCACGGTCAGCTCGGCCACCTCGCTCTCGCGCTCCCCAACCATGTTGGTGCCCACGCACACGTACTTGCCGGCGTCGCTCTTGCGGGTGTAAGTGATCATGAGCTTTCCTCCTCGAATCTTGAAAAGAGAGCGTCACATGCACACCATTAAAATCGCTTCAGCTACGTTTACGTGACAGAGGTCTTAGCAAGCGAGGCCGACTTCCTAAGCACGCAAAGCTTAATTATATCAAAAAGCCGGTACGCAGCATTTGTTACAGCTACAGGTAGTAACTTGAAACAGAATTCATTCCAGAGGCACATTATAAACGAGGCAAAACACTTCTACTTGCCTACATTTCTTGTAAAGTTATTAGCCTGCAGAAGCAGAAATTTGTATTTCTCAACCGGCAAGTTCTATCGTATTATGTAGTTCAATGAAAACCAAAATATTGCATGAATGATTTGGTTAGCAAGTGGAAAAACAAAAAAGGAAATTCTTAATACCTTATGACTATAATTAACATGGAAATACATATGAGCTGTAAGTGATTTTAAGAAAGCATATTCTAGTACTATAAGACATGGAAATAAAAATATCTCTAATTACTTAATTTGCCAGAGTGGCTTTGAAGGACTGCTTCTTAATTGCCAAAACATTGCACAACCTGACATCCGAAAAAACAAAGGAATTGCTGCTGCCCAGCAGTTTCTTGGGGACTCAGGAGGTGGAGACTAAAGAGATACCAATAAATCATCTGGAAAGTCATTCTGGTACACTCTTGAACATTTAATTATTTGAAGGAGAATTCATTACAAATGTAAGCAGATTTCCAGTACAATAAGTAGGCTGAAGCTGACCATGAATTAAGACTGGGATGCGGAAACTGAACTATCTTTACTTAATTTAATATCCTCTTGGTGGGGAGCTGAGTTCAATTACCCATGCATATCCATAGTGCTCTGAACCTTAGAAAGGTTTGCCAGGGATAACTTCCAAATGTTTATTCATGGAGGTTTTGACCTCAGAGTTATTCTGTGCTGTGCATCAATTAAACAAAGAAGGAAAGAAAGGGGGGGGGGATGAAAGGAGGGAGGAAGGAGGGAGTTGGGGGAATAAGGAAACATTCAAACAGAATTATTTATCATTCACTAGGAATTTATTGAAACAACTATCTCATAAAGGTGGGCCATACTGTTTTGGAATGACTAAATTGCCTTATTTCAACCCAAAGTAGCAATTATGTATCAGAAAAACCAAATAGTAACAGAGTAATTTTAAACTTCTGTGGCTTTAGAGCTTGACATTGTTTTCAGTCATGTCACTCGGAAATGATCACCATTCTCTAAATACCATTATACAAACAATCCAAGGACTTTTCTCCACATTTCACGACTCTGTCCTGCATACGAGAGTAATGCCTGCATATAGTAGCCACTCAAAGTATTTCTGTTGAATGCCACCTGCTTTTATAGATAAAATCTAATCGGTTATCCAATAAAGCATTTCTGTAAAGGTCTGTAGCAGTTACAAGGTATGTTAATAATAATTTTATTTTATATATATATGCTAACTTAAATTTTCAAACAAAATAAAGAAAAAAATTAATTTTATGTGAAAAAAAAATCTTCTTTATGTTTATTGTCAATACTTTAAGAGCATTCTCCTCTCTCAATATAGACACACAGCCCGGCTGGGGCTGCTCAGCGGTTGAGCATCAACCCAAGAACCAAGAGGTGATGGTTTGATTCCCGGTCAGGGCACATGCCCGGGTGGCAGGCTCGATCCCCAGTCGGGGGCGTGCAGGAGGCAGCCGATCAATGACTCTCTCATCATTGATGCTTCTATCACTCTTTCCCTCTACCTTCCTCTCTCTGAAATCAATAAAAACATATTTTTCAAAAAGACTCAAACCCTACCACTTAAAAAAATATAGATAGATATAAAATAGAGACATGTGATATATGCTCTTTTGGCAGCTGCATTTTCAATTCAGTAGTATGTTGAGGATATTTTTACATTTTAAATGTCGACAATATTGCATACAGGTCCTCAGAATTAATTTCAGGCTACGTAGGATTCCATCATAAAATATGGACTTACCATATTTTACCAAACTATTTCCTTATTGTGTATGATTAAAGCATTTCACTTCTCCCCTTTTATAAACAGCACTGAAATCAGCATCCTTTTGCATTTATCTTTTCTCACATGGGCATTATCTCCTTAGAAGGCCTCAAAGTGAGATTTTTTTTTTTTTAATATATCTTTATTGATTTCAGAGAGAGGAAAGCAGAGGGAGAGAGAGACAGAAACATCAATGATGACAGAGTCATTGATCAAGCCCGCAACCCGGGCATGTGCCCTGACCGGGAATCGAACCCTGATCGCCTGGATCCTAGGTCGACGCTCAACCGCTGAGCCACGCTTGGCCGGGCAAAGTGAGATTCTTAAATCAAATGTATGTCCATCTTTAAGGGTATTGGGTCATAGTGCTAACTATTTTATGTTTTTATAAAGGTTGCTTTTGTGTAAATATATCATTTCAATTTTGGTCTTCAGTATAAACCTGCTATGAGACTGTGAGGAGAAAGTATTATAATTTCATTTACCACTTAAGGGATCAGCAGCTTAGACGAGCACAACTTCTCCTCCCACAGGCCTCCCCGATGCCCATCAACACAATGTGCTTTAATTATGCTTTTAACTGTCAGATTTCCTCCCTGACTGTGAATCTGAGGAGAGAAGCATATCTGATTCCTCTTTATAGCCCCGGGACCTGTCACAATGCCTGGTAAATAGTCAAATTTTTGTGAAAGTGACTTGCTCAGTGTCACACAGAAAGTTAGAACAAGGCTAAGATTTTAGTCAAGGAATATGATTTTGATATGAGATGCACAAGAAATGAGAAGAAATGCACAGCCCAGAGCTCTCAACTTGAGTTTAATAAACCTGAGTTCTTGAGGTGCAGAAAACTTGAGAACCATAATATTAAGATCCTTCTAAGAAGCTTCACTGTAACCTTTCATCATGTACATAGTTTAAAAAACTCACATAAACATTCCCCAAATCTTGGAGAACAAATCATTCCAGAAAAAAAGG
The DNA here is from genome assembly GCF_964146895.1 of Miniopterus schreibersii. Lineage (NCBI taxonomy): Eukaryota > Metazoa > Chordata > Mammalia > Chiroptera > Miniopteridae > Miniopterus > Miniopterus schreibersii. Next base: position 77,407,043 of record NC_138106.1, on the reverse strand, counting down.
AAGGTGACGGATTCCCATACTGATCTGGAATTTAAGTGATCTGAGATGTTGCTCTACACATTCCCTTACTGATTCTCTAACTTTGGGCAAAATACTGAGCCTCTTTCTCTACTTCAGAATCTAACCTTAAATGCCCCTGCCTATTTGGGTGGGCAGTTTATTTCTGAAGGGATTGCATATTAATAAATAACAGCTATAGCAAAGTAAGAAAAAAATAAATGCTTTATTCTTTTCTAAAAGTTAATTCAATGAGTTCTATCTACAATAAAATGTAAGGTTTTAAGAATAATTTTAAAAGATATTTAAGTACGGAGAGTGAGTCACAGAATGATCAAATATAAATAATTTTCAACAATACAGATTTACTTTATCGCTTCAGTATAACAGTATTAATTTATTTTACAAATCTTAAATACTTGGGATTGTAGAGTTTTAAATCAACTTGCTTAAGCACACGTGGGACACCAATTAACATTATATATTGCAGCCCGATGCTATTATATTTTGAAAGAATCTGTATAAATGGAGAAGAAAGGGGATTTAGTTAACAAGAGTTATGAGGAGACAGTCAGGAGATTCTCAGTCATGGAACAATTTCAGAGCTGAGATGAATGGGAGGAAACAATAACTGAGGTGAACTGAAAACTCAGAGAAGCCTATAAAGTCCTACAGACTGTGTTGTACACACCCTATTACGAAACATTTTCTAACTCAATCTATCAGGAGACTTATGCTTTGCAAGCACATAGCTATGTTTCTGTTTTAAATATAAATAAATTGTTACTGTCTCATAAAAGTTCACAGGCTTCTTTGCTAAATCACATCTACTGTTCAAATGAAAAGTAACTCACCAGGCATTGTACAAAATATTTTCTCTGTTCTTTGTAAGTAAATAAACTATAATAGTATGGACCACCAAGGCAATTGATTTTTTCTAAAATAAGTTTTTTAAAATGAATCAGGGTATCCTGAGAAGCTTTTTTCATTAGTATCATAATATAACTAAAAGCATACATTTGTCACACTGCATTCATTTACATATAATTTTTATATGAACAGGAAAAAAATAACAAAGTCAAAAAATATTAAACTTAGAAAACATTTTTAATAAGAAAAATGCTTTTTTTTTCTTGTAACAATAGTATAGATATTAATTATCATGGCTAAATGAAGTCAACTAAATTGCACCTTTGTTTTTCTACTCAAGCTATTCTTTACCAACATTATCTAGGTTGAAAGCAAATTCAAAATCAAAATATATACCAACAATGATTTTGAAGATTTTTAAATCCCAAATAATCTTTCAAATCCATCGAAAGCAGATACATCCACTTAGGAAAGCAAAGTAAGCGTGGGCCCTGCACTCAAACGCCTCATACTGTGTATGTATTAATTTAGGCAGGGTACCAACTCCTCTGTGCCTGCGTTTTCCATCTTTAAAATGAGGATACTATTAATACACAACTCCAAGGATGTTATGAGGATTACATGAGATTAATCACATAAAGCACTTAGAAAAATGCCTGTACATTAGTATTATAATTATGAATTTAATAATTTAAGATATTTGTCTAATAAAAAATAATCCTTTTTTGTTAGGCTACATCCGGAAGCTTTTCATTAAAATTATTACTAATACATCTTCCGTAGGTTTTGTCAGAAAAATGTGTATTTAAATCAATATAGCAAAGCCTTAGAAACAAGTAATTCTGAGGCTAACTATATATTTTTCTTATTTCCTCCAAAACATTGATTCTCTATAGGGGCAATAACCCTCCCTCTTCCAGAAGATATTTGGAATTGATAATTTTGGTTGTCACTCCTGGGAGGGGGTGAGTCCTGACACAGTTGGTATGGGCCAGGGAAGCTGCTAAATAGTCTACATTGCACAGGAGTCCACTGCCATGAAGAATTATCACACCCAAAATGTCAATAGATCTGAGCATGAGAAAATTTGTTCTAAAGACCTGGTTCTGGTCTCAAGATAAATGCTGGGTTCAAATGACAAAAGGGAGGAAGGGTTAAAATTAGGGAGTAAAATAGATGTTGACTTGGGAACTCATTGCCTAAACTGCCCAGATTGGTGTAATGACTGCAAGCAACTTCCACCCCATCAAAAAGACACTTTCATTATAAAATACTACTTGTCACTCTCTACTTACTGGCAATGATGGTTTAGGATCCCAAAGTAGATGTTACAACTTAAGTGGAAGACTAAACAGTGTCAGCAAACCTGGGAAAAATTTATATCTCAGAGATGATAGAGACAGAAATGAACAAAAACGATGGAGATATATATAGATAATATAGATATATATGGCAAAGAGAGAAATAAAAAAATAATGAATGAAAATAATAGTTTTCAATTTCTATAAATTCAAATTGCTTTGGCTTTATGCCAGTGACTGAAGTGAAACAAAGCTAACCCAAAGCCATGACTCTATGTCCATGGTCACAAATGTGGACGACACGGCGGCTTATCTTTTCAATAAACAGAAGAACAGAAAAACACAGAACTATAACCCCGATCAAACATAACGGACCCGCTTCCAAGAAGCATCTACTACTAACAATCACACTTTATGGCGAGTCCTATAAAAATATTGATTGTAAAGGGTGACTTCATACATTCTAAACCTTAGTGGCCCTATGTAAAGCAAAATTCGATGTTTCCTCTCTCCGCATAGAAAACTATGCCTAACACATACAAAACCCTATAAATGTGAAAACAGCGCTATTTAAAACAAGCTAAGAAATATTTCTTGGCAGGTCTCTTCCTGCAGCTGGATCTGACAGCCCAATTGTAAACCTATCAAAAAGGAGTTTGTGTAATGAACAGACACAGTGTTAAACAGCGCGGCGGCCACACTGCTTCAATTAACGTAATCCCGGTAGTGGGGAAGCGGCATTTGCTAAGCTCGCAGACAATGTGCTGGCACCGGGCCTCCGGCAGGAATCCCAAGCAGGGCCCTGCTTTCTGATCACCGCGCACCTTCCCGGCCCGCAGCGGTCACCGCATTAGGGGCCCGCATTTCCATACGCTCTAGACGCCCTGGAAGGGGGGCCTCGCCATCTACATACTGGATGAAAACAACAGGAAGGGTTCCTGGTCTCCTTCTGGGCAGGAGGCAAGCGGGAGGAAGGAGGGAAAGCTGGGCGAAAATGTTAAAGTTTCAAGTATCTTTACACTTTCTATTTTCCTTCAGAACGGCCAGAGATTTTAAAAAAATAAAAATAAAAGTGTTTTGAGACATTAAGGTAGGGAATGCCCCAGGTACTTGATAAATAAATAGGTTTCTTACACGCTAGCATGTTCCCTTTGAGAACTTACGATTATTTTCCTTAGGGATAAAGCCCGCTCTCATTCTCTCATACTTAAAGGCTTTTCTGAAGCCTTGGAAATCCCTCTCCAGATCTTGCATCTCCTTCACTGAATTGTTTACTGAGGAAAGAGATAATATAGAAAAATCAGGTATAAGATGTAGCTTTGCAACCAAAAGGGAAGAGGCCCATTTTCTATTTCTGGCAAGCGCAAACAAACTGCGATCAGGATTCTTATTTTCAGAATGCAAGAAGCAAAACTTCCTTTTCTTTGCACCCAAACAAGCATGCCTTCCTTCCAACAGCACATCAGGTGAGCTTTTTGTCTGGGTCTTCTACGGAGCATACAGCTTACTCTGCAATCAGTGCTGAAAATCAGAAATAAAGATGAACTTCGGATGAACTCCTTGGTATGTCTTCATTTCTACCCTAAAGCAAGTCAGATGATTTGCAGTATCTGTTACACAGGAATTTTTTTTTCAGGCATCACCCCCACAATGTTATCCATACACCTCCAGGTTAACAGACTAAACCGCTGGGGCTAATTAACTAGTTTGGCTACACAAAATCTTTTCTGCTTTTAATTACATTAACCTAATGTGACTTGAATTCAGCAGACCAAAAACGAAACCACTAATTATATTAAGGGCTTCAAAGATGATTTCAAATTGCCAGCCACCAAACTGTCATATAATTTATCTCAGTTCCTTTAATAGATTTTTGCATTCAAAATCTGTGTTCCTTACTAGAAATACTATTTTTAAAATACGTGAGAACGATGCATTAAAAGAATACTGATTTAGAATGCTAAAGGAGAGATATGTTAAAATTATATCTATTTATATGACACGTAGGTGTCATCATACCAGTGAGATACTGTGCAGAGCTTAATTTTTAGATTTTCTAAAAGATTAAAGGCTCAGAAATATTCATTTACAACAGCCCTGTCTGATAAACCCTGTTTGACAAACAAGGTTAACATGATGAGTAACATTTCTAGAGGACCAGGGTTTAGAAATTATTTTTTCTGAAAAACTTGATTCTTTACTACTGTGTCATAGTATTTTGCCAAGTAAACGAGATGAGGGGCTTTGAATTACAGCCTAGGGTATCATCTTTAAACAATTCACTACTAACTCTTTGGCCAGGATATCTCTTCATAGTGTTGCTGTCAATTCTGCCTGGCTCTTTGACCCACAGAACAGCTATCGAGCTGCTGTAAATACAGGAGAAGTGCTTTTCATGGATAGAAGACTCCTTGATGACAATGAGATGCAGGTACCCAGATGGCCAGGCACAGCCCCCAGACATTCTCCTTGTTGAGATGAACTGCAGGACAGTTTTGGACGGTCCCTAAGGACTCCTTTCAACAGAGACATGGAAAGAAGAATCACAATAACAGCCTTTTTTTTCCCCTTTAAAATTTAGCATGAATTCAACAACAACAACAACAAAAACAAAAAAAAGATAATTATTTGAGCAGGAAACAGAGTGAGAAAGAAAGTGGGATAATACCCATTCCTCTGCAACCTGGCTTCAAGAGTGGTATCAGCCTTCAATGTAAACAATTCAGATTAAAGCTTACCTTCTAACATACATTATAGTACCTTTTAAAACAGCCAGGCTTTACTGCATTCTAAATTGAGCAAAACCACTGGGGGTAGTGTAATTACATTATATAAATGGTAGATGAAGAATTGAATAAAATACACTTCCCACAGCAATTAAAAAATATATATAACCAAGTAAAACATAATTCATTTAATTCAAATCTTACACAATATCAGAGAAATTACAGTGTCTCTTATCAGGCAATACTTCTTGCTCACACCTCCAGGTAAGTAATTCAATACGAACACTTAACAGAGAAGCCATGTCTAGCATTAAATAATTTTGCGTTTTTACTAATTATGATTTAATATCAGGAGGTACTTTATATTTCTGAATGTACACGTTAATAATTTTGTTGTTTCACTCTTTGGAACCTAAATTTTAATGTAATTGGTAATCAGACAAAAATTTAAATTTTTGATAAATCTTCATTATCAAAAGGGAAGGGGAGGGCAGGAAGTGATGAACCAAAGAACTTATATGTATATATGCATAACCTGTGGACAGACAATACTGCTGTGAAGGCCTGGGGAGGGGAGGGGATGGGAGCAGGGTGGAGGGGGCCACTGGGGAAAAACTGAGCAGCTGTACCCCAAAGAAGGGCTAAACTAAGAAAAACAGATTGCCTACTCATATTTACATTTTTTTACTATAGATCACACACACACACACAAAAATGGATTCAGTCAGAGTTCAAATTGTGAAGGGTTTTCACCAGATGTTAAGTCCCTCCATATCAAAGCTCATCTCCTCCTTTAGAGCCTCCTTAAAGTGTAAATAATGTTCTTGGGATTTGCAACAACAAAATCTTATGTCATAAAAGGATTTTGGGGGTAAGTACATATTCATTGTAAAGAAAATACAAAAATAACAAACTGAAAGCAATCAAATGACCATTCTACACTTTTTTTGGTGACATTAAAAAACACACACGGCATTACAAGACAGCCTTCACTTGTAATAGGTCTTTCAACTGTCCTCTTAGGATGGGACTGAGGGGAAATGGGCAATCAGGATCTCTCCATCGGCGACCCGTATCTGCTTGGGCTCCATGCGTACAAGAGAACATGATCCAGTGTCAGCTGTTTGCTGGTACACTTTACAGTACCATTTAAAAACCAACATGATTTCAGGCAGGAGTTTAAACACACTTGATCATCAGAGAAAAGCAACAAGATACTCATGCAGAAATAGCAATTATCCCAGTGGGAACCCATGGCTCTCTGCGCTGCTTGGGGAGCTGCCAGCTGAGAACACACGCCTGGGAGAATTGCTGCCCAGGCCTATGGCAGCCGTGTCTCTCTGTGATTTCATTTCTCCTCCTGAAGTCCTCACTTCTTCCTTACAGTGACTTATAAATTGGTCGTTGGCTGTTTGCTGCTGCAGGAGCACACCTAGGATAATTTGATTATAGGCTGCCCTGGGAAGAGCTGTGTCGCTAATTGCAGGTAAGTGGCAGCCACCCTGCAGAGAGACTTAGTGAAGTTAAAGGGAGAGGATGATTTTCTCCGTGAAGCTATAAATTACCACCTTTCCGTCTATCTAGTTTATATCACCAGAGGACCACTTCATGAATCCTGATTTTAACAAGGAATGAAAGAAAGAAGAAACTCGGTTTCCTTCAAACGCGCCTGTTCTGCTTGTTTAAGTGGGGCTCAGTGTCCACATGAAGACATGGATTTGGCATTTTTCTCCTGGACACCCATTTTGCGGAGCCAGCCAGAACGACGCAGCCTAAAGCAATCAGCTTTATCGTATCCCAATCCAGGAGCAGACTGAGTGCTGGTAAAGTGGGGAGGAGAGCACACGAAACAGTGGAGGCTTTCTGCTGATCCCCCCGGGGTCTGGTTCCCAAGTCATTAAGATCAGAACCCAAAAGCGAATCCTCTAAAAAGGAGGCGACATAAAGCGTAGTTCTGGAACAAAAACAGCCTTTGCTATCTAGCTCCTCAAAGTTAAGAGAGTTCATTGGTTTTTATCGAGGTGAAAATTCTGGGTGTGACATGGTAGCACTCTGCATGCATATGAAAAATTAATTTAGCTCACGGCTATTAAAGTTAATGTATAAGTTCCTTCACAGGTCTCGTGAAACAATGTCCTGCTGTTTTAAAGGTAAAAACAAAGTCTTATGGGCAATTTTCATTTCCTACAAAACTAGGTTTGCTTTTTATCACCTCATCTGACCATCTGGCTATAATTCTGAATTTACATACAGTCACTGTTAGGACGGCCTGAAATAAAAATCCAGGGAGGAATTATGACTCTACTCAAGAAATAAAGATGATAAATGCTCATAGTATTTGAGGGGCGAAAAGCTCATTTCCAAACACTTGGCTCTTTCGAGTTACAAGCAGACCAGCTGAAAATACTTTTCAAACAGTAAATCCCCTTTTCTCTCCATGGATTTTTATGTTCAGGTCTTCTCTACAATTTTGGTCCAGTGTGAGAATTTCTCTCACCAAGTGCCTTGCTAGGATAATACCTTTTCCAGACACTGTATAATTTGTTACTCTTGAAATTTAAATTCACTTATATATTCTGAAGAAGACATATAACCAAGAGAGAGACAAAGTCAAATCAAGGTTGAGTATGCAAGGGATTCTTGGGTTCGGAGTGAATTTATGGAAATCAAATAAGGAAATTAGGAAAGGTTAATCACTTTATGGAAACATTTGTAATTTTCAAAAATAAAAAAAATCAATAAAAGCATTTAATACCATTTATTACGATTCTATACAAGTAAGGGTAGCTACAAACTGGAGTAAACAGTCATTCTCAATCTTTGGTCTTTAAATCCCAAAGAATGGAAGGAGAGCAAGAAGAAACTTGTAAGTGACAAGCTTAATTGATTAATCAGAGTCAAGGCTCATCAGACCAGGGTCACAGAGACAATATCCATAAGGCCAGTTGCTCACTGGCTTTTATTGATTGTAAGAATATGCCAGAGCCTAGCTCAGTTATCTGGCAAATGTGTGCTTCATTTCATAAGACAGAGATAATAACATCCCTCTCCCCATCACTTCACAAGTTAAAACAAATATATCTACGTACTCCCTAAGAGAAAGCAAGTAAGGTTATTTACACATGAGACAGAGAATAAAATCTTGGGAAGAAAAGTTTGAGCTAGAGTTTAAACAAACTCTTTTTTGGGGTTACATTAAGCTTCAGAATTATCCACGTGCACTTTTCACTATTTCCTGAGAAATAACTCATGAGCTAACAACAAATTAAAATAAATGCAGCCCTGCTGGAGTGGCCCAGTGGGTTGAGCATGGTCCCATGCACCGAAAGGTTGTGGGCTTGATTTCCAGTCAGGGGGCGCACATCTGGGCTGCGGGTCCGATGCCAGTTGAGGAGGGTCTGGAAGGCAACCCATCTCTTTCTCTCTCTTTCAGCACGTCCTTGGGTGAGAGTTAAAAAAAAAAAAAAAAAAAGCATCCTGCTGTCTTGTATCTATAGTTACCCATGAAATATATTTGTTTGAGACAATCTTTCTCAGTCATAGATGGTTCAGCACCCAGGCCAACACGGAACGTACTGAACAGAAAACGCAGAGCAAAAAGTATTAATGGTGTGAAGGATTTCAGTGTTTTGAATTCCTCTAACCCTAAGTCTATGAGTTATATTGTTTAAGCTTTGGGTTAAAATTCAGAATTTCATGAATTCTAGCTTGCTTCTGTACACACCTAATTAGGATATTCCAGCATTAAGTGATGGGAAAGGTTCTGGCAAAGTGATGTCAGCCAGTGGAAAATTAAGGAGCAAGATAGTCAATTTAAAAAAAGAAAACTTGATCTATGTACTTGTCTTTCTCCTGCATAGAATATAAATTCTATATGGCAAGGAGCTTGTCATATCTAATATCTAGCACACTTGCGTAGAAAGCACGCTATCAGATTTTTTAAGATATGAGAAATTGGGTGCAGTATATTGGACTCTTTGATTTCAGTCATTATCTCTTCGGAAAAAGGCTTGATATTTTACAATTCGTTAAAAGTATACTATTTTATATTTCCTTGTAGAAGACAAATTCAAATTCTGAAAACTTCATACCAAATTAATGAACAAATTTCAATTCTTTGATGTTTTCATTGGAATTTTTAAAAGACATAAAAATTGCAAAAACATGAAAAAAACTATGTCCTAAGTATAAAATGACTTCGATAACTTTCTCCACAAACAAAAATATGTCAGTAAATCTGTGGTAAATTTCATAAACGTACTAACATTTAAGCGCACTGCAGTGTATTCTTGCTGTAATTAATGCATCAACATGTGCTGTACACATGACATGGCTACACGTGTCGTCTTTCATTTTTATCAGTCCCACGGGAGAGGTAGAGTTTCCTGTTGGGGATGGGAAAGCTAAGGCTCAGAGAACATCAGAACTTGCACCAGATCATTTAGTAAATGGACTGGAGCTCCTTCTATACAGATCCAAAGTAAGGCTTCTATAGAGCACTTTCTTTTGGACAGAAAACAAGAGCTCACATTTAGTTTGCTTCCCACTCCACCGACTACAAACTAGCAATGTCTTGCGAATGTATAGCTCTTGAGCGGAGGCCCAAGGCTTGGGGAAGAAGCAGGTGCTGTTGGGGGACCTCCCTGGGGTAGACTGATGGCCCTCCTTCCATCACAGGCATCTAAGCCTGACTGATCTGGACACTCGACCTAATTGCCATTAGCCTATCCATTGGGGGTGGGGGGTAGAGGGTGGGGGTGCATGTTTATACTTTACATGTGCATGTGCTATTTTTAGGAGGAATGTAGTTGGGTAAATTCTTACACTGGTTCCTATAAAGAGGAATGACTCTTCCCATATAAACATTTATCATTTACTATCATGGCATGTTTAAAATTTAAGCAGAATATTTATAAGCTTCCCTAATGAAGATGGGGAGATCTGACATGATCTTTCACGATCATGACGCACAGGGCACTCTGGTGACGTGACACGTCTTGGTAAGAGATGAGTGACACCATGAGTGTCAAAAGGCAGAGAAATAAGAAATAATGGATTCCTCGGTAAATTACACTTTACCCACTCAAGGAGACAAATTTCCATTATTTTCAACCAGTGTTATACAAATTAAGTTCAAGTGCCCTTAAAATTTTCCGTGCAAGAGATGCTGTCGAAGGCGACTTAGCATAAGCCCGTTTCTTAACATAAGCCTTTGAAGCCCTGTGCTCACCTAGACTTGTGAGAGTGAAGGAGAGAAACCCGGTGCCATCTGTTAGTAATTTTGCTAATGCACAGTAGATTATTTTACAAGTGTATGACTGATCATATTATCACATTCTTTGGGTTTAAAAAGATAAAAATTGAAATGGTCAGATGTTACCAATACTACCAATTAGTACTTTTAAAGCAGCCAGCCTTTAACAAAAGTGCAGGCTCGGCATTAGATTAGACAAGACATCATCCTCAGCATAAGGTTTGGGATTATTCCTCCAGAGCATCTAAATACAGTGACAATATGGACAAGATGAAGATAGATAAAGTCAAAATTACCCAATTACATAATGAAATGAAAATCCCAACCCCCTTTCACGTGCTCAGATTTAAAATAATTTAAAATTTGAAGAAGAAAAATCATTTCTTTTATTTCTATATTTTGGGCCATGTTTTAAGGAAAGGATGCCTTGTTTGAATCTACTTTTTTTTTTTTTTTTTTTGAGATTACAATTTATTCTGTCTCTGGTAAACATAAAAAAAAATATCTGGGCCATCCAGGAGCAAACACAAAAATTATAAGCAATTAGAAAGTAAACTTTTTAAAAACTAAGTTTACCAAAGAATATTTTGATATAATTTTCTCATATGTTTTCCAAATTACAGGTAAGATTTATATGCAATATTTTAAGATAAATTTTAAAACTATATCTTAAAGAAACATTTCATCTGTAATTAATTGAACACTGAAAATACACTAAACTAGTTAGAATACCATCCTTGAAATCACAAAAGATTGTACCTTCAATTTGGCAAGTTACTTTAGCCTATAATTAAAGGCAGTGTTCCAAGACAGTAGTAAAATTCCATTCCATGAGTCCTTGGCTATTTTGGAGAAATTTAATGGCCTAAACAAATCAATCAAGTTGTAAAGTGAAGAAACACAGCTGCTTAACGAACACACATTATAAGGAAAAAACGAAGGTCAAGACAATTATTTGTAAGTGTGCTTTCTATGTTAGAATATGAAGCTGATCTGAAATTCCTATGACAGGCTTGTCATCTGATCACATGTGTCCATTTTTTAGTTATAATGCTTCTGGTTAGTATACTGCATTTGATAATTACTTTGAATTATGAAGTGCTACTTTTTTTGGTTGATTACTCAAATTTCTGAGACACTTTCAACTTTCTTGAAGATCTACTCTGACTGAAGGGTCACGGATGCTAAAAAGTAGTATATATCCCATCAGGTGAGGCCCAGGGAACCTCAGGAGAGGGCAGAACTCCACATGGAAGGCCGTTTAGGCAGACCTGCGAGGCATTCCCCTAGGTAATGTAATGCTGCTTTGGCTGAAATGGACATCTGGGTGGAACTAGATTTGGAGGAAAATATTCAAAACTGTTTTAGGGAAAATCTATTTGGTAAACTAAAAATCAGAAGACCAGAATCAACCCAAGAGCTTTAAGACTACGGACAATCTACAGGTAACACGAAACAGAATAAAACATCAACACTGTACAATACCAAAACTGTTCAAGATTATTTTGATTTTTCACATATGTTAGGACTTCTACGCATATTGAAGTTTTTTACACTCCTTAGAGGAAACTTGAAAAATTGTTAGTGTATTGTTTCCTGAAGTCACCAAAGGTCATTTGTTGAACTAGAAAATATTTAGCCTCTACTACTTCATTTCTGTATCCAAACATTCTTGCACCCTCTCTGCAGTGCCTGAGTCAGTGTACATGGAGTTATAAGGACTTTACTAGGAATTGCAACTAGGTGTATAAAGGAATCCAGGCAAAAATGGCCATGCAGACTATAAATTATAAAGCCCCATAAAGGCATATATCACACAGAAGGAGACTCATATATCTGATGTACACTTAAAAATTGATCAAAACAAGATGTATCACAGTTTTATCAGTGTTGGTTTTTCTGGGTTTTTGTTTTTTGTTTGTCTGTCCTGTCCATAATATATCTAATTCAAAAGGGTCTCTTTAATTCTGAAGTTACAAATCTCTGGTCTCTCACTTCTCCAAATTATTACTATCAGTGTAGAATAAACATTAACTAGAAATCAAGATAGGAATCCTTAAAATAACACCTTACAATGAGGCCGTCATTGATAGCCTTCAAATACTCTCACTGCTCTGGTTTGATTCTCATAATAATCCTCATAAACAGTCAGGAAAGATTATTATCTTGATATTTTCAAAAATTAAAGGACTTGACCAAGGTCTAGTTGTTAGTGTAGTTTCTCAATGGAGTTTCAGACATAAGAGACTTTCTCCAGATGACCATAAGTTAAGTTTAACTTACTACTTAAATTGCTGTAACTTTTTATTTTTGAATGAAATTCTGAGGCAACCTAAGATAGACAATTACTTGAGATTGACTTAGATATGCTCTTTAAAACAAACTTGATAAAACAAAATTATGCACAGTTATTAATCAAACTGACAGAAGGTCATGTTTGTACCCAAGGGATACATAAACAGGTGAAGCTGTTAAACCCTACAGATTGAAACTACTACTTTTTACACTAGTACCACGATAAGAATTATTGAATTTAGGATACAACGCAAAATTGTATGAATTGAAACCAGTAAAACACTTTACCTGTGGATTTTTTTGCTAAGATATATCTTAATCAAATCTAAGTGTTGTATTAGAAGGGTTGACCAGTTCCAGTTTGTCATGGGAAGAATTAGAACAGAAGAAGAACGGTGTTGAGAGGTCTGGTCTTACTCCTGACTCATAGCACAGATCCATTAAGTCACTCAGGGCAAATGAACTCTCCTGACTTTCCTTTTCTTCTTAAAAATGAAGAGGCTTGTGTATTCACCCTCTCTCAAGTCAGCTTATTCTCTAAGAGCCCGTACCTGTAAGTCACACATACAGGAATATATTTACTCATATAATTAACCTGTATGCTATAGCTTCCTTCTGTTATTGTTAAGCCAATGAAAAACCATGCTTTAGGGGGGAAAATGATGTGGATGATACTACCTTTCAATTTTATAGGTGAGCGAGAAAATGAATATGTAAGTGTATATGAAAATAATGTCATGTATGCTCAGAGCAGCAACTTTACAGTACTGGGTATGTCAGAAGACATTATTCTGATTTATATTTCATGCATTTAACATTGTTTAAAGAAACATGTATTGAACTCTTACTATAAGACAGACACAGGGACAACAGTTGGCCTTTATGGGTCTTATGTATTGAAGATGTGTGATATATAAATAATGAGCTGCCACAGATAAAAAGAAAAATATGTAGTGAAAGGCAAAGGCACAAATAACAGGAAGATGAATCTAGTGTGGGTGTGCACAGTGGGGCTTTGCAGGAGGCTCCTCTGAAGAAGTTGCCTTGAAGTCGGAACCTGAAAAATAAGTGTCAAATAAAGGGGGTAGAGGGCTCAGAACATTCCACGCAGAGGGAACAGCATATGCAAAGACTTTAATAATTTGGTAATTCAAACTCTTGGCATCCAAGTTTTTAAATGCACATGTAACTCAAATAATGGAAAGCTAGAGAAACACCCAAATACTCACTGGAGTTATGTTTATAATATTGTCACCTATACTAATGTCTGTGCTAGAATGGAGAATGCTTTAAGTTTATTGCAATCCTTTCAAAAGAGTATTTGGATTTCATAAGGAAGCCTGAAATGTTTGGATTTCTCTTTTCTAGTTTCAGTGTCCAAACGTGATGAGTGTATGTGTAACTATTTAAATAGAATTACAAGTTTTTGGAAAGTTTCAGGATGTTTTCTTAGGAAGATGAACCAACCTTTCTCAACCAACATACCTCATCCGAATCACAGCATTTCTCCATGACGATAAGAACTGCACATTACTAGAAAAGTCCATTTACTACACACAGTGGCTGCCTTAGGGCACTGGGGCTTCATTCTCTCGTAGAATTCCAGTTGACTATTGCATTTCACAGTAAAGGTGTACATAGGACTCAAATTAGCTTCTTAATATTAGTATTAATCTAAATACTTGATTCACTCATCATATTCACCAACACTAAATACTCATGGCAATTCTGAAAATGTGGAAATTTTCTCACAGTTGTTTATCAGCTATAGATAGAGCTTTATAAGATACATAAATGCTGGATCTCTTTTCATACACATTTATATGGTCTTCTTGTTTATTTGGAAAAGTGAAATTGTTATGACACAAGCAGTTTCTGATTTTTCTTTTCCATTAAGGTTTTGATGACTAAACATATCCAGAGTTCAGACAGGTATACAAACAACAATAATAACCAGAACACCCATGAATATAGAGTGTGTCTCCATTTACAATGACAGTTAACATATATTTTTCACTGGATTCCCACAATGAAACCATGAACCAATATAGATATTATCAGACAATTCCTTCACAAATGGAAGTAATGGAATTTATAGAGATCAAAATGTCAATAAGATCATGTGTTTAATAAGTATTTAAACCTGAAGTTATAATGTGGTGCTATAATGCCTAAGATTATATTTTATTCTATTAACCCACTGTATTCAAATTTGAAAATAAAGGAGGATAGGCCATAAATTTACTTTTTAACTCAATTCTTCAGTCCTATGATTCATATAATAGATTTATATTGATTTAACTTAAATTTAAATCATGGCTGACATATTTATTTCTTTAAAAAGATAAAACATATAGTGTAACTCTTCATGTAAAATGGACAGAAAAAAAATTCTGGTTCACTACACGGGCTTCCTTTGACCTTCACACAACAGAACTACATACGTATTTAACTTGCAGGAACACAAATTTAACTTCCCAGGGAAAAGGGGCTCTATGATGTCAGCTACACTGAGTATGCTGATTTCCTCTAGGGGAGGAGAGAGGGAAAGGAAGCACAGACAGTGAACAATGGAAGAAAGTGGAGGACCAGAGGGAAGCACAGCTCCAAGGGAGGGAGGAGCAGATGGCGAAAGGAGGAGCCACGTGGGAATCCGGGGAAAGGCAGCAATTGGCAAGGAGAGGGCTCGATGCCAAATCTGCAAAGGATCCAGAGGACACTGGGGATCTGGACGGGATGTGAATCAGCCGCTATTTACCAAAATATCACACCAACAAAGGAAAGCAAAGATACCTATAAAGACACGCAGGAAACAGAAAAGTACTGGAAAAAGAACTGATGACATGTTGCATTTTAACAATTGTGCCTCTTTAGCCTGAGACTGGGAAGTGTTAAATTATTATTTTTTGTATAACTGAATTTTTTCTCCTAACTTCAGTAATACTTTTCTAATCTTTAACTTGCTTATGACAGAAATTGTATTCTTTACACTCTTCTATTTACTTCAACTACTTTTTACTTACCTTGTATGAATGTGATTTCTCATTCACATATAAATCAATTCCTTCAAGCCATCCAGGCTTAGAGTGACCAACTGTCCCAGTTTTCCCAGAATCAAGGTTTTTTCCCAGGACTAAGGGTTTTCAGTGCTAAAACCCGACAGTTCCCAGCAAACAAGGATGGTTGGACCTCCCATGTAAGTAAAAACCTAAAGAAGAGGCTACTAAATAAGCTTTTTCGTTATGTGAAAGCATGTTAATACTGTAAGTTTTTTCCTTATTTTTCAAAGAAGAATAAATTAAGTCTTAACACAGTTATGTGGTAAGTAGGTGACATCGACAATGACATGATTTCTGTTTGGACTATGGTTTTGAGGGAAATAAATAACTTATAATAAAAGTATTTCCCCATTATCCAAGTTATTCTTTTCAATTAAGCAAGCCAAAAACAAAATCTATAAGACAGAGAGAATATTTGTAGCATGCTCCATTGAGGACAGGCAGGAAAACCAATAAAAAATTCAAGGCACAGCTTATCTCAAGGAATAGCACAAGTCATTCAAAATCCTTTATGTCACAAAGCCACACACGTAGAGGATGGGAAAAGCATGTATTATTAACCTCTAAATCTTAGCTTGAAAGCTAAGAATTTCAAACATGAAAAGATGAATGTCACCCTGGCCAGTGTGACTCAGTTGGTTGGGTGTGATCCATGCACAGAGAGGTTGCTGGCTCGATTCCCCGTCAGGGCACATGCCTGGGTTGCAGGCTCCATCCCCAGTAGGGGGTGTGCAGGAGGCAGCCGATCAACATTTCTCTTTTGCATTGATGTTTCTCTCTTTCCAAAAACCATACTAAATTTTTCTTGGGCCTTTTTGAGTCTACTTGTCGGCTTTTATTCAACATAATCCTGTAATTTTTCATCTTTTACATAATTAAGACCTTTTACAGTCTAGAAAAGTATTTGTGATGTCTACTTTCAACTGTATTTACCTTTCTCTTTAATTCAAGGGCAACGTTAGGTTTTTGGGTTTTTGTAACATGAACATTTTTTTTCAATATTTGGTATTACTTTTCTTCTCACTCTTCACAGTCTCAGTTTGACAACCTTACAAGATAATCTTGAAAGTTGGTACAATAGTTCCAAAATGAAAACAGTACATCACTTTTTATAAGGTATATCTAAATGTTGTTCTATGACGAAAAGAAGTCTTTGGTCCTCTGGTTCATCTCTATGAGAAATTTCCATTTATTGATAATAATGGATATGACTAAGTCTCTGACATCTGAAGTAAATCTATTTAATCCAGCCTGCCAGTTAAACAAACTACTTCTATTTCTCACTCTAAATATAAATACTTATGTTTAGAAAAAAGACAAACATCATCTAAGGCCTCCTTCAAATTATTCTCAGAAATACATGCCAACAGAGTTCTAAGAGATTCTTCTCCAGGTAGAAAAATAAGAAAATGCTATTTATATATCCCTGGTTTACAATCATCATAGATCTAAAATTTGGCTCAGAATCCAGGTCAATATAAAAAAGAAATGACTTAACATCAAAAAATACAGGTGCAGCTACAATTCAATTACATATTTCCCCTTTTCTGTAGGGCGTGTCTTTGTTCTCACAGCTGGGAGAGACGTACTTTAAATTTTCAACAAAGAAAGTCACCACATTAAAGAACTCTAGAAATTCCTATAACCAGAACTGTAGCAATAACCGTGCAATCTTCAGTTGCCTTTCATAAGGATATTATGGACTTTAATCTCCTGTTTCGTCTGTACTCAACACATTTGGCAAAGTATGTGAACAACAGAAATGAAAACAATCATGTGAAAACAAAGCTCACATAAAATATCTAATAGCCAACATCTCTTAAGAATTTATTTTCAATTGGGGGGGGGGGGAAGGAAATAACATTGGTCATTCTGTTTCTGTTTTAAGTTTCTGTTTTGATTACTTAATTTCAGTTTTGCCTAAAGGAAGAAAATAAAACAAAAACAATTACGATCTAAATAAAAATTGTAATTTTAAACCGAAACTGCTGATTTTTAATCTATTCATTTCCCTGCATATATAAATGTGCATTTTACCTCTAGTGTTTTATCAGTTTAACAGTCATAATTTACACAAAACACACAGATGGTCTTAGAAATAGTAAAAGTTTCAGATGTTACAACTTCCTAGCATATGGAACACTACCATGAATCATCATTTTGGCAGCCTTTAAATGATTTTAAAATTATTTATACATTAACATCTTGGCCTCATTTCATAGTCACATGTTATTGCAACTTTAAATTGTTTTATTGCTGTCTGGTGGTGGTTCTTATTATATTGACTCTAAACTACTAATACGTGGGGGAACTGGTACTCGATATTGACAGAATAGCACTCTCGAGACAGCAAAGGGTAAATGAAGATCCTATAATAAATTAAATATTATTGCATAAACCACAACATTTTTTCAAATTCAATATACAACACAACGGGATGTTCCAAGAACTATTTTAAAAATAAAATTTATTAGAGCGGTTTTCAACCCTTAACGTCACAAAAATGCACAGATACAAAATAAAACACACCCGCCCAAGCCAAAAGCTTTCTGGTGAATTTCATTTTCCTGTTTTTAAATAATACGTACATGCTGATGATTCCCATATTCCTCAAAACAGGCTACATTAGTCTGTGGTAAGAAATTCTCTGTGACTTAATACAACCAAGATTCATTTCTCATTCACTCTACATGCCCATCATGGGGAGCCAGATGTGGGTGGAAAGCTCCGCAACACAGGACTCTGGGGCCCAGGCTCTTGGGTGGCCTCCCTGCTGTAGCCTCACTACCTGGAACATGTGGGCTCCTTGGAGGCCACATGGAAAAGAGCATGCTGGAGGCTCCCTCAGTAGTATTTAATATCTTTAATTTCCACTCACAGCCCATGAAGCTGAACTAGTCAAATTGGTCTGCCCCACAGCGAGGAAGCTGGGAAGCAGAGTCTTTCATCTGCCCAGAAGGAGGGGAGGACTGCGCAGTAATAAGTACTTGTTATGTCTACCACAACTCAATTTCTTCTCCAGCCTCAACCTCAACTCTGAATTTCTGACTCATGTTTCCACTGCTTACTTGACATTCGTAGATATCTAATACGGATTTCAAAATTATAGTGTCTAAAACTGAGCTCTTGATATCTTCCGCCCCAAATCTTCTTTTTCTACAATTAATGACATCTCAGTTAACGGCAACTCTAATTTCCCGCTGCTCAGACCAATGCATTAAGGTAACCCTTGACTGCTCTTTTCTAACAAGCCACGTCCAAGCTGTTAGCAGATTCTGACAGCTATTGCTGCCCAGCAGATCCAGACGCTCCCCACTGCTCCTCCCTCCCCTCCTAGCAGACTGGTCCAAACCACCATTTCCCTTTTGCCAAGATTGCTGAAAAATGCTCCCAACTGGTCTCTCTGCTTCTGCTATTATCACCCTTCTGTGGATTCTGCTGAGAAACCTCAGATGTTTCACACATCACTCAGCAGAAAAGCCAAACTATTTGCAAGGCTTATAAGGTCCTACCCAGTCTGGTTGGTTGTTACGCCTAATGCCATCTCCTCCAAATCTCAACTTCACTCATTCTACTCAACCCACACACACCGTTTTGCTCCTTTTTGAATCTGTTGGGTATGCCCTCCCATAGGTCTTTAAACCTACAGTCTGTTCCACTTAGAACACTGTTCCAGGTACCTGGAAAGTCCCCACCCTTCATTTTTTCCAAGTCTTTATGTGAAACACTCTCTAGCCATTCTATTCAAAACTGAGATTCTTTCCAATCCCCAGTCACCTGTCTACCCTACACTACTTTATTGTTTCTAGCACTTTCTATAGTCTAATTTACTACGTATTATATCAGGCACTTTGGTTTATCTGTATACTCAGTCACAGAATATAAACTCCAGAAGGGCACTCACTGGTAGCTGTCTAATGCTATGTCTCTAATGCTGAAACATTTTATCATTAATTTGTATTAAACACAAATAGGTCATCAGGAAAGACATGAGGGAGGAGGCTAATGATGGCTTTTGTGTGTGTGAATCATTAGGTCAGGGAAATGGGAGTTATAGAGAATGATCATTAAATGGCTTTAAATAGGCTTTTAAGAGAAAGGATTATCTTAGTTGTGCATAAATCTAAAAGGAATCTGTTAACAGTAATAAGAGAGGCATTTGTTCCTTTACTCTTCATTCCCCTGTGCTCTTGACTCCATTTCCCAAAACCAAGGTTTCCACATACGGTTCACTTTGTCGAGCTATAAAAGAATGCTTAAAAGCAGAGCTCGGTTACTCTTACCGCAATTCCTCAAATCACAAAAATCCTTTGAGATCCTCATTTTTATTCACATCAGTCCAGGAAAAATGCTTGGTTTTCTTTCAAGGTCCCTAAAACTTTGTCTACCACAACCTTCTCTATTTTACAACTCTTTAATTATGCTAACCTGCTAAGCGGTTGTTCATATATAGTGCATGCATTTATTAGGAATGTGTGGCCTGTGTTATAACCCTGTTCTTCTACAAGTTTAACACGGACATTCTCCTGGGTAACTTGGCCAGTAAATTCACAATGGACAGAGAGCGTGAGCAGAATAAAGAAAATGGTAAAGGGGATCAATCATAGAATCAACAGGAGCTGGTTGTTTAGGTGGCTTAGTAAACACCTTTCATGATACAGAAACGCAAAGAAAAAGGAGAGAGCCAGAGAATCAGTGATGCGAGAAGAAATGCATCATTCCTTACTGCAGCTACTACTCGGCTTGTATCACAACAGAATTCTGAAATCTAATAATCTAGTCACACAATTTTATTTTGGAATGAGTAAATCCATCATCAACCATCATTCAGATGAGATTTTATTTTCGAGAAACAGTACTGAGCTATTCTATAGAACAGAAAAGCAATTTAAAAAGCAGAAACAGACAAAATCCTGAGGTGACTTTCAGGGGACCTACTGGAAACATACTCAATGGCTGGTTCTTTAAGAATAATTTTTACTATAACCCATGGGAATGTGATATGCCCAGAGTTATGATAAAAATTAAGTGATACATAAAAGTGTTAACTTTTAGACATAACACAGAAATTATAGTTTTACTAATCTTCAAACTAATCGACATGCATTTTCCTCACTTATTTTCACGTTAATACAGGGAAAATTAAAATATATTTATTTGAAAAGAAAGGTTTAAAAAATGGGAGATAATGCAACCCTTTAACAGAGACCAGCAACTTGGCTTTTCTCGCTTCCTTTGGTGAAGCTGTTACGGGGGCCTGCAAGCGGTCCCCTGCCGAGCTCGGTACTCACGGTGATTCTTTCGTCCCTGTCGTCCAGGGGAGAGCCATCCTTCTTCCAGGAAATGGTGGGCTCGGGGTGGCCTCGTGGCGGCTGGCACTCCATCACGGCGGGCTCCCCCACGGCCACCATGACGTCGGAAGGATTTTGTCTGAAGTCATCCCGAAGTACTGCAGGAGCAAGATGAACCCGTTATAGTCAATGGTACATAAACGGTCCTTCCCACCGCAATTCAACAAAAGGACGTTTATTCTAATAAACCACTGCAGGGAGCTCTCTCCTGCACCTTGGAGCGTCTACAGCTACTTACAGGCCTGTGCTAGTCCACAGACCTCCGAGCTCATGCGAGCACCGCAGGGATCACTTGACGGGCTCCACGGGCCGGTGGGAAAGTGAACTTGGCTGCTCAGTGCCCTCCCAGTTAGGGTTCGGCTTATCTTTACTTTACGTGTCTTCCCTACATTTTCTCATCCATGCTAATGAATATAAGCGAATCCTTCTTTCACTTACATAACACACTGGGCTGATGCTTTCTAATATTAAATGAATTACATACACATACAAACCAAAATATTAAAAGCAAAAATTAATATACTTCCACTCATTTAATTCAGATATTTTAAAGATATTTCCAATTAGTGCAGAAGAACATATCATTATCATTTAAATATGCTCATTATAACAATTTTGGACATATTTGCAAAGTGAGCACGCTGAAGACACTATTTTTTTTTTTCATTATCGCTGAGTGAGGGTGAGTGTTAGGAGGCACCGATGATGACAACTACACTGCTACCAACAATGTACCTTTGTATGTTCTGTATTTTTTGGTTTTGAGTTTTGGTTTTTATGGGGGGGGGTAAGTATTTTTTCATTTAATTCTTAAACCTGTTCAGGGTGAGAGATATTATTAACCCCATTTATATTATTAACCCTATATTTTAGAGGAGAAAACAATTTATTACTGTAATTTCCACTGGACTACTAATGTAATATTAACATACTATAAAACAAGCAGTATTATTCACTTAGTATCTGTCAGAATAAAATGTGAAAAATAAACCAAATATGTATTTCGAAAATAGTTCACACAAGAAAATTGTCCTCCGTATCTTTTTAACATCAAAAAATTATGCCCCGGCCGGTGGCTCAGTTGGTGGGAGCGTCATCCCGGGCACCAAGAAGGCTGTGGGCTCGATACCCAGCCAGGGCGCGTGCCTCGGTTTGGGGTGCGATCCCCGGTCAGGGCGTGTGAAGGAGGCAGCAACTGATCGATGTTTCTCTCTCTCTCTCTCTCTCTCTCTCTCCCCCTTCCTCTCTCTAAACATACCCTTGGGTGAGGGTTAAAAAAATGAAATAAAAAGAATAAAGTAGAAAAAGTAAAAGAAATCACGAATTGTTTGGCATCAGCTGGTCTTCCAGCATCACTCTCGTTTCCTAGGCAGGGATCCTGAACACAGCCTCCCCCTCGTTGCAAAGCCGGCCTGGAGACGCCCACTTAATGCAAAGTCTAAACGCCTTAGCGTCTTTCTCCCACTCCACTACCCCCAGGGTACAATAAGGCGCGAACAAGTCTCGTCATCTAATTTGAAGGGGTACTTGAAGAGTTTCTTGGTACGTTCAGTGCGTAGATCTGAAGTGATAAATGTTATATTTTAAAACCTAAAACTGAATATCTGATACTACAGTTTTGCCCTGGAATGGATGTCTTCCCACCCAATGGCACTTTAAAAACTTTCACGAGCAAAGTACAAGACTGTGAAAAACTTATGCCAAAACGTGTTATTTCAAAAGTCACATATACGTTGGTATTCAAACCTTGAAGAAGCTTAGAGGTTTACAAAATTGTATATTTTCCTCTTGGAAAATTCTCCTTTTCTATCCTCTGTGCCAACGAAGCGCATGCATATAGCCGAGGAGGCCTTACCACCCGCGCACACAGCAGCACCTTTAATGTGCAGAGTGAGAAAACCCGGGACACTGTGACCATGCGGACACTCGGAAAATACCCCTCCAGAGAAACACGACCGCGCCACACTGGGAATTCCAGCTTCAGCGCTCGACGTTATTTATTAATAGATACATACGCACAAAGGTAAACCTTGCTGAACTGCCGTTACCACGTAATAAAAAATAAAAATAAAAAAACAGAGTAGGAAGACTTTCACTGTTCATAAATTTATATTACGATTAAGTGTTAAAAATGTACCACAAATGAAAATGTAAGGTTTATAGAAAAAGCAAATGGACTGACTTCAACAAACAGCCTGTGCCTTTGCTGGTCACGTTACTATCCCGTCATAACACCTCTGAAAAATTTTAACGCCCTTTGAAGACGCAAAAGTAAAATACTGTTCAAGTAAAAATAAATAATTTGCACAATTTTTCTACTCGGTAAGCTGAAAACCAACGGTAATACTATGTCTTATTTACAAATTGAGATCCTATCTCAAATAAACCAATGAATAAGAAAATGTCCTTCAAAAATATCAAAGGTCTAAGTCAGATAAATCAAAATTTCTTTTCGATTTACTATGTTTTTTGAGTTTGTCAGTATATAATGAAAAGCTAACAAAATGTAATCCATTAAAGATTGTTGCTTAGATATCGTTCATGTAATTATTTTTGCAGCTGTAAAGCATAAAACTCTCGCATTGCCTATGGCTAAAGGCAATCCTGCATACAGTTATGAATTTCAGATTTTTTTTTCTCTCTTCTATAAAAGCAACCTTTCTTCCTTAAACTTGTCCTGAACATTTCCTTTTGGGGGAAAATAGTATGTGTCACATTATAAAATGATATGAACTTTTAGTTAAATTATCCAATTTTCTCAATTCATGTGTATATTTAGGTAATTAAAAATTGAATTCAGATGATTGGCAGCAGCTTGGCAGAAAAGCCAATGATACCCGTAAGTATTCTCAAATACGACCTTTTCTGGAAAAAGCCTCTCCTTTTCTTTTCTAACATCTGTATTAATCAAAGTGTCTATTATGCTATTATGAAATGGTATGAATAGGATGAAATTCTAAAATTTGGAACTCACTTCTGAAAAAAGAATTTAATATAATTTGAAAAAGAGCAAATAACATGTATAATGTAGCCAGGCGGATATCACCTAAAATGGTGATAAATCAGAGTTCATTCTAATATTTCTTCCATATTTATGTATTTGTTTCATATGTTCAGGTTTGTACATGTACTTTGGCTCAACTGTTTCCTTTTTTTTTTTTATTCCATTAAATTAGAAGAAGCATAATAAGCTTCAATGAATCTTCAATCTCCCGGAAGCTCTTGTCTAAAAAAGTGGTTAACTGCCCTGGCCGGTGTGGCTCAGTTGGTGGGAGCATCACCCTGTACATAAAAAGGTTGCATCTTCCATTCCCAGTCAGGGCACATACACAGGTTGAGGTTCGATCCTCCATACGGAAATGTCTGTCTGTCTCTCTCTCTCTCTCTTTTTCTCTCTCTCTAATCAATAAAAACATATCCTCGGGTGAGCATTAAAAAATAATAAAAAATAAATAAAACAGGGGTTAACTAAAATTTATCCTTTAAAACAAAACACAATTATTTGTCATTTTGAAAAGCTAAATATCAATTTTAATGCAATTCTCAGAATAAGTAAAGATGTTTTCCAAAAAGGAGTCTAAAATTCAGTGACAACTTTGAGATCTGTTTGGGTAATGTTGAGAAGACAGGAAGCAAAGTGGAAAAAAAAAGTGAAGTGTTAAAGACAGGTTGTTTCAAGTATAATGCAGACTTTTATAACTGTAACACTCTTTAAAAGCACTGTGGAAAATGTTAGGACTGAATGAAACGTAAAGTTATTAAACAGGTAGAGGTCTTTGACAACATCTAATCCATCCCATGAAATAGAGGCAACTGAGTCACAGGAAACGACACTAGCTTGTGTTATTTGTCAGGAAGAGACCAAAAGAAAACACAGATATCCTGATTTCTAATGCAGCGCTCTTTAAAAAACAAACTAACAAACGAAATATCACTATTTTACCATAAAAAGCAATTCTCCTATCTAATCCACTGTATTTCCAACAAATCCACTCCATTATTGCAGAAGGCTCGATCTTCTGCGGCTGGACCTCAGTGCACTGCAGTCTCCTGACTACCCAACATTGGTCAGGCTCAAGTGTTCCTAAAATTAATTTTGTTCCCTAATCATGTGGTGAACATCTGTGAACTACAAGTTCACGAACCACAGAATCTCAATGCAGTCAGGGACCTGAGGGATGTGTGATACAAACTTTTTCTTTTGGAAATTAATAATCTCGGGCTCTTTGGAGGAGAAAGGAGCACCCTGCATAAGTAATAGTGATAGTAATGTTAACAATAAGAAAACAATGTTAGCAATGGCCAATGTTTATTGTACATCTACCCTGTACAGAACCATGCCAAGAGTCTACTCATCTGGTCCATAGAGCAGGTTATGGTAAAGTGAACTTATTCGTTTCATTTTACGGATGAGAAATTTGTAAATATTTATCAGCAGAGCCAGAACACAGATCTCCAGTCCACCAAGGACTCTTCTCTACAAACGTAGCCACCTACCTGATCTTAACAAGACAATGTTCACAGTTCTAAATACATGATATAATCAATAGTTCGGCCTCTCCACTGGAAAATAAGTGCAGTGAGAAATTTCCCTCCTGAAGGTGACCTGCCTCTCTCTGTGTGGGCTGCATTCTGGGTCTTCCTCAGACCCGTCCATGTGCGGAAGAGGCCACTTCCACCTTCCATGGGCACGTTAGGAATCACAGCTCATCATTCTGATCACGTATGTCATGCTCATACTTCTCAATGATTCTGCTTTATTTCAGCAACAAAATGACTAAAAAAGTTGTGCAATAGTAAGTGTTTTAATTAAATATGGGCATTTTAATTAGAAGCAATTATCTTGGGGAAAACAGAAGATAATACGCAGTACTGGATTTTTTTTTTCTACTAAAAGATTACTTTGTCAATGAAACCTTGCAGCAAATAGTTGTAAACTGCCAACTGGGGAAAGAAAAAAAAAAAATCAATGAGATCCTTTAAAAATAAGGCATATTAGAGGAAAAAAGTAAATGAGGAAGTATATTCCCAAAGACAAAGACACTTTAGAGACGCTCAGTAACAGCTTAACTTTATTACAATGGGCCACTTTAATGGCTTTCAAGCTTATTAATCACAAACTTTATCATTAGTTTTAAGTAGAGAATATATTACTTCTATGACATTTAAGGCCCACTTACATGCTGACATAAATGTTATCTAATTTCAAAACAATTACTATTCTTTCATTTAATACATCTGTCTTGAGCACATACTTTGTGCCGGGCTATCATGCTCCGACTTTGCTATTTTCCTTGCAGTGAAGTTTATATAAATGCTCATGTCTGTCAAGAAACAACAATCCTTACTCTATCATGAAAAGGCAATACGATGGGGTTTCATTGCAGGTTATTTTGTATTAAGATGTATGTTTTGGAGGGAAGACAAAAAGTGTATCATAAAGGCTTTTGTAGCTATTTATATTCCTACTTTGTAAACTTACAGCATTATCCAGAAGAGCAAAGTGTTATCTTGGGTACAAGTGTGTTCAAAAGCCCTGGCCAGTTCGCTCAGTGGTTAGAGCGCTGGCCCTTGGCCTGAAGGGTCTCAGGATGGATTCCCAGTCAAGGGCACATGCCTCTGCTGCAGACTTGATTCCAGGCCCAGGTCCGGGCAAGGGCAGGAGGTAACCAATCGGTGTGTCTCTCTCACATCCATGTTTCTCTCTCTGTCTCTCTCCCTCCCCTCCACTCTCTAAAAAAAAAATCAATGGAAAAAATATCCTCAGGTAAGAATTAACAACAACAAATGTGTTCAATATTCTTTACCATTTCTTAAAATAATAATTCCAAACTTTTTAAAACATTTCAACAAACAGGGAGATTGCACAGGAATATACCTTAACTTGTTGAAGAGAAAAACTAAAATGACATGTAAAATAATATTTTGTCAAGCATTATCCTCTTATACAATCATTTTCTAAAGCTAAGGAATTGATTTTTAAAATAATGCATGCAAACATCAATTCTGTATAAAGTTAGGATTTCGTCATGACTGCTTCTTAAAAATACATGTTCACTTCTTAAAATCTGGCATAATATATCTATGAATGTTTTTTAATAATTATGTCATCTTCTACTTATGTTTTTTATAGCATGCAACTTTATTTTTAAACATTAAATTATGCTGCGGTTAAGATCTTGGAAGAAAATACGCTGGTAGAAGCACTTATTTTCTTAATTACTAGAGCTTTGAAAATGTCAGAAACCTCTTATGCCCTACCCTAAGAGAGCAGTATTTTTTTCTTTAAAAATAAACAAAATAAGCCAGTCAGAGAAAGAAAAGTATCACATGATCTCGCTCATACGTGGCATCTAAAGAACAGAATAAACTGATGAACAAAACAGATCCAGAGACATAGAAGCATGGAACAGACTGAGGGGTCTCAGAGGCAAGGAGGGGGGTGGGGGGGGTGGGAAGAGATTAACCAAAGAACTTATATGCTTATAAGCATAACCCATGGGCAGACAATAGTGCAATAAAGCCTGGGGAGGGGGGAAGGGGTGGGGTAGAGGGGGTCAATGGGGAGAAAGAGAGGACACCTGTAATACTTTCAACAGCAAAGATAAATTTTAAAAAATATATCATACATCCTGAAAAGTTACAAAGTATGGATGTATGTCAAACACCAGTCAACCTTAACATGAGTGAACAGTATAAAGAAAGCACTGCAAACAGAAGGAGAAGCTATGACCAGAATAAAAGTAATTAATAGCAATTTATTTGTTTTCAAAACAATATATACACCCATTCCTGGTCTTTTAATGGTTAGAGTTACTTCCAGACTGGGTCCCAGCTTAAAGCATGTTCCCATTGTACAGAGACATCGCCACACAATGGCACTTCCTAGGACCCCGCATGGCTCTCTGCAGTCAGTTTCACGGTTCCATTATTTCACTTCAGGGATGAGCAATGCTACCAGATACTCCCTAGTGTTCATTACAGCGGCACTAAGTCATCAAGACAAAGGGAAGGGAAGCTTGGCATACTAGATTTAAGTTAAAATCTGTAATGTATTCCAGAGAAAGATGGACATTAATAAAGATCAACATTTATACAGTTAATATTCAGCAGACTTGAAGTCTAGGAGATCATAAAAAAATGTCCGGCC
Organism: Miniopterus schreibersii; assembly: GCF_964146895.1. Classification (NCBI taxonomy): domain Eukaryota; kingdom Metazoa; phylum Chordata; class Mammalia; order Chiroptera; family Miniopteridae; genus Miniopterus; species Miniopterus schreibersii. The sequence continues at coordinate 77,379,040 of NC_138106.1, read as the reverse complement.
AAAGGCAGTCAGGTTGCTAACATCTTATGTCCTAACTTAAAGATGTCAGTAGCTTACTAGATGTTTGCATTTTACACACTTTGAACTAAACTATAAATTAAATAGATGTATTAAAGAAAAAATGCAGCATTTGTAAAACACCGTTTTATAAGTTGTTATTTGTAAATATATTTATTTAGGAGTCAAAAAACCTCCAGTCAGAAATGTCAGAATCACAACACACATCCTTCCACTATGCTGTGATTTTAATAGATACATTCCCAATGACTCGGTTATTTCCATACAAAACAGAGGGTTTTACACTATATCTTGCTAGGGTTATTATGAAGACTAATTATTTAGTGTTTGTACAGGACTTGCCATTTATATGGTGCATTACATCTGCAAAGAAGTATTACTATTAGTCACTGTGAGGAATTGCCAAATTTCTCAGCTGCCAGTACAAATGGAAAGGGAGACAAAGAATAGCATTGATGAGGGTTTCCAAGAGCCGGAGCAAAAGTCACACTCGGGAGTCGCCTGGCAGGTTAAAAAAACACCGACAGATGAGGCTATCTGAGCCTCGGGTCCCTGGCTGGGCCAAGACAGCCATGTGCTCTTTCTTTATAAAATCTAACTTTCTGTGCAGCGCCCTGAACCAAGAGCATCTTTGATCAAAGGAATACCCTCCTTCAGTCGTCGTCTGTCTGTCTGTATTAAAACGCCAGCCCCATGAGAACACGGCGTTGGTCTTTGCCATTCTGCACACCCAGGGTCCCGAGCAAGGCCCACGACACAGTCGGTGTTTCTAACACACCTTCGAAGGCCGGCCTGGGCCCTACACTCCCGCGTTCAAGGATCAGGGCAGTAAGCAGACAATAGACAGACAGACGCACACTAACTACACCAGGGAACTGTGCCCCGTGCCCTGAAAGAAAAGCAGAGGATACCGTTTGGGAAACGAAGGAAAAACATAATTTAGACTGGCCCTGAGGGAACCCAGGGGAAGTGACAGTTACACTGAAGCCTGAGAACTGAGTAAAACTGGTCCTAGAGAAACGCATGCAGGCGGAGGAAATAACTCAGGTTGGAGAAAAAGCTGGTACAGTAAGTGAACTTGAAAAGACTGGGACCCTGTGCTGCGGGGACAGGTGGACGGCCCTGCAACAGGAGGCCGGCAGGGGGAAGGGGCGGGTTTGCTGGACACAGCAGCCGTGATCGCAGCCGGGATCAAGGGTCACCTTTAACTTTAATTCCTGTGGGAAGCCACTTCAGTGGCTTTCGGGCACAGCTGTCTCAAGACGGAATTATCATATTTCAATATTCATTATAGCTGTTCTCTGAATGGAGAGAGACGTAAGAATGGACGTGAGGGTCTAATTAGAAGGCCAGTGCAGTAAGTGGGGGGAAATGATCAGGCTTTCAGACTATTGTGCTGACCTGGGTTGGGTGCAAACGGGGGACAGAGTGGACGTGTGTACTGGAGGTGGAAGTCCAAACGACCTCTCGAAGGGTTGAACTGACAGAGAGAAAGATGTCAGTAATGATACCCAGGTTTTGTTTTTGCTTTTGAGTAGCTGAACGTGGTATTTTTGAGGTATAGGAGGGTAGACAGACAACAGACAAATAAGTCACCCCAGGAGAAAGAATAGGAAAAAGTACATACGGCACAATTTTAGAGTATCGGGATAACATGAAATCCATTTCATTGGTCAAAAAACATGATTTCACATTTTGCTCCTTAGTATTTAATCTGCTTAGAACTTATACTACTGTATTCCAAATCTCAATTCCAATTAGTTATGGCTAACTAATAATCCTTGATCAATTAATCTATATTATATTTTTAGGATGACAAATTTTATTTAGTTTGATGCGTATCATATTATTTTAACAGACTAAAAAATTGAAACGAAACTAATATATTTTGATTATATATACACACAAACATGACTATGTGTTTATGTTTACGTGTGATATATATGATACCTATATATATGACGACTAATAACTTAATAGCAAGTTATAGTAAAAACTCACTCAGTCATTGCATTTGGATTATAAAAACAACTCAAAACATTTTAGGGCATAATCTACTGTTTCAATATAAGAGAAGCAATGGCATGTTAAGTGTTATTACATAATTAGAATAATCAGAGGGTTCACATCGTCACAAGTTTACAAATTCTCTAAAGCATAATCGATTCCCTAGAAAAATGCTGGATCAGCAAACTCATAAGAATTTATCTGTGAGTCCCTCATTTATTCACTCAGTAAAAGCACTAGGTATTGTGTTAGGAGGTGGTAACTAATAAGATAAACAGGACACTGATCTCTGCTTTTAAACACTTATTTCAGGGTTTCTTTTGTCTTTTCTTTCCTCTTTTGTCACTGAGTGTTTTGTAATCAATTGAAATTTTAGACAAAAGTTTAATATGCAAAACAGATAAAAGGAATACTGTTTCACTTCCCCATCTGGGACTGTCTTGCAAAAAAATTAACTGACAAAAGAGAGGTTAAATAAATTTCTCTAGCACCTACAGCTATACTGTACACAACTAGTAAGTGATAAAACTGGAGTTTTAACCAGAATTCAGCTGGATACCAAAGCCTGCACCTTTAGTTCTGAACTCTACTGGCCTCTAGGAGATAGTCAGACCTGAGCGTCTCCTTGGTGGTGTATAAAACAGCTTCACTTTGGTGCCATTTTAAAATACATTCGGCTTTCATCATCACATTGAACTGACATGTGGAGGAGTTCTTGATTCCTTGCATTTAAAATAGGCTTATTACTATAGCTCAGCAATTTTCAACCTGTGCGCCACAATAATTTTTAAAATCATACAATACCTGACTATTTAGTCAGGGGCACTGATCTCTTTTCCCTAAGGTTGTAAAAAAAAAAATTAAAAAAAAATGACAACAGCCAACACAGTAGCCGTCCGGTATAAATGAATAAAAATTATACCTATTTTTTGGTCAGATCGGACAAAAATACTTTTGGTGTGTCGCAGAATTTTAGTAATTGGTTTATGTGTGCCATGAGATGAAAAAGGTTGAAAATCATTCCTATAACTTATAAAATTATAACTCTATATAATCTAAGTACAAACTGCCCCCTCCCACCCCCATGTGCAGTGAGGGCTTGAAGGCAAGAGCTAAAAGGACTCGAGGCTGTACAATCAGTTGCTAGACATAGTGGGACTGGATCTTGCAATAATTGTTTTCATGAAGATATTTTTTTAAGTGACTGAGAAAGACTAGAATGTTCTCTAATTAAAATATTTGCTGGGGGGAAAAAGATGGTTGAAAAACAAGCCCATCGGGTGTTTCTTTACCCTCTCAAGCCCAGGATGCCAGCTGCTGAACAGGAGAACTAAAGGGTAAAAGGGGTTTCACATTCTATGGGCAGTGTAATGGTAACAGTCTCCAGAGAGAAAAACCCTCAGTGTAAAGTGATCTCATTAAAACTTCCCCAGCAATTGGGAAGAGCCAGAGGAAATGGCCATTGGATTAATAATAACAATAACAAAAACGATTCTCACTAATGTAACTTTGTGCAGCATAATTAAGACTGTCAATTATAACATGCCCCCCAACAGAAAGGAATGTTTAAGAAAGAGGGAAAAACTAAGTCTAAACAGCACAGACACAGACGCATCGACCAAACAAAGGGTCTTTAATTGTTGACAATCTGCCCCAAATTATTGACTATTCCCCAACACAGCTTTCAGATTTGTTAATTCCTAGTATTTTGCTCCGTCGCAGACTGTCTGGTGCTTCAGAATAATAATTTCAAGTATGTAACAGAGTTTTCAGCCTCAAAGGAACCTGACAAACATGCAGTCGTGCATCTGTGGAGCTGTCCTCTGACAAACTACACACAGCCGTCCGGAGAGGTCACTCAGCCTTCAGCTCTTTGGCAGAAAAAGGTTAAGACCTTCTTCTACTGATAGCAGAGGTCATGCTAACAAGGCCTGACTAAAGGTACTAGGAATTAAATTAATAGAAAAGCAAATCAGTTTATAACTCTTATTAATGACGCGATCTTTACCAATAACACTTTTATGCAATATAAAATGTATGCCTCCTCAGGAAGTACTAGAATAAAAAGAGAAAAACTGAACACGATAAAACAATAAAAATAAATGTCTTATCGAAATATAAATCTTGAATTATAAATCATCGCTAAGCGTTATTTGTGTCCCTCTTTTTATGTCAGATAATGGACATGGAACCTGATTAGAATAGAGGCTGACTCTGGGCTGTAAGGGGCACATCTTCCACAGCTCTGCACCTGGGCAGTGTCAATCCCAGGTGAGTTTACTATGTACAAAACAGCTTGACTCGGCAACCAGGAGGCCAGTCCCAGGCCCGTGAGAAAAAGATAAGAAATTCTGGCCAGTAGGAAAACTTGGGCGAAGAAGGTCACACACATGGTGGCCGCAGGATGGGAAAGCTGACAACCATGCCTGTAGGTCTGATGTTGGCATCTGTAAGTGTGCATGCACCCAAAGAGGAGGGATCCCAAAAGCAGCTAACGAAACAGCTCCCCGTAGATACTTCTCCACCTCTCTAGTCTAAATGTGTTGAAGAGCAGCCTGGGCATTTGCAAATGGACTTTGCCTCCATCCATTACAACTGGTCGTTGCATTGGCTGGCGCATGGGTGTTTATGTCTGTGAAAGCGGGATAATGGATACAGCTCAATTTGGAAAAGATGCATACATTTATCTGAAGAATCCACCACGAGATTTTCTTCTGCAAACTGGAGTGATTACAGTTTCAGGATTGGAAGGCTTGGTTTCAGCAAGAAAAGGTTCTACATTTAAGATAACTGGTGATCCACTGGGACTGGCCACTTTAGGAGCAACTGTTTCCCAGTTCAGTCGGTAAGAACTGCAAAGGTAACAGAGAAAAAGGCCTATGCTACGAGCCAGGACATTTAGGAAGCAGTTAAATCATTGTGGACAAAAAACAAACAGAGAGTCACTTCCTGAGCCTAAAGAAAAAGCTAAGGTTGAGTTTAAACGGACCAAAAGCTCTGCTGAAATAGAAATACCTGCAAAAACAGCTCAAGACCTGAAACACTCAGTGGCTTTGCCAACAGAACTCAGCTCTGAAACAAAGACCAAATCAGAATCCACCTCGGGTGCTGCGGTGTATCCTGACCCCACGCTCTGGGTCACAGGGGTCCCATCCAGAATATATAGGTGTGTATGGTACTGGAACCTGACATAGTCTACGGAGACAATTACGAGATGTGTGAAGTTCTAAATAGTAATGAAAAAAAATCATGCAAAGGGTAATTGTGACACATAGAGCGTAACTTAAGGCAAGTGTATCCCTTACATCTTCTAATGTACAGTTTGACGAATCCCTCAAGTGATTAAAATACAAACAGCGAATACAGTCCAAGCATTAAGAGGCATGTGATGGCTTTTAAGGGTGTTTATAAGCAAAAAACAAGAGTAAGTATGTGAACACTTCTGAGACTGAGATCTGAAAAAATACGTTATGTGTATATATCAATACTTACACACACGTACACTTGCTGTAGCTTTTTCTACTTAATGTCAGCTAAATTAGAACGGTCTGTGGAAGGATATGTTCCCTATCTTCTTTTTTCATGTCCCAGAGCTGGAATAAAATACCCATATTTTATGATGGAAAAAAATAGAAAAGAAATGCAGGCCAAAGTTGCCCCCCAATGGTTCTAGTTCAGAGCAGCTAAAGAATACTTTATAATTCTTTTTTTTTAATCATAATTCTTTTAGATAAATTTAAAACATTTCATATGCTGTTGGCTAATGTACCTGAGAAGGCCTAATTCATTGGTCCTCACAAGCCCTTTACTTGGTGTCTCTTCCAATAATTTGAAAGACTACACACTTTTCTCTTACCAAAAGTCTGGTCGCAAAATTAAAAATTTCTGGCATATCATAAACACTGAATTCAAAATAAAACGGTTTTGCCTCTTCTAAGTGCATTTGATGAATAAAGGTCACCACTGAGTTGATGCCCACCATGGCCCATTCAAAATATGTGTAAATAAACTCTTTTTTAAAAGTTGTAAACTTTGTAATTCATTTTTCTCTTTGAACCTGTATTTCCAATTCCCACTCAATATTATCCTTATACACTATGATTGTATGCTTAAAACATTTACTGTTGTTGTTTACTGATCAGCCTATCATTGATTTTAGCTTTGAAATAAGGAACCTGAGACTGAAGGTCCTTGTGACTTTGATTAAATTTAGTTTAAGCCCTGGCTGCTGTGTCTCAGGTGGTTGGAGGTTTGTCCAGTACCAAAAGGTGGCAGGTTCAGTTCCCCGTCAGGGCACATTCCCAGGTTGTGGGTTTGATCCCTGGGTGGGGTGAGTACAGGAGGCAACCGATTGATGTTTCTCTCTCCCATGGATGTTTCTCTCTCTCCCTTCTTCTCTCTAAAATAAATCTTTAAAAAGAAACTTAGTTTAAAATCCTAGCTTTAGAAATAATCTCACTCTTGCTCTCTCTCACTCCTTCCCTCCCCCTCTCCATCCCTCAGGGACCTGGTGTTTCCCCCAGATAATCAGCAACCCTCCAGGCAGCAGAAGACAGCAGCCGGACCCTGACAGGGTCAGGACCTCTGGCAAGCTAAAGACAACACCTTGACCTAAGTTATGTTTCAGCTCCTGAGCCCTAAGGTGGAACCACCCTCTGGTTACTTTCCCTTGAGACTGGGCACAGGGACCCTGGAAGGGACCTCAGAGCTTTTCTAAAGACCTCACCTCCCCACTGACCAATTACCCTCCAGCACAATCCCGATCCCCAACCCACGGTGCCTTGTGATTTTGCCCTATAGCATCTGTAACCTACACACAGCGTGGAGTTTGGGCTTCTGAGCATTAGCTTCCTGTTCTCCAGGATGACACCATTCATAAGAAAATAGCCCATCTTTCTCCACCGCAATTCTCACGTCTAGTGTTCGGCTCTGCCAGTGCCGGGCGGGTGAACTCTTTCTGTTCTGTAACAAACTGTGGAACTACTCCTATGTTTGAGGTTTCTACATCTCTGCAGTTGCACCATAAATATTCTGGATGTCTAAAGAGTGTATCTTTCCTTTATAAAGTGAAAGAAAAGCAAACAGGAAGGGAGACGGGAAAGGGGAATTCCACAGCAAGGACATTTTCAGGCCGATCAGCTTTAGAAGTGATACATATGATAGTGAGAATCTGAAAAATGCCAAAGAACCATGCCCCCATACACTTTCGAAATGCACCGGTATCCTGGTTTGAAGACCCTCCTAAATAAAGCCCCCACTCCAGGAATCTGGTCATCAACTCTGAAGAATTTAGCAACTCATCTCTACAATCAGGGCCATTGTAAAGGCCCAGCTTGCACAGAACCTCATAAATGAACATGAATTTAATTTCCTTGGATTAAATTTGTTAAATTTCATACATTTAACCTGATTATTCAATGTTTTATATTCTTGATTGTTAAAATTTAAAGAAAAACAATCCAATCCAAATCAAATATAACTATTAACTTTATTGAGTTCAGTAAATTATCTGAGGCCTAACAGATCAAAGTATAAACTTAAATAATCAAAACACAATCAAATAAGCAAAAACTCAGTCTAATGAGTGAAAAGAGCCAAAACCTTTCTCTGGAGATTTTAAGATCTCTGCTTATAATGAGGAACGAATGGTTGTTGAGACCAGGTTTGCTACCCGTTTTTGAAAATATCTTACAACAAGCTTAAAAAACTATAAAATCATTAGCAACTTCAAGAAACTCAAATAAACACAAAGAACCCTCTGAGTTTCTCTACAATGCTGGCAACCCTTGGGTTACTTTTCCTCCTTAACAGATCCCAGTCGGACCTGCAATGTTTCTTGTAAATTCGACAAATGTATAAGGTTTTGTTTTTCCACATGGAGCAGCTGGAACTCCTACTTTTCTGACTGTTTTTTAATCTTTTTTATTTTGTAGGTGCTGAAATTTGTTACTATTTTTATTAAACCAAGTAGTTTAGAACTAGTCAATTAAATCTCTGACCATAAAACTTTTTTTATATTTTAAATATTTTGATAAAACTGTTTTCTAAATATTTGCTAAGTTCTTTGACATACGAAATACAAGTTCCCTCTCAATAGCAACACTTCTTTAACTAAGAGTTGCAACAAAACTAAACACAGAATGACAACTTTAGCTACCAATGTTGAATCATATACACTTTATCAACTATTGAAAGGGCATAGAAAACTGCTTATTCACAGTGTAACACCTACATTGCAACCAACGACAAAAGAAGCACACTTGGTGACATTATAATCTAAAAGCCTCAATAAATTTTGATACCTAAAATCAGTATTATTTAAACTTCCTGTGGAGGAAACTAAATATTTTTCACATTGTAAAATTTAGAATTTTTAAAATATATCTTTATTGATTTCAGAGAGAGGAAAGGAGATGGAGAGATATAGAAACATCAATGATGAGAGTCACTGATCGGCTGCAGCCCGCAACCCCGGCATGTGCCCTGACCGGGAATCGAACCCTGATCGCCTGGATCCTAGGTCGACACTCAACCGCTGAGCGACGCCCGGCCGGGCAAAATTTAGAATTTTTAAAGTAAACTTGATGCTAACCTAATTTGGTGCTTCTATCTTTAATCATGTGTATTTGATCTCAAAAACTTTAATTCCCTTAAAAAGCTACATAACTGAAATTTACATTTATTTTCAAAATGCAAATGTTTACTTTATCAGTAATAATTAAAAAGTAAATGCTGATGTTTACTTTTATCAGCAAGGTTATATTTTTCAGCTAAAGAAACCATAAAACATTTTTTTCTAGGTCTAAATATGTTTTCTTGACTCTTTAAGAGATACCTTTAGGTAGGTAGACAAAGGGCCCATTTTAATTGTTTTTAATTGACAATGATCTATGATTTAATAGAAGTGAAGTTCTAGATTTAAAGACACTGTGAAGCAGTCCCATGTTCTTAATGAGCAAAAAGTTGAGGCATATAAAGGATTATTTATTAGCTAAAAAAAAGCATGACAAAACATCAAATAACCCTTTAACCTAAATACTAAAAAGCAGAAAATAATGAAATTAAAAACACAGTGTTGCTCCTACTTTCAATCATGTTTCTATTTGCTATTTTATTTGTTTGACCATGTTAAATTTATTGTTTCAAAAGAAGTTTATGTGAACATAATCTGGGATACATATTAGTTAATGTAATAATGTCACTAAACAAATGGTGTGGCAGTGTCTCTTGGTTACATTTCTTACACTAATATTTTTCCTTTGTGTTCTCAAGGTCAGAACTACAGGGAAAAAATGTACTTGAGTTTTCCATAACAATTTTTTCTTTAACTCCTCCCCCCAACCTAAGGTAATGACCAATATTTCATATAAAGAAAAATCAGCTGCGTTTAATTTTTCCGATTGAAAGTATAACATTTTAAGAATTACTAACTTTATTGTCATGACTAATCAGACCATGTATGCTATCGAAACATTTAAATAATGAAAATAATACTGTTTCTCTTTGCTGAGAAACAAAAGAATCAAAGGAAAGGCATTTCAAAGCATCAGGACCAGGAAAGGAAAAACCACGACCAATAATTACAGTGTTCTAGGATTTGAGGGGACCCTAGACTGTTGAAAAAGGCAATTAAATATGCAAGAAGAAGAAGGAGAAGAAGAGGGAGGGGAAGAGGAGAGGGGGAAGGGGGGAGGAAATAAGCATCGTACCACATGATAAGTGACACAAGAAACATGCATTTTACTCCCCACTACAAACAATTAACAGCTCCTATTACTGTACTTAAACGATTTAAATAATACTTGAAAAAATATATTACCACATTTCTAACAAGGGTAAGAGCTGGCTATAAGTCAAGATAGTCAATTAAAAGAGTCCAGACAGCATGATACGGTCCTATAAATTCAGTGTTAGTAGCCACATAACAAACCAAAGACACAAAAACCAAATCAGTAGGTGAATTTATAATAGGTTTATTTTTGGCACACTAATGGCTGGAAAATACGCCACCAAAAACATTTACAGGAAATACGTAAGGCATTCTGCGCTCTGAAGCTGCTCTTAATGTTTTAATCCACGAATACTTCTTCCAATGTAAGGAATTTAAGATACATATTTTATAACCTTCACTATCAAAAATAGATTTATACCTTTATTTTTAAGATTAAACTCAAAGCTGAAATATATTCTGAAGCTGCTGGAGCCTGAGCTAAGGCCATCCACGTGCCTGCACCCTGAGGCGGGACAGTGCGGGCCTGCAAACAGGCGCAGGGTAACACTGCTGTCCCTCTCCCCAACCCCACAGCGCTGGGGTCCCGACTTCATTTACTCACCTTTTGTTTATTTCAGTAAACAAACATTTGAGTTCCCTGTGGGAGCCCTTGAATGACTGTCTCCCTTCATGACTCAGCCGGTCTTAAACCACACGGAAGACCTTCCTCCGGAGCTCAGCATCACCCCCATCTTCTTCAGCTACTGCTGGACCGCACACCTGCAGCCCAGCTCCCACTGCCCAAGGACCAGACGTCAGGACACCAAGGAATTTAAAGCCTATGTGTGAGCTGTCCAATCAGTAAAAGTTTTACATGGTGGAGGTGTAAGAGATGAGTATGTGTTAAAGGGTTTAATTTTATTTAAAGGTGCAACTAGAAGCTGACTGTTTTGGACGTGGATTTCCCTTCTTCTAGTTTTCTACCCATCTCTTTAGAATTATATATTTTTATAGACTACATGGGACATATAACATTGTACAAACTTAAGGTGTACACAATGTGCCCCTTTATTACATTATATACTGTAAAATGATGCCATTGTAGTGATATTTATCACATTACATAATGATAGTTCACTATTGTTTCTATATTCGTTATACTGAGCCTTAGTTCACCGTGGCTCATTTACCCCGTGTTGCAAGTTTGCGCCCTTAAACAATATCTGTCCTTTACCCCGACGTGACCATCCCCTGGTAAACACCATTTCACTCTCTGCTTTCGCGAGTTTGGCTTTTTTAGATTCCACAGTTAAGCACTATCACACAGTACTTGTCTTTCTCTGTCAGATTCGTCTCACTTAGCATATGTGCTGAAGGTTCATCCACGTTGCCACAAATAGATGTGAATTTTCAATAGACAACTGTTTTTCATCTTAAAAACAAAGGAGACTTTTTTTTTTTTTAACAGATTTGCAATTTAATTCAACAGAAAATTTTAGTGATATGTCCTAAAGTTTTATACTTTGGAGGCATGAGAGAAAAAAAAGATAGGCAGACTAATCTATATTCTATGATCTTATTTTATATGTTTATTTTTGTTGGATAATAGAATGTTTTAGTTAGAAGAAACTTAGAGAACTTTTTAGTCCAAGACGCCTTCATTTTACAGATGGGAAAACTGAGTTCAGCAAGGTTAAATAATTAGTTTAATGCTATAAGAATCCGAATCATTCAAGAAAGCCAATTAAATTCCAACTAGATTATCATTATCTACTGACAATTAGAACAGACTCCAAAGAAAGCAAAGAGCTTTAAACTTTTTTTAAAAAATTAAATATAAGATGAAATTGAGTGATTTTCTGAAACAGCTGCATTGGGGCTTTAATGGAAAGTTTGGCAACCACAAGATTTCTTCAAGGTGGTTCACCAGGGAGGGGTGGTTTATGTCCTAGTTTCCCTCCTAGGTCAGCCCCAGGAACCCAACACTTAGAAAGGAATTATGCTAATATAATAAACACTATCACTGTATTAAGCATTAACCATCTGAAGAAATCTATTCTTGTAACAACCTTTTAAATTTGATACTATATGCCTTAATTTACTTTCAGGTTTGAAAACCTTTCAAGGCGTAGGAATTTCATTCTCAGGCTCATGAATGTAGGCTGAAGACGATGTCATCATAATCTCTGCCTGTCACGGAGATATAAGGCCTCTACTGATAAAATAAATGGCTCAGTCTGTCATCGTGACAGCTATAACAAGTAATGGCTCTCTTAAGATTGAATACTTACTTTAGTAGGGAAAGACAAAAAATAATTTGGTGGTTTGGGTGATTTTTCTTAAAAAAGTAAAAGAGTTAATATATCAGGGAAAATATAGTTGCAATTTGATTCAAATCTTCACACCTCATCAATGAATCGACGTATAATTTATATTTTCTTCCAATGTGTATTTTAGACCAGTGTTTCTATTGTTGATATTTACATAAAACCAAGGTGCTGCATGGGTAAAGGGGGCACTTCCCTACTAAGATCCATATGATAATTTCAGACCTTCCTTCCAGGTCTGTATATGGAGATCATGATGGGACAGTGTTGCCGCTTACACTAAGCCTTGCAGGAGAGGCAAATGACTATTTGATTATATATGGAAGAGACAACAAACTAATCTTAAAATGTTAGTTCATTTATAAATCAAACTTCACAGAGGGATTAAAATGACTATTTGAAAATAATTTTTAAACTTTAGAAACATTAGCCTGCTCATAGTGGCTCAGTTGGTCGAGTGTTGTCCTGTGCACCAAAAGGTTGCCGGTTTGATCCCTGGTTGAGGCATGGACAGATGGCAACTGATTGATATTTGTCTCCACATCAATGTTTTTCTCTCTCCCTTCCTCTCTCTATGCATGTCCTCTGGTGTGGATTAAAAAAAAATTAGAAATATTAAATTTATTATGAAAATACGTTTGCATTTGATAAAAAGTGCTAAAGTGATAAAAAGTGCTTCTAATTCATCTAAACATATATATATATATATATATATATATATATATATATATATATCTCCATTTCAGTTTTACAAATAGTTACCTTAAACTAAAAATTATTTTTTAAACATAAAAAAGCCACTTCATGAAGACAGTTACTTTACTAAAAGAAAGAAAAAAACTGTCTTAAATAGTCCACATAAAGGGAGAGAACAGGTATATTTTTAGATTATTACAGTAGCATTGATTTCTATCAGAGTATCACAGTAATAAGGCGGTCATACAAATGTTGTAGAGTGTAAGATATAAGCAAGCCAAGGAGATCCAGTCTCATTTTATCACGTACTTTAATAGAGGGCAAAGCTAGTTAAACAGATGGCACTCAGGATTTCTCAATGAATTCAGCATCTGTGTGTACATGTTGTATAAATGCCAATTAAAATCTGTCCAAGTAAATTTACATCCCTTGCTGATAGAAAGTAAGCCAATCTTGCTGGCTCAGGATCAAGGTTAAACTTAATCAACTGCTGAACTTGCAGCAAGTTGCTCTCGAACTGCACAGAAATTCCCAGTGAAATAATAAAAACAGAACTCCTATTGATTTGTATTTATTTACATTCATAACTCATTTCTAAAGCCTTGGGCGAGAGCTCAAAGGGAAAAAAGTTATTATCTGTGATTTGGCCAACTACACTCTTAACTACATTTCTAACAAATACCTCTTTGATTAAAATGCCTGCCTGGATAAATTTCCCTGACTTCCTCCTGCAACTTCCTAGTTGAGATAATTTTGTTTTAAAATTATCCTTTCAAAATGGACTTGAAGAAAGGAAAAGCACATGTAGCCACTGGTCTATCATTTATACAGGAACGAGCAGAGCGTGCTTCCCAGTGGCAGGCAGCCATGAAATGATCTGAAATGACTCCTCCTAGAGGAACATAAATACTGCTTCAGTCCTGCTGTCTTTGGCACAGTCCTTTTCTTCAGCACCCACTCGCTCTGGGTCACATGTACTTATCTGTATATTTTGGGGGCCACTTTAGGCTTGATCTTTTTGAATTTTGAACTTTCAATACCCATGTTACTTATCCACAGTGCAGAACTTGCATCGCTGTTACCACAGACACCTCATGGCAAGGGAATGTTACACAGCTATTAACTACAATGCCCCTTTTAAAATAAAGTGATAAAATATTCAAGATACAATGTTAGTTTAAAAAAAGGCACATAAAAATAGGTATGACAGAGTTTCCAAAACTACGTCGCAAAAAACGCTTGATCAAAGTAACCTGAATTATGTATTCACTAAAGAAGTCCCCCCAAAAAACAATAAGACAGTTACGTTCAGAAAACTATTTATTATAGCCACCCTTTGGGGAATTACAATATACATCAGCAAATTAAAAAGTATTGATAAATCTTGTAGTAAAGAATGCCACATAACTTTGTTGCCTAGTATTCTCCAAACACGTTTGACTATGTAAAAATTTAGTGCATCGATTTGTATAAAGTATTTGAGGGACATCACTGACCTCAGGCTTTGGGAAAGGCCCGTGTAAAACATGTTGCTAATTTTGTAAACATACACACACTCACACAAAGAGCAGAGGCAAAAAGAGAAAACAAACATACTAGATCCTGAGTAGAGAAATTATAAATGGTTTTAGTCTCTTCTTTGTATGCAACGATTTGTTACATAGGGAACCCACACTGTTTCTTTAAGAGAAGAGCATGCATTGTACTAACTGCTGTCCTATTTTATCTATTACAGAACTATACAAGGGGTCATTTCTCATTCCTCTACTGCAAACAGCTAATAGTCTGGTATTCTGTCTGTGGAAGGGTTTATGTGAAGAAGTGATTCTCATCCCATTTTCACAAAGGTTGATGAGGAGTTTTCACTGTTTTACAAAAGGATGAACTGATATTTTGCTTAGAATATGGGGGAACCAGCCTTCCATCCCAGGCCAGTCTGGTGCCAAAACACACACCTAACCATTAAGCTCTGTGAAAAGCCTGAGGATAAGAACTGTCCTTCATATTAGCTATTCCCAAAGTACATCATCGTAGTACCATAAAATAATAACCAAATAAAACTAATACTTTACACTTAGCCACTGGTTATTAATTGCAATGTGTATGTATGTTTTAAATAACATTTATTGAGTATTTTATGCTGTGCTAGGAACTGAGTTAAGGATTTGTTATACATTAATTTCATTAACTCCCACCAGAACAATATAAGTTTAATACAGACCATTATTACCCTCATTTTATTGGTGAAAAAGCTAAAAAGATACAGAAGTACAAAAACCAGTATACAAACTATATCAGTTTAATTCTAAAATCACTGTTCTTAGAAACATCAATGATGAGAGAGTCATTGATTGGCTGCCTCTTGCACGCCCCCTACTGGGGATCAAGCCCACAACTTGGGGATGGGCCCTGACCGGGAATTGAACTCTGACCTCCTGGTTCATAGGTCAATGCTCAACCACTAAGCCACACTGGCCAGGCAAACATTAGTTTTTATAAAACAAATAAGAAAAGGAATACGCAACTCAAATTTTATCCTTTGCTCAACAAAAGTTGAAAAACAGCAACAATTAATACCAATCACCACTAAAATGACTATTTACTTGGTATAGGTAAAAAGATTCAGAAATAACCTATTTGGTAAGTATGAATGATATGAAAATGTATTAAGTATTTTCCATTTAAAAAACTTCTGCCATATGTGTGTGTGTGTCTGTGTGTACATATGTGTAGATAGATAGATGATAGATAGATGATAGATGATAGATAGATATAGATAGATAGATAGATAGATAGATAGATAGATAGATAGATAGATAGATAGATAGATAGAGATAGATAGATAGATAGATGATAGATAGATAGATAGATGATAGATAGATATAGATAGATGATGATGATGATGATAGATAGATGATAGATAGATAGATGATAGATGATAGATAGATAGATAGATAGATAGATAGATAGATAGATAGATAGATAGATAGATAGATAGATAGATATAGATAGATGATAGATAGACAGATAGATGATAGATAGATAGTCAATATCCACTGGCAATTTGAAAATACTCTTTAAGGCAAATTATAAAACTTAACCTTCACTTAACATTTTAATTAATTGAAGAGTGGATGTTTTCCAATTTTCCCACATTTAGTGTGTGACACTTCTGATTCTTACGTATTACACAATTTGAAGAAACGCATTATGTGTACATAACCCTTTGCACAGGATGACAATTTGTTCACATCGTGACACAACGCTGATTAACTGGTAAACCATCCAACAAAAATGTACCTTTTAGCCAGCTTAACCTACCAGGAGCTTTTCCACTGAATTACACAGATGAACACAAATCCTGGGCAATTACATCCCACTAGCTCATGAGAGTAGTTACTAGGGTGGAAAATTGCAGCAAGTATGAAGGTACAGATGTTCATTCTCAGATGACCAAACAAAATGGGGGTGGGGGGGGTGTTCTTTTCCACACTGAATTCTATTTATATAATACATTTTGCTGTATTTAGACTTTTCTATTAAAGACACCTCTTTATATTTCCAAAATATAAGTAAAATAATTAAAATAAAACAAGACAGGTGAGACTAAGTCATGCATTAGAGGACTAGAGTTATTTTCTTTGAATTGGCACTTTAATCAACAACCAATAATGTAGTCACTATTCTATTCAAAGGTGCACAGTTACAGGAAAAAGGAGCAGTGACACCTGCCCATAAATATGTGCAAAGATTGTTCCTCAACTTCCTGAGAACAACTACAAACCGTCCTCCCAGCTTTAAAATGCTCAGACTTTTTTCTCGAATAAGCTCGCCTTGTCTTCTTTGGTGCGTTTTCAGGGTACCTCACTATACATTAGTATTCTGGCCCCAGTTTTGCTCTGTTATTTACTGCAAAATTATTGTCTGGGAACCCTTTTTGGCCTTAGTTTAAAAAGTGTTTTGAGTCTTTCTTTCTCAGCTGCCTTGGCTACGCTTTAGCCAGTTCCTGTGGGCAAGACTGCTTGCACAGGACAGTTCTCTCCGGGGCTGGGAGCTCAGCCACTGCAGAGTATTTCACCGGACGAGGGAGCAGCTCGGTACAGAACACACTTCTACAGGTTTGCCGTGTATGTAAAATTCAACGCTTCTGAATTTAAAACACTCGTGGGGTCAGAATCTTATCTGCGGTTATATGTATTATTGCATTATACTATATGCATGTTACATCTGTTTATTTTTATTTCCTCTATTCCGCACCCATCTAGGGTCACTAGAAAGCTTTAGTTAGTCCACAGCACTTACAGCAGCACCGAAGACACAGCAGGCGCTCAGGAAGTACTGTTCCACGAGTGACTGCGCGAGTGAACCTTGCATCCCCATCAGGAACTCCTCTGTGCGAAGAAATCCTTTAACATAGTTTCCTTGAGGAATTAACCGTGGTGGTCTTTAATATAATTCTACAAACAAGTGAACCTTGGTTATTACCGGCAAAAAATACGCTCACCTGCTGACATGGTATTTCCCCCTACAAATTCATTTATATTAAACTCAAATGTGTAAATCTGGATAGCACAGTGTTTAAGAGCAGAGCCTCTGGAGCCAGACTGCAGGGTGAGAAACTTGGCTCTGCCATTTACTTAGTACACAACTTTGGACAAGTTGCTTAACTGTTTTGTGTTTGAATTGCCTCAGATATTAAAAAGTATAGGGACTGATAACAAAAACTCTATCATAAAACTGTTGTGAGGATTGTATGTTACTACATGTGACACACGTAAAACAATGTCCAGTACACTGAATCATAGAGATATTAGCTATTGTGACTACTATTAATGTAGTTGCATGTTCTGCTTAATAAATAACAGTAGATGCTATTTCTTGGATAATTATTATTAGTAGCAATCCCCTTGGGAGTTCATTTAGATTGATGTGGGCTATAAAACGTTGATCCTTCTTAGGTGGAGAGTAAAATGTGTCTCCTGATTATGCAAAATTGAGTAAAAACTCCTGACATGTGCCAACCCGATTAGAATATAAACTGTGTAGTCACTTTTGGTTATTAACTAAAACATAATGTAAATGAGTTATTCTAATTAATTCTACTCCCAAACATTTACTTCTGATAAAGGGAAGGGAAGTTTCAAGAGAAAATGCACAGCAATGTCAATTAGAGGAGGATTTTTTAAATAAGTGAATTTTAAAATAAGATACAGGACACAGAAGAAAGAGAGGGCTGCACAGGACACGCTCAGTCTGCGTCACAATTTGGCCCATTGCACATATACAACAATTGTCATTGGTACCACATCATTTTTATTACTACCACTATTATCTAAATAGATAGATACGACTTTAATCAACATTATTTGTATTTCTTTGTAGTTTATAGTCATACGGAATGGTTGCAATGAAATAAAAAATGCCCCTATGGAATTTACTGCTGCTGGAATACATATCTAATCATCTTTAGTGATTTTTTTAAAAACAGTACTTAACTTTTACAAAAATCAAAATAAAAACTTTTGCTTACTTTCCATAAAAATATTAATTTCGATGTGTATTACTGACTTATCATTAAGAGAGACTGAAAGCCAAAGCCAAATGTTAAAGCAGCATATTAAAATACACAATTTCCAAAATGTAAAATACCTGACCTGGTGAAAAACAAAACATAAAAGCTAACTGTAAAAAGTAATCTGGGCGCAGTTACAACAGGGCACAGCTGGCTTTTCCATGGGGCGTTTTTGCTTCTCTTTTCGTCTCCTTTCGCATTACAGACGCTTGTATACCCGTATCTCTCCATTAAATAAAAACACCCCCTCGAGCTCTTTCTGAAGCAATTTCACATCTTATCCTTAATGCACTGCGAGCCATTTTTCAGGTAGAGACATCCTGCCTAAGCTTTATCTGACCTCATCCTACTTAAACTCTTCTCAGTTCAGTTTTTAACTGCAGTTGCCCCCATTAGAAAGCTCATTCTCAGGCTCTGCGCTCCCGGCTGCTGTGCGGGCTGGTTGTGGTTGTGGTTGTTGCTGACCACCTCTGGGCACTCTTTCTTGCTGTGCCCACCACACACTTCTAGCAGTGCTTCTTTTTTAATGTCTCCAAGTGTTCCTTCTTGATCTTTTTTGCTGATTTTTCTCCATATGCTCTCCTTTGAGAGTGGTTTTTAAGGTTCTATCCCCCCTCCCCATTTTTAATGCTAAGAACTCTGCCCGAGCTTCCAATCATATGACGCCCTTCGCTGTCTTTGTGTGGGAGGTCCCAGGACTTGTAACTGTAGCCCAGACTGTTCTGCCAAGTCCCAAGCCAATAGCTCCCATTCCTTTCTTACCTAACCACTTAGCTGCCTCACAGGACTGAATCCCAAACACACGTGAACTTAACCAATAACACTCTCTCTTAAAAATAAATAACAACAATAGCCACTTTTATTCCTTGTGCATTTCCTATCTCAGTACATGAGTACACCAAGAAATTCTAGAATAAACCTGGAATCTTCACTCTATATTGGCTCCATATTCAAATAGTCAAATTTATCTCAAAATTTTCCCCCAAATCAGTCATCTTCTCCCAACCCCAAATCCACATATTAAATCAGATCTTAGCCAGCTTGTTTGTCTAGATTAACTCTGAGTTTAATTCAATCTAGGTGGACTCAAAGCATATAATATAACCCTAAGTGGATATATACAATCGCTAGAAAGGTGAAGCAATGGATGTAGTTTGAGTTTCCTATTTGCTTCTAATATAACACCCCCCTCCCCTGTTTTCTCTGTGCTCAGGATTGAAATCTCTCCTCTAATCCCTTTAAGTGGTTCTTATCCTTGCTGCAGCTGGAATCCCCTGGGGAGATAGAAAAATTTAGATATCTGGGTCCCACACCCAGAGATTCAGAAGTAAATGTAGGACGCAGCCTGGTGTTTTCCTCTAGAGCCAAACTTGAGAATCACCCTTTGAAACCCACAGTATCTGCAATGAGTGAGCAGCATTCCAGGGCTACATAAAACAATCCATTGATACCGGATAGTAAAATAATTCTATTGACATGTATCTTTAATCCTTTAACTGTTAAATAAATTTCAAATGATATTTTGAAATGTACATAATACTTTAGCATCAGTATAAAATAGTGCACAGTAAATACATTTATAAAAACTATAGTGTACTTGCAAATATATTTTACTAAGAAGCATGTAAAAATTAAAAAGTTTGAAAAATCTCCGCTGTAAATTGTAGCTCACCACCTCTCAATTCAACTGTCTGCAAATTGGTCTCCTTTCACCCTGTCTTCCCCATGCCATTGGGCCACATAATTATTCAACTGTAGTTATTTTCTGAAACATCAAATATGATCCTGTCACTCCCTTGCTTTAAAATCTTTATCGACTCTAAAATCTTATTAATGGCGTTGTTTAACTTCAAGTTGATTTTTTAGCTAAGTAACCTATTAAAAAAAACAAGTAAAAATACTTAATATGGTTTACAAGTGCCCCCATAGTGTCTCTTCAAGCTCCACAGCCTCACTTCTCACCCCTCCATCCTCATATCCTTTGCTGCAATATTTTCTGTTATATACATAGGCCGATCCCTTTGCACACTTGCTTTCCTCAGATTACAACAGGGTTTTCCTTCCTTTCCACCTGGCAAACCTCCATTAAATATGCAAAAGACAGCCAGATCAGCTCTTCTCTCAAATATTCCAGGATTCCTCTAGACAGTGTTAGTTGTCTACTTATCACACGGCACTGCAACTGTTATCCTACATTTCTGTTAGCTCTTATTAAATACTGAGATCCTCAAAGACTGAAATTGACTGATCCTTCTTTATATTTTCCCAATATTTGGCACTGAGATAAGTAAGTATACCACAGTGGCTTTACATGTGCCTATCGAATAAATTCATTCAGTTTTTCAATAAACATTTGTTAATTTCCCACTATGTGCCAGGAACTCTGAAAATAACAATGAAAAATTTTTTCTGGCTAAATAAAATGAATAATGAATTTTTTAAAATGAATGTCTGTTATAAGGAAAATCAAAAGAAAAACAGCCTTTGCTAAATCAAATAAAAGCAATTCTGTTTTCTTCCTCATAATAGGAATTTGCTTACTTTTTATTTATTTTTCCATTACAGTTTACATTCAGTGATATCCTGTATTAGTTTCAGGTGCACAGCATAGTAGTTAGGCAATCATGCACTTGACATAGTGGTCCCCAGATTTTCAAGTACTCACTTGGCTGACCCCATTCATAGTTATTACAATATTATTGGGTATAAAAGGAATTCACTATTAATAACAGTTCTTAACATCTGCACAACAATAAATTATTTTCATAATAGTAATCCTAAGGAAATTCAAGATTCCAAAATGTTACCTTAATCCAAGATTAAATTATGACTATTATACTCTTAAGTTTTATTGCATTTGAGGTATCCTAACTGTAAGAAAAATTGAGACTTTATGAAATAACAGTGCTAGAAGAGAGAAATCCATCACTTTATAGATGGAAAACCAGATTAATAAAAGTAAAATGTCTCACCTTATATCATGCAACCAGTTAATAACTAAACTGCTGGTATCATATATCCTAAGACTGCACTCCTCATATCATAGCAAACTGACTTCTCTCCGGTGAACCAGTGTATCCGGTCCCAGACTAAATCATGCTGAATTATAGTCTGCTGCCCAGAAAACAGAATGTTATTATAAATAAAACACTGTTCCTCATTGTTTTAATGTAGTGAAAATTTAGAAGTATAAAACTTATTATAGCTCTATGAAATATTAAGTGGCTTTGAACTAACTCAGATTTTTAAGCATTAAAAACAAGAGTGATTGCTAGAGAATGGTTCCTAATTAATCAGTAAGACATTTTAAATAACAGATTTTTAGTTCTTTAAAAATGCTAGCATATGTAAGCATCATCAGTATATAAAAACACTAATAATCAGTCATATAGAGACTGAGAGTTGTAGCTTAGGTTAGCTGAGCTTGAAAGTAGATTCAGGTTCAAAACACCCACTACTGCTCCCTGCCTCAATTTCCTTATTATAGGATAAGAATAGTAACTATTAATTATTATAACTAATGAGATTACCTATATAAAGCCCACATCATTGAAGGCACATTCTAAAACACTTAGGAAAGCTTAGCCACTATTTTTATTACCGAACACGTAAGGAACTAGAATAGACAAATGCTCAAGAGCACAGGCATTAGGTGCAGACAGGCAACCGGTCAGTTTCTCATTCACAATATTTATCTGTATGGCCTAAAAAAAAACCCATAATACAGCCTAATGATAAAGGCATACTTACTATCTACCTGTGAGTTACAGAATGATAATGACAGTGCATAAAATTGGGAAATTTTCACGATCAACTTAAAAATGAACTGGGAATAAAGAAGGTTGAAGTTCCTGTCATATAAGAAATAAAATGAATATCTATTGTATTTGTACAAAGAATAGCAAAAAAATTTTATAAAACTTATTTTATATAGGTTACCATTGGAACTGGATATTAAATTATCTTTGTGCCTTAATTCTTTATAGAATAATTCTGGATGCCATTAGCCACTGTAGCCACTGGAGATTATCAGGGTAACTTACTCAAGAACTTAGAAAAGATTTATTGTCCTTGGCTTCATTTTCTCATCTACAATGTGAACACATTCACCTAGATAATTACTAAATTTTCTTCCCACTCTATAAAACTTCAAAACTCCCCAAAGCAGGACCCTATGCGCAGCTGCGCAGGTTACTCCCTGCACAGGCCCGCCCAGCAGAGATGGAGGGTGGGGCTGGGCAACCCAAGCTGTGCTTAGGGTATCAACCCCCTAGAGAAAGGAGTGTTTCTGCATATATTCCAAATATATAAAATCTCAGATTATAATTCTATAATAAAGGGTTTGAGGTATGTTATAAACATTACAATGAACTCACTCGTATGGGTTTCTTTCTCAGTCCTTCCTCTGTTTAAAACAACGAACAAACTCTTCTAGATTGTTTCTCTCATTTCTGTATTTCCCCCCATCAAGCTGGAAACAGTGCAACGAGGCCTTAACCACCTGTGAAGTCATGTCCTTGCTTGTGAGGATTCAGTCCCTCCTTACTTGACAATAACTAAGCGAACCCTTCTCACTTGTTAGTGCCTTCCTTTGTACCATCTGGCCTGAGATAAACTTCATTCTGATTTTCCCAACAACTTCTTATCCCCAGTAACTTCCCCATCTGTCCACCCGACGCCGACGGTTGCACACTGCAGAATAATGCTACCAGGGCAGGCTGATTCTCTGGGTACCTGTGTTCATTTGGCTCTGTCCGGCAAATCCTAATGAGGACATCAATGCCCTTTTCTCATCGCAGATATTTTATTTAGCTTCCTCCTTAGATCACCACAGTTCCCAACAGGCAGTAGTCCAAGGAGGCCTGTTGGCTTTCAACAAAGCACATCAAAATCAGAATCGGTATTTTCTAAAAGTGCCAATAAAAACAGCTAGTTCTCATTATAAAACTTTCATTCCAACAAGGGTGCATAAATTAAATGAATGTGAACTACATTTATTTTGAAAATGCACAAAATCAGCCAAGAGGAATAGATAAGAGCCCGAGCCCCACAGCCAGGCGTCCAGATAGGAAACGGGCGCCGTGGCCGACTGCCTCCTGCTTTGCTCCGCTGCATCCCTCTTGCCTTACGATGCGGGCACCTCATTCTTCTCGTCTTGGGAAAAGTAGGGTTAGTAACAGTTTCTGCCCCATAAGCTTGATGCGCGTGTATCTTAGAAAAGTGACATTATTTTTATGGTCACTTATTTTATGCGAGTAAGCTTAATATGAGCAATAAACATCAGAAAAATATATTTAATAACAGCGTTTTATAAAACAAGTTTCAGTGAAGTTCTAGAATTATTTCTTGATACTATCTTTAAAATCATCACCGAGTCCTTAGTATCAGTCAGGATAATGCTGGATACTTCATCTTATCATTTAATTGAATCCTCATGATGGCCCTACAATGCAGGTTTTATCATCTTATTATTGAACAGATAGGAGATCCAGGTCTTAGAGAAGTTAAGAAACTAACCCAAAGTCACAGTTAATAAGTGAACAAACCAGGATTTGAAATAAATTAGGCTTGTGTGTTCCAGGGCTGGAGTCCTAAACTAGTGGCTCTTAAACTTCAACTTATGGTCAGAACCACCTAGATGGCTGGATAGACTGCAGACCACCGGGACCCGTGTGCAGGCTTTGTGACTGCGTCACTCCCAGTGAAGGCCCTAAGAACCTGATTCCCAGCAAGCCCCAAGGTGGCACAGGCCCTGCTAGTCACAGAACCAGGCTTCGGGCACCAGTGGCCTAAATTATTAAACGTGATGGTTTGATTGTTTAATTAAGTAACCTATAAAAAGCTCATTAGTAATCCTGTAGGCATGGACCAGTATTTCAAATTTGTTGTAATATGACTATTCATAATGTAATCTTCATGTGATTTAGTACCTAAAAATTAACAATATAAGCTGCAATTAAAGACAGCAAGTACATCAATGACTCCTTGGAATAGAACGTACACAAAGTAACATTTAATATAGTCAAATCCAAGTACCATTTATTTAGTTGAAGTATTTGAAGGGTTTTTTTAATAATCCCATAGGATTTTTGGAAGGAAGATATTTCTGATTTATTAAAGGGAATGAGTTCATCCAAGGTACACAATAAGCATAACTACTTTCACTTTGATGGGGTTAATTTTTGTCTGCTGATTCACAGTGTTGTAAATAAAAACCTAATTTAATACAAGTTACTACTTAAGTGTGGTTTTCATCTACTAATAGTCACATGTACTGATTTCAGAACAAGTTAAAAAAGTAAAATTCAAAAGGTCACTCTTAGAACCTGGAACATCCAGTGTTGCCAAATAAAACAATCAGATTTCAGATATCCAAATTCTGCTCCCTCTTTGAGTCAAATTATATTGCTTAGTTTTTAAGAAGCATTTACCACATTCATTTCTTCTGAAAACAGTCCTGTCCCAATTACTTACAATTTGAAATAGCTCCAAATTACCTAATTGTTTACCATTTATTGGTGTTGTGTTTTTGTTTTAAAAAATGAGCAACTGAAGTCGTCAGTACATCTGGTTCTACAATTATAAAATGTTAGGGCTTCTTTTTCAAATTGGCAAAACTACCATAGCTAAACGAAACCCTAAATTTATAAGACATTAAACAATAATTGAAGAATTAGAAAAATAACTCTCCAAGGTACTCTATAATTTCATAATTCTACAAATATATTACAGTAAGAAGTAGATAAGATCTCACACTATAAAATTTTAATGTCACAACTAGTTATAATATTTAGGAGAATAGGTAAATACTTCTACAGCTTAAGGTAAAAAATTTATGAATGGACTCATTTCATTGACATAATATGGGCTGGGCCAAATACTAAAATGTGAAAGATCAGAATTGTCATCCGAAATAATAAACCTACTTAGTAAGTCTAAATAAAGTGCTAAAATTTATTTCTAATACGTGTTGACTGATCTTGGCAAATCTAGAGAACTAGACCACACACAACTAACATTCGACAAGTCCTCACTGGTTTTGGGTGCCAGGGAACTAGAATGAATCTAAGAGCAAGATTATCACTTTTAATGATGAAAACAAAGGTAAAATTTAAAGCTAAGATATTGATAATAGCATTCTCATTTCAAAAGCATTAACTTGGACTTTACTTCAACTTTCAGCTCAAATTTGCCAATGATATTAGGGTTCAAGGTAGAACTAACCTTTTCCTGAATAAGAGCAAGTGCTTTTCCAGAATCTCTGAGCACCTTGGAGTAAAGAAGCAATGGGTCCCCTCTCGGTAATGGTTTGTGAGTGACATTTTGAGCAGCACAGATCACATTCCCCATATAAATAAAAACAAAGCACACCTTTAAAACATAAATGATGGATGTCATTGTAAATTCTCCACCTTCTGTTTTTGCTACATCCTTTGGGAAATTACACATGGTCTGCCCTTTATCTTCAATCTCTCCCACACTCTTCATCCCTCTTGTCTTAAATGAAATCTAGTTAACCTGAGAGAATATTGGAAGGCTTTCACTCAGCTTTCTAATGCTAGGGAGGAGTGCTAACATTTCCTTTCAAGCTCACTGCAACTTTTAGTTCATTAATCGTATACTCTCAAGAAAAAAGCTCCCTCTCCCTCTTTAGAGCTCAAGCCATTCCTACAAGAAACTAGATAGCTACCACATCTCATGGTGCTCTCAGCAACCACCTCTGTTGTACCAGGAGTTGGACAATTCAATCACATATATACTCCCCACACCTCCCAAATTCTACCAACGTCTTGTTCTAGCTCAGCATCTAGACAAATGACTCATTCAAAAGTCCTAGCTTTTTTAAAAAAACTTTTATAATGACCTTAATCTCCACCCCACTGCAGCCTTGTCCTCCAATGTCCACAAACCATAAACACTGAATAGACTGGAGTTCAGTTTGAACTCTAAAAGATAACCTATTAAATCTCTGACAGCCTATCTTTCTCCACTTGTATTTCTCTTATTGTACCTGGTGTCAGGATACTAGAACATCAAAACATCCATATCTTAGATCCCACTCCAACCCCTATATTTCTTTTCATATCATTCCTCTCCCAGATTTACAGCCTCCCCTATGCAGTTTAGAATTCATGGCCCATTGCCTTAAATACTTGGATCAGCAAGCACATTCCACTCCAAACTGCCAGTGTTCCCTATTCTAGGGAATTAATCAGTGAGGAAAGGGTATTAGCCAACCAAACAAAAAGTCCTGAGCTAAAGAAGCTCCAGGACTAGTCCATTCTCCATTCAGCATTGTCCTTACAGATCCAGGTCCCTTCATCTTTCCACTCTCCAATATTCACCTTTGCATTTGTTTACCCATGATGACTGAAGGATGGCTGTTGTAATTCTAGGTCTCATAAGTAGGAACAATACAAAGGGGATGCCATCTCAACCTCCTGAAGTGGTAGTCTCATCGGACACTTCTTCCATTGTTGAGAAGTGGGTCCACCTCCATTTTTTGATCCAATTATTGTTAAGGGAAGGAGATTTCTGCCGGAGCCAGTGAGAGCACTGTCTTTGCTAAAGTCCTCTGGTGGAAGGCCAGACACACCAGATCAAAACTGAAGCTCTGTCGGCAATAATGAAGGGCAGAAATGCTGCTAGATGCACAGCCAGCAGGGTCCACTTCTCTATTTCCTTGCCTGTACCTATTGCGCCTGCAACTGGCACTTTCCTCTTACATTCCTTCATTACAGGCACACTTTTATGTTAGGCACAAGATGAGAAGAATCATTGTAATATTAATAGTTGCCTATGATCCTACCTTGTAGATTGATACAGGAATACATTCCAATTTGCTAAATTATATAATAAGAAGAGCAACATGGCACAGAAGAGTCTTTTGCTTCAAATGTAAAAAGAAATAAATAAATCACACCCACAACTCAAGCCCCGACTCTGATATTTCTGCTTTGGGGAAAGCCACCACCTTTAAAAACCAATGAGGCACGGGTGGATTCATCCTGAATCTAATAAAGTTTAAGCTTCAAGGCCCTTCACTGACAAGCTCCTTTCACAGCCCTGAAAATCCATTCTTGCACTGTATCATTTTTGTTATAACAAAGACTCTGAAATTTTTAGGAGCTTCACACTCCTAAAATTCTGTCCCTGCCTCTGCTATGTCAACCTTTTGTGCCCATGTGCTACTGAGCGTGGCACTAACTGCTTTATTTGTTCATTTCCTTTTCCTCAAAACTGGTTGAAGAGAAGGACCCTATCTTGTTTGCAAAACTGCAAAGAGGATCAGAAATGCAGGCACGCCATGCAGCAGTGTTCTGTGCAACTGTTATAATCACCAGCGTACAGTGTTCTCTCGTGGTGTGATCTCCAGCAAGGGGCTGCTGGTGCATCTGCCTCTGCCAGCTTGTCCCCAGGACGCGACAAGAGCTAGGCTCTAAAGGAGCTGAGCCGTCCCCTGCGGCTGCAGGTGTGCCCCGGCTATCTACTGTGACGCTACACTGCTTCAGGCTGTGCCACAGGGGACCCTGACAGGATTTCACCCGCCCCTGGCCACATGTTCAGCTCCCCTCCAGCCCCGGGGAGCTGACTTTCACGTAGAATGATTTCAACCTCTCAGGGTCGCATGAGGGACCGCACTGTGGGAAACTATGCTCTCCCATCTGCTGTAAAGCCTGGTACCAAGAGATGCTGATAGAATTTGTCGCATAATTGAATGTGGCGATGGTAGGTGTCATTACAGACAGACAATAGCTCCATAGAGTTTAACTTTGGTTTGGAATGTGTTTCTTTGTTTTCATCATCCTGTCATTCTGGCAAATGTTATGAGTTTTAAAATATGATTTATTACTTTACTCACTAAGGTGGCATTATTAAATAGCTGCTGAAGTAGCAGAATTGGTAACAAGCAATTTCACAAGCCATTATGCAGCCGTGGGTTGAGTGCATCCAAGCACTGCCAGGGCTGAATGGACACAGCGAGTGGAAAGCTATCAAGAGGTGAAGGTGTGAGCGGCCTGTGTCCCAAAAAAAGGGGGATTGGTCATCACTACAGCACTGAGGGGAGCAATCGTGTAAACTGGGGATTCCACCAAAGACAAATCCGAAAGTGGCCTCATTCCCTCCTCTCAACACTTTATATCGGTTAAAACAAACCAAAATCAATATTACTAAACTTTACCATTTACTGAGCATTTATTGTATGACTTTCTTTGCTGAGTTCTTAATGTACATGATTACACTTAATCCATATAACAATCTTATTAAATAAGTAATAATATTAATGTTTTATATATGAAGAAACGAAGGCTTATAGGTGGTAAGCTAGTTAATTAGTTATTCTACCTCATGGAGGTGGAATATAAACACTAGTCCATCGAATTCTAAAACTTCATTTTAATTCATTGTTTTTTAGCCAGGAGTGCATAATGAAATCTCCTATGGAGTTTAAAAAAAAAAAAAAAAAAGGTATCTATCTAGCTTGGGCTTGGAGCCTGGTTCCTGCATTTAAAAAATATCTATAGGTAATTCCAATGCACACTTTAAATGAAACCCTCAGATTATACTTAGAATTACAAAGAGTAATCATCAAATGTCTCCTAAAGTTTGAGGGTGAGTCGGAGGAAATACGCTTGCTAACTATGGCATCTAACTGCAGATATAGGCTCCACTAATCTTTTTTTCCTGATGAAATATGGCAGATCAAGCTCTTTCCTTGTCCTGAGTGGCAAATAAATCAATAATAATTGGTTTAATTACTAACCCTTATTAAGGACATCAAAGTGTGTGAACAGGTTTATGGTAAAGATGTACTGTATTTTAGATTAGGAGGTAGAGAGACAGTAAAAACTGAAAAAATAATTAGCTCTTTAAAAAATGTCAAGGTACTCACTGCTATCCATATGCATGTGTCAACTGATACTCAAGATGAAATTTTTTTCCATAAACATAGGCAATTCTATATGACCAAAATAATCAAATCATTGAAACAAATTTTTTCTTCAAGAAAATATTGGACTATCTTAAAAATTTAAATTTAAAGTATATTGTCTATAGAATTATTTTTAAGTAACTCATCTTTAACAATGAGAACCATATTAATTATGATGTGACCTTTTAAAAGTTAACATTTGGCCAAATTGTCTACATATAATCAAAGACCTGCACTCCACCCTTAATCTTAAATCTACAAAACTACAGCAAATAAAAGAACAGTGAAAAGTCCTATAGGGTATTGGTTAAGAAAATGGATTATGGAACCCGACCATCTGGGCTGGAATTCGGGCTCTGGCTTGAGCTAGCTGTGTCCCCTGGGCAGGTCACTTACTTCTCCACGCCTCAACTTCCCTGTCCTGAAATGGAAATAATAATCATAATGCTTATTTCATGGAGTTATTATGAGAATTATATAAAATTAAAATAGGTAAAACAGAACAGTGCCTAACATACAGTAAGCACTATACAAATGCTTATTGCCATCACTATTACTTTAAAATTTTAAAAATACAATTTCTAATAAAAGAGTAGGGAACTTTAGAATTGTGTGGCATCCGTTTATTTTACAAGAAGGAAATGAACCCTAAGTCACTCCAAGAGGCAGATATGAGGCACAGTCAAAACCAGTGTGCCAAATAAAGAGAGCAAAACAGCAGTTTGGTAGCAATGACATTCTCTGCCAGTGACTATACTCCGGAAGTTTTACAAAGAAATAACTTCAAATGACTCATTTTAAATACTTTTTCAGAAAAGTATCATGAAGAGCCTAGTATTGTAATTAGATTTAACTGGAAACAATCCACACTGAAAATGATACAACGGAAATTAGGCCATGTATTCAAACCATTTACATCATTCACTTTTTTTTTTCCAGAAAAAAATTTGGCCTGTAAAATGGTAACATTTCCTTCCAATACCTATTCTAGAAAACACTGGACAGAGCTAAGCTTTGTTGTTCAACTACAAAGTTGACAAATTACATGAGAAAAATAATGAAGCCTGATAAAAATCAGAGCATCAACTCACATAGTCCTGATCATTTTAATTATTCCCACTAGTAAATATCAAGTTATTTCTCAATGAAAATAATAAACCCTTTCTTAACATATTCTCAAGGACCAAAATTACTGCTTCCCCCTCCCGTAACAGAAAATGTGTAACTTTCTGGTTTAAAGACCATATTTTTTTATAGAAAACTTGAAAACTTCACAGCCTGCATATTTAAATAACACCAAGACAGGGAACCACACAGCATCTTTATTAAGATCTCAAAGAACAAAATATTATGAGAAGATATAAAAGAAAATGCCAAGGTCACTTCCTTCAAGTAGCACACATATTTGGTGGAAGACACTAATATAAACATGAGCATGATTTATAATTATTTCTAAAACTGACAAAAGGGAGTTAGAATACAGCGTTATAATGCTGAACTGAAAAGGAAGAAAAGCCAGTTCAAGGCTGCTGAGTTTAAAAGTGTTACATAGAAAATTTTTCAGTCTGTGCTTTTGAAAATGGAAGAAGATGCTCGATTCAGGCTCATGGGGAAGTTACACTTGATGGCCAAAGAGCGTCTGGGGCAGGGGGAAGGCATAACCCAAGGAGCTCAGGAGAGATATCTGAGCACAGAGCAGGCTTCTGGCCCTTCACTCGTGGAAGGAAAAACCATTCTCGAAGAGCAACCCCTTTAACTGCACTGATGGAGCCAAAATTAAATCTGAACTTCAAATCCATGGAATAGGCTTTGACCCATCAAGTGGTCTCGGTTTGAACCCCACCTTCCACGTATTAGCAATGTGATCTTAAACAAGTTACACTGCTCCCACCCCTTCATCACCAATGTGGATGGAGATAGCAGCAGCCACCTCGCGCGGTGGAAGCGAGGATTCAAGGATCGTTTAGGGAAGGTGTCTGAGATAAGGTCACCACCCAGCAGATACTCATATGTTGGCCATTTATCATTATTTATCTAATTACTAGAGTAGAGCACACCGAAACAATACGAAACAGCTTCCCACAGATGAAGGGAGGAGACATTTTCCGTAGTCAACATCTGGCTAAAAGACACCACTAATGAGAGCTTGAAAGCCAATACCAAAACCCCATATTGTATCAGTGCACACACACTGTGTATACACACACACACACACACACACACACACACAGAGTTCACAGTGTAACAAACTACCACCAAGCATAGAACATAAATATCTCAAGCCAATTTATCTAAGAGCTGGTTTTATTTCCATGTTCCGCACGATAGTTTTCAACTGTATCCAAAACTCTACCTCTTATCTTGTCCACCCTCCTCACATGCTGTTCCCTTGACTTCCACTAATTATTTTGTACCAAATCTTGCTCTTCCGCTCTACCTCCGATTCCCTTCAATCCACCATCAAGTCCTATCGATTTGAATTCCAATCCAAGCCCCCGCTGAAGCGCTACAGCTCTTCTGACCTCCACCCTGTCTCCTCACTGGCTGCCAGGGACCAGCTCCCTGAGCCTCCAAACGCAGCCCTGCAAGTTCCCCTCCCTGCTACAGGAGCGTGCCGTCTAAATGCAAATTTGAAAAATGTCACTACCTTGGTTAAAATCCAAACGACCTTCCATTCATGTAGAAGAAAGTCCAAGGGCCACAGCATAGTTTATAACTGATATAGGACTTTTTTATTCCAACTTAATTGTCTCATTTTTCCATCCCTTGTACTCTCCAATCAACTGAACAACTTTTCATCTCAGGTGTTTCTTTTGCTTAGCTAGCTAGCTCCTTCTACCTATTTCAGTCAACAGCATTGGTAGCAATTCTCCCTTGAAGGTTTTCCTCACTCTCTAAAAGTCTGGAGCAGGTGCCCCTTCTATGCTCTATACTCTGGCATCAATCTGCACCTTCCTTCCTAAGTTTACATCCCATCACTGTACCAACATGTTTGAATGAGTCTCCTCCCAAGGACCAAAGCTTTCAGAAGTTAGGGACATGGTCATTGGTTTATTTTTCATTGGTATATTCCTAATTCCTAGTCCCGTGTCAGTCACACACAAATGCAAAAATAAGCATCATTGAGATTATACTTTATAGTGTCACCACTCAACAGTCAGTACTGGTTCAGTTATGTTAAATAAATCCTTCTATTATCTTTAGTTTACAATTCCACACCGCTACTGCTGTTTGGCCTGTTGGCTAAGACCAAGTGTGAAGCTCCCTATTGCTATAAACATGTACATCGAATGGGAGGGCGGGCACCTACTGTAACTAGAGTTCTAGTGCCCACCACTGATACAATGGAGCAGCACTACCCTTATAACCCTGGACGAGGCAGCCACATGTCAGTCGGCTTCTGAGCCACCGTTACCCAAACGCAACACTGAATATGTCCCGAGAGAAGATGCAGTCAATCAAAAGTAACTAGAGATCATTCTTCAGCCACTTTTCAAAAAACAGAGATTTGGGGTGGAGGGGCGGGGAGAGAGCTGTGATGATAACAATAATTAAGTAACCTTTTGTATAATGAAATGTTAGATTCTATACCCAAAGGGAACGATGTTTTTTTAAATCAGTTTCTCTCAAGGACCACCATTATGACAAATTAGAAACATAACCTTGAAAATACAGGGTGGGGCAAAAGCAGATATACAGTTTTTCTTATGGAAAATGAGACACTAATTAACTCCTTGTTTCACATACTCACAACTGTAAACCTACTTTTGCCTCACCCTGTATATATGAAATGAATGAATATATATGTAATAGTGAAAAATAAAATCTGAAAATCAGATAGATGTGAGGAACTCCCTTTTGAAATCACACAATACTTGGAATGAGACAACGAAGCACAACCTCTGTTTGCATATATCATGACTCTCCTCCATGATATGATGAAATAGAGAATAGCAATGTGATATGTTACCAGGTATTATGATTTTTTTAGTCTTTCTTTCTTTAAAAAATGCATTAAATAATCTAAGTCAACCATAACTTTCTACATATACGTGTTATTTTCTTTACATTTCACATATCATATGGAATTTACGATAAAGAAGATCTATGTTATTTAGAAGACATACTATGAAATCCAGATGAGTACAAAAGAACGCAGGATTTTTCAAGTCTAGATTATTGTATATTATCATTCCAATAACTGTTATACCTACAAAAATCCCTTTTCTTTGGAAAAACAAAGTTATTTTTCTTGAATGGCTAATTAGTAGGCACTGCATATAACATTTTCACTGAAGTGTCATATAAGCATGTTAGAGCAGATGCAACAATTACATAAAATTACTAGGTAGTATGCATAGATGCTATCAAAATTTTTGATTGACTCATACTTTATTTACTCTGCATTCAGTTACCAAAGCCACAAGCTTAATAGTTCTGTTTATAAAAACAAAGTTAGGCAAGCTAAATGCTAAGAAGAAATATATGTGAACTCATTTTTAACTTGTAGATGCATGCATGCACACACATCTTTTTATTATCAGCATGCTCCCAAATTAAAATTGTTACCACATGCTAAGTAAACTTTTTCAGATGTTCAACAAAGGAGATCAAAAAAGATTTCATCATATATTTTTAGATCTCTGACCAGTCAAACATAGGAACACAGACATGTCAAAACATCAAGTAATTCAAAGGTACAACAATTTGGAAATTTTCAGTTCAATGAAACTCATGAAGAGTAGTTTAGTGTATTTTCATACTTTCCTTACTGACGTCTTACAGGTGAAGCTATTCATGGAAACTTATTTAGTACTTATTTGGAGTTAAGTCTTGAGTAGGGACTGAGATGAAGAATAGAACACAGATAAGTTGAAAAGGGAGGTTTAGTTTTCCAGGGAGACAGAAAAAGTCACACAAAAAAGTGTGCTGGTGAAAAGGAACATGTTATATTTGGGGCCATGAAAAAACCAGCTTGGATGACTTTCTACTGAAGTTATGAGAGTGATAAAGTGATAGATTAGTATTACACAGCGGGGTCGAATAACCATTCTTGGAATACTTCTGTTTGCCTACCACAAATTCTTAGTTTTTGTTAGACCCCTTTTGTAGGTAGAGGAAATATATTGGATGTGTGTGATCTATTCTCTAGTGGATAAAAAGCAAATCAATTTTATTCTTTGTTCCATTCTTTTTTTTTTTAATATATCTTTATTGATTTCAGAGAGAGGAAAGGAGAGGGAGAGAGAGATAGAAACATCATTGATGAGAGAGTCATTGATCGGCTGCCTCCTGCACACCCCCGACTGAGGATCGAGCACCCAGCCCAGGCATGTGCCTTGACCAGGAATCGAACCCCGATTGCCTGGATCCTAGGTCGATGCTCAACCGCTGAGCCACGCCCGGCTGGGCTCTTTGTTCCATTCTTACCTTGAACATCCAGAGCAGTAACTGAGTTTTGACCTGCTTCTGTTTCTAAACATATTTGCTACTCGACTTTTAGAAACTGAGTTATTTTATTCTACCATTTTTGAATGCTTACCTTGTTTCTCTGTCTGGTACCTAAATTCTGGTCTTCTGTTGGTGAATCTTCTAGATTTCCTCTACCCTCAGCAGCTGTGATTGGATTACCATTGTTCACATTCAAGCTTTTCTTGGGATAATCCCTTCCCAGCCTGGACCCCCACCTACTTCACCTTGGCAGGCTCTCCTGATACCACGCACTGCTTGCCTGTTTTACAGTAGCTTGGGTCATTTGTGCAGATTCATTCTTGCTTTCAGTTCAAGGTTTCACCCTTATACTCTGTTCCCTTGGTGAGCCTGTCAAGGCCATGGTTACCCTAGGCTGACAAGTACTGATGCCAATTCATTCCAGTACTTTCCAAGAGGGCCTCACTGTCTCCTCTTTTGTAATTGGTTCTAAAGTAGGAACTCTGGACAGATGTTTTGCTAACAGTAGAAGTGTTGTTGATCTTCTAAAAGTATTTTATAATAGCATTCCTAACAGCTGACATTAACAGTTCTCATCTATCCTCTCAGTGGAGTATATTTTGTTTATTTTGCTATTAAAATGTATCCATGAAATACTGCAAAATTTCTGGGACAAAAATTGATTTAGAAAGCAGCCCAGAAACAAATAACAACAAAATGATAGCTAAGTCATTTGGCAAGATCAGATCAGTGGTAAGCAATGAAACCATGACAATTTTTGGACCCTCTATTAAATTCGTAAAAGGTATTTGCCTAAATATGAAATGAAAGAAAGGTAATAAACAATTTTAATGGGAATGTTCAAGTAACTTAATTTGCAATGAAGTTGCAATGAAAAGGGGTCTCTGAAAACCCTCAGCCTTCAATCTCAGAATAAAATGACTTATCGTTATCTGTAACACTAAACATAATATTAACCTCCCATGAAGATAATATAATAAAGGCTTTTTAAAAAAAAATGAATTCAGCATTGGCCAATGTGACTCAGTTGATTGAAGCATAGTGACCCTGCACCAAAGGGTCACGGGTTTCATTCCCTGTCAGGGCACATACCCTGGTTTCAGATTTGTTCCCTGTTGGGGTACATATGGGAGGCAACGGATTAATGTTTCTCTCTCACATTTATGTTTCTCTCTCTCTCCTCCTCTCCCTTCTACTCTCCCTAAAGTTAATTAAAGTTAATTAAAAAAATTTAATGAATTCAAACTATAATTTAAAAGCTGAGAGGAATCTAATTTAAAAAAAAACAAACACAACTATTTCATGAGCAGAAAATCCTCTATGCTTCATCACAGACTGAATGCCACAGCACTTCAGTTTGGTGAATATACAGTATATTATTTTACTCAACTGAACACAAACTTAGAGTATTCATTATTGTGAGACATGGCATGGCCAATAATAAGCAATTCACATGAGGTTTAAGACTAATAAATTATAGATCCAAAAGATATTATTAAAGAAAATTTGTGACTTTTCAAATTTATTTTGTAAAAAAATACATCGATATAATAGCCATGGAAAGAATTCTGATTAGCATGAATTAATATTTAACATTTCTTTTGTTTTTGTTAAAAATTTGTTCAGGAAAAACTTAATTATGAGTTTTCTAATTCTCTAAGATTAAAATAGACACTATTTTATGGATCTTTTAAATATCAAATCTATTATAATATCAGATATATTCAATGTTTCAGTATATAAAAGTTTACTTTAAAAAAAATATTCAGACATCAAAAATCTAAAATGGCAATGGTTATCTTCTGTATTGATTTTCTTTACCATTTTATCCTAATTCTGTCACTAACAAAATGCATATAGGCAAAATGAAAATGTTGGATTTTAGTTACAAATATTTAAATAGAAGTAAAATTTCTGTAAATACGCTATGTAAAATATAAATGTGAGCTTCTGGTCAAGATGCAAGCCAGAGAAGGTAAATGTGGTACTCATATTCTCCTTCAACCACATAAAAATTACAACTACAGAACAACTATCATTCTGAACCGCCTGAAATTTAGCTGAATGGAAGTCCTACAACTAGGAAATTCAAGAAGAAGCCACATCAAGACTGCCACGAGGGTGGAGACGTGAACAGGCTAGTTCCACATCCACGTGTGGCGGATAAAAATAAGGAGGAGTATTTCAGCTGTAACGATGCCCCTAGGAGCAAGGGGTCCCAGCCCCACATCAGAACTGTCAGCCCAGGGTTCCAGTGCCAGGAAGAGAAGTCCCCATAACTTCTGGCTATAAATACCAGTGGGGATTGTGCCTGAATGAGACAGAGGGCTGCTGGAGTCCCAGGCATTCCTTTTAAAGGGCCCACACACTGACTTACTCAGACTCACTCCCTCTGAACTATGGCACTGGGGCAGCAGCCTGAAAAGCACCAGGGACATACCAGAGGAACTGAACTGTTTGGCATCAGGGCAAGAGCTGGAGGGGCAGCTTCCTCCCAGTCAGAAGTGCTGGCAGAGGCCATTGTTCCTTTTCTGAGCCTGCCCCATACAGACCCAGCAGGAAGGTGCCATATCTGAGTTTCCATCGACCTGGCTGACACTGTTCCCCCTGGCCTGGTGATTCCCTAAGACTCTGCCCCACTCAACCTACAGGCACACCCAAGCTATTTCGAGTGGCTTTTCCATATAAATGACCTGTTTCATGCTTTAGGCATTCCTAAAATCTCTCAAACAAGCAGCAGCTGGCCTCAGCATGCCCCATATTTCTTACTAAGTGGTCCCAGGCCTGGTACTAGGGGCAGTCAGTCTTGGTTCACAGCTTGGCCTCGCCTGGTCACCTCCAAGGCCAGCACAAGTAGCATCCATCTGCAGATTACTTTGTACCTCATCCCTGGTGGTTCTGGGCAGAACACAGGCTGTGGCTGACCTTGGCCTGCATCTCCTGGGAAGCCCCAGAGTCAGTGCACCCAGTGGACAACTTCAGATAATACTGAAGCACCACCCAACCACCTCCAAGAGCCACACACTCAAGGAGCAGACTCAGTGGCCACCAGAGCCCCCACTGAAGTAAGTCCAGCTCTGTGGGGTAGACCATGCACACCTGGTCCCAGCCATTCCTCTCAGCCAATAGGCTTGGCGGTAAATCCTTACCATTGATGTGCCAACAGCAATCAAGGCTCAAATACAAAGGTGGGTGTACACTGCCCACATAGGGGGTAAAGAAGGGTCGCACCCGGAGTACCCAGCTCAGGTGAGTGGGGAGGCTGTGCCACTGAACCTTACAGTTACACCTACTATATTAGCACATTCTACCAAGTCCAGGAGATGTAGCAGCTCTACTTAATATACAGAAACAAACACAAGGAGGCTACCAAAATAAGCAGACAAAGAAACATGTTCCAAATGAAAGAATAGAACAAAACTCCAAAAAAGAACTAAACAAAATGGAACAAGCGATCTGCTAGATTCAGAGTACAAAACACTGGCTATCAGGATGCTTAATGAGCTTAGAACAAGAGTAGATGAATTTAGTGAGAACTTCAACAACATAAAAGGACATGGAAACCATAAAAAAGACCCAGTCAGTAATAATAGATACACTAACTAAAATGAAGAATAATTTACAGGGAATCAACAGTAGAGAATATGAAGCTATGAATCAAATCAGCAATTTACAATATAAAGAAGCAAAAACACCCAATCAGAATGGCTAAAAGAAAAAAGAATCCCCCAAAATGAGGACAGTGTAAGAAGCCTCTGAGACAACTTTGAGCATACAAACGTTTGCATCACAGGGGTTCCAGAAGAAAAAGAGAGAGAACAAGAAATTGAAAATCTATTTGAAAAAATGATGACAGAAAACTTCCCAAACCTGATGAAGGAAATGGACATACAAGTCCAGGAAGCACAGAGTATCCCAAACAAGATGAACCCAAAGAGGCCCACACCAAGACACATCATAATTAAAATGCAAAAGGTTAAAGACAAAGAGAGAATCTTAAAAGCAGAAAGAGAAAACCAGTTACCTACCTACAAGGGAGCTCCCATAAGACTGCCAGTTGATTTCTCAACACAAACTTTGCAGGCCTAAAGGAATTGGCAAGAAATATTCAAAGTGATGAAAAATAAGGTCCTACAACCAAGATCACTCTATCCAGCAAAGCTATCATTTAAAATTATAAGACAGCCCATGCCCGGCCAGGCGTGGCTCAGCAGTTGAGCGTCGACCTAGGATCCAGGTGACCGGAGTTCGATTCCAGGTCAGGGCACATGCCCAGGTTGCGGGCTGCAGCCGATCAATGACTCTCATCATTGACGTTTCTATCTGTCTCCCTCTCCTTTCCTCTCTCTGAAATCAGTAAAGATATATTTAAAAAAAAAAAAAAAGATCTATTAAAATTATAAGACAGCCCAGCTGGGCATGGCTCAGCAGTTGAGCACTGACCTAGGACCCAGGAGATCACGGTTCGATTTCCAGTCAGGGCACATGCCTGGGTTGCAGGCGTGATTCCCAGTCAGGAGCATGCAGGAGGCAGCCAATCAATGACAACTCTCTCATCATTGATGTATCTCTCTCTCTTCCTCTCATTTATTCTCTCTGAAATCAATAAAGATATATATATTTTTTTAAAAATCATAAGATAGGTAAAGAGCTTCCCAGACAAGAAAAAGCTAAAGGAGTTCACCACTACCAAACCAGTATTACTGGAAATGCTAAAGGGTCTTCTTTAAGAAGAAGAAAAAAACATGAACAATAAAATGGTCATAAATCTACATCTACCAACAATGGACTCTAAAAAACAAAATAAACAAACAAGCAGAACAGAAACAGACTCACAGATAACAGAGAACACATTGAATTGATGATTGCCAAATGGAAGGGATGTTGGGGGGATGGGTGAAAAAGGTGAAGGGATTAAGTACAAATTGGTAGCTACAGAATTATCCTGGGGATGTGACCTGCAGCATAGGGAATACAGTCAACAGGATTCTAATAACTATGTATGGTGTCAGACAGGCACGAGATTTATCCGTGTCATCACTTGGTAAGTTATACAATGTCTTATCACTGGGGTGTACACCTGAAACTAATATAATATTGTTATTTGTAACTGAAATATTCAAAAGAATTATTTAAAAGTAAATAATGTTTGGTGGTACATTTACACATGTGATATATATATGACATGACAAAACCAGGAAAAGAAATGCTTCCTATGGGTTTGTGATGACTTTTTTAGTGTTTGATGTCACTGCTGTAATGAATGTGTTCACTTTTTAGTGTGATTTCATTAGACCACATTTAGAAGATATTTTCCCATGCTCATCATTTCCTCTAAAGAGGTCTCATAAATGTCAAGTCCTTCCAAACAGAAGGCAGTTTTTCAAGTCATTATTCCTGTTACTTTGCAATTAAAATCAGATGATTCAACAGGCTAAGAAGTTACACCAGGAAGAGATTTTCATGAAAGCCAGAGCAGTTTTACAGGCATTCAGGGGTGGATCAGCTGACTCAAAATAATTTCTCTGTTATATAGCTTCTCTAGTTCATTTTTTACAAAAGTATGCTTTCCATATCTAAACAATTCTACCTCTTTCTGAAGAATGTGCGGTTTATGAGAGAACATCCCTGCAATGATATATTGCCATTTGTGATTCTAGTTGAAAGAATATAAAAACAAAGAGCTTTT
The DNA here is from genome assembly GCF_964146895.1 of Miniopterus schreibersii. Classification (NCBI taxonomy): domain Eukaryota; kingdom Metazoa; phylum Chordata; class Mammalia; order Chiroptera; family Miniopteridae; genus Miniopterus; species Miniopterus schreibersii. The sequence goes on along the minus strand of NC_138106.1, from coordinate 77,338,636 downwards.
CATGATATACCATTCAAGTTAACAAATAAACACAAATTACACATCAAGATCTTCAGTACATGAATAAGCATGTTGTAAAATCCTTCCTAATTACTGGAATATTTCTTTACTAAGTTACAGCAAGAATACTCCAAATGTATAACTACATCTCAATTCACACGCATACCTGATTTTTCTTTATTAAACCTAGTTAGTTAATTTTAATGTTTAACAAATATGTGATTTCAATCATATAGAAGATTTTCAGGTAAAGGATGCTATAGAAAAAAAAAAACAGGGAAATATCATCATCATCATTACCACTGGTGGCAGCAGCAACATCACCGGTAAGACTTATTACACTTTAAAGAATTCTACAAGAAGCTTTAAATTTTATTATTTCCTTTTAAAATGACGTCTCTATAAGTAAGCTGCTCATACAGATGTTTTTATTTTGTAGATAAGAAAACTTAAGTATAGAAAAGGTATACAAACTTTTTTCATGATGACCTGACCAAGGAAACATAGCTAGTATGTATTCTGAATAAATAGTGCCTGAAATATAGGCTTATTTTACTTCATATTAGAAAGTATTTATACTGTACCTATATTGAATAAAATGAGTCATCTCTTATCTATGCAATCATTTGATTCTAACAGAAAAAAGTATACCATTTTTAAAGGAGGAGGGGCTTGAACACCAGACACATGTGAGGTCAAAGTCCCACTTCTTTACTTACCAGCTGTGCATCTTTGGTAAGTTAATCAGCCTGCTTGACCTTAAACTTCACCTGCATACTGCAAATAATGCCTCTCTTTCCCTCCCTCATAAGGTTACTGTACAAATTAAATGAGATACATATGCCAAGGGCTCAGTGCAAAGACAAGAATATACCATGTGCACACACACACAAAAATATTTGTTCCTTTCCTCCCTGATGCTATAATATTCTACATTACATGCCCAAGTTTATGGTGAAGAGAAAATATCATGGTCCCTATACTTGAGGAAATTTTCATCCTTGAGAAAAGTTCTAAAATAGAAAACATACTGAAAATGTGATAGATTATAAAAATGAGGAACCAATTACGCTCATTATAAAGTATCTGACTAGAGAGACATAAAGTGGTCTGGATTAGTCACTTCTGCTAGTTATTTCCTGCTAATAATTCTAGTTTCAGTGTAAGTGGTCTCTTAATCTTGTTCCACACACTTTATTTATCAGAGGCCACCGTATCTGGCCTTCTTTTTTAAATATTCCCATGAAGCATAATCGATTCATAAAAACTTCTTTCTCATTTTTCCCCTGTAAGCTAAGAAAGGGCTGCTGTTAGCAGCCTACTGATGGTACAGGACTCGGTCAGCCAAAGAACTCAGCTCTGGCTTAGGGAGCTAGCAACACAGGTACAGCTTATTTTGCAGAAAACCCAAAGGAAACTGAGGAATGAGGCTACTGGGACTGTCCATTAAGGAAAGCCTCAGGAGTGTATCTTGAGAGGGATGGCTCACCCATTAAATGTGCATGCATTTTTCAAAAGTTTTGAAATTGTGCAATGACGCTGTGTTGCAAGATGTACTTAGAAGATTTTCTCTCTCCATAAAAACCATACGCACCTAACATGAACCCTGTGTGTCTCCTGTGCCATGAAGTATCTTGTCTTTCAGAACCCACGATGGCATCATGCAAAGGCATCCTCCTTCAAAGCCCGTATTTTTCAGATTTCACTGAAACCAATAAACTATCCCCACCGATCAGCACTTTCAAATACTCTTTCAAAACTAATGGTACTAATTCATCTTTTCATATAAAAGGCTGCATTTAGGTCCGGTAAATATGCTGAACTATTATTTGGAGGCCTTTGTTTATTTTCCAAGATTTCTACTGTTAATTCTGTTCTAAATCTGATAATTCATAGAAATGGAAAATTAAGCAAAGGTCTAATTATTTCCCTCAAAGACATAATAGATTTCATTATTATATTAAAAACGGAGCTAAGCTAGTCTTATTTCTAAAGCATTTTAGCTTAGGTTTCTTCTTTCTTCCACTAAAACATCTTCTGTGTATACAACATAATTAAGAGAAACCACAACAGTTGTTTTTTGCCAGTGGGAATGTTTTAAAAACTATTACTTCAAAGTGGCTTTCTTTCTTCTTCTTTTTTCTGGCAAAAAAATCTTTTATTAAACCCACTGCTCCTCTCAATCATTTCCTCCAACTTTTTTTTTTTTTTTTTCACTCTGAAAAATTAGTGCTCAGAAAAAAAAGTTCTAGGGAAGACTTTTTTTTTTTTAATTGATGAATAGCCTGGAATCTAGCTATTGGATGGGAAACTATCTGTTCCTTGAGTTAACTCACTGGAGCAAAAGCAAGAGAGAAAATACTCAGGGTTTGGCAGAAAACTTTTCCTCTGGACATATTCCATTGGCTTGTGGCACAACTGCTGCACATCTCTTAAGAGTTCCAGCGTCTATTGGTTGGGTTCATGTGCTTCAGACATTTCTCTTTCAAGCTCAGCACTTCTTGGTCTTGTAAGAGCTCCTCGAAGGTTCAGTTTCAAAAACCACTCTCGGTCACAAGAGTCCTTCTGCTTGTTCCTTTCTGCAGCTTCCTGTCCTTGCTCGTTTATTAAATGCCCTTTTCTGCTAACCATTGACTGTTGGAACCCCTACAGGATTCATAATGATTCACTTGATCTTCTAGTGCTTGGAAAGAATCAATGCTGGTCCTAGGCTCTTTCTACCACTTGAGAGTCCATCAGCCCAATTAGTACATTCTCCCTCATGCACTACTAGGGCTTTCTGTGGGAAAGCTTCTGCCAAATTAAGAAAAAATTAGAACTTGTGTAGACTTTTTTTTCTTTCCAAGTATTGGCACTTTCAGATGTTGAGAAATATATTTGCTGGAAGATTTCTTATGACTAATTTAGCTTCCTTCCCACTTTTGTTTGTTAATAACACAAACCACATGAAACAGTAACTAAGAAATATGGAATTATAAATCTCTTCTTTAAGTGTGCATTTAAATTACTTATACAAAAATAATTGTCAGTTAACCATATTTAAAACTACTTACATGCTGGTACTAAGGGCACTCCTTAACAAACATCCTTCTCATAAAAAAATTTTAATTAATTAAACAACAACAAAAACTACGTATATAATTCTCTGTTCTACTTGTGATAAATAAAGATATATTTTTTTAATTCTAAACTTTGTCTTAAATTTTCCATTATTTAGTTATTTTTATAATCACGATAGCATCCAGATATAAACAGTTTACGGCTGAAGAATAAATAGTTTTAATAACATTATTTACAGCATCTATGTTTAGAGAAACTGACAGAGTTTAACAAAGAAAAATATGCCAATCAGAGGATAAGTAAATTCTCATAGGTACTACTTAATATTATCAGACCATTTTTAACTCATACTGTTTTAAACCTAAAACTTCTGCTCTCTGCATTTTAAAATATACCCTAAGGTATCTTTTGATCTAACAAGCAGTATATTATATTATAAATTAAAGAATAAAGTGCATTAAATATACACATGTGGTATATTATAATCCCTTTATTTTAGCCAATGGCATATTTGTAATTACTATATAGTTTTCCAATATTATAATTACTAAAATTTTTCAAAAGAAAGTTTTTTAAAAAATTAATTTGCTATCTTTAGTTTTAGAGTTATTTGTGGCTGACCCCAATGAGAACCAACACAGCACCCGATGCAGACTTGAGGTATCAGTGAAGGGTCCTAGAAGGAAGGTGTCTAAACAGAGAAATGACAGGTGAGAGGAGAGGGCTGGGATGGGAGGTGATGGAAGCATCTCATGATGAGGAAGTGAGACGTGCAAAGTGGTGGGACACAGCACGGCCTGCTTAGCGCTAAAGAATGTTTGGAAAGTAACTAGTATTTGTGGAAGTGGGAAAGAGGTGGGCTGAGACTGTAGATATAAATAAGGGACAGATCGAGGTGGACTTCTAAGCCATATGAAGAAGCCTGAACTTTACATTTTTAGGAATTGGGAAGCCCCTGAAGTTTTTCTTCTGCTTTGTTTTAAGAAGGGGAGTTACATAACCAGATCTGCATTACAGAAAGATTATTTTGGCAGAAGATATCCAGAAATCCATTCTAATGGCACTGATGTCCCTGTACAGTGAAAAACATGTAAAAGCCCACAACATCGAAAATGAGTTTAAACAAACATCTTTTTACTAAAAGATATGGATTTAATATTATAAATCTCTGTATAATGTTGTATTTTTTTTTTAATATATCTTTATTGATTTCAGAGAGAGGAAGGGGGAGAGAGAGAGAGAGAAACATCAATGATGGGAGAGTCATTGATAGGCTGCAGCCTGCAACCCGGGCATGTGCCCTGACCAGGAATCGAACCCTGATCGCCTGGATCCTAGGTCGATGCTCAACCACTAAGCCACGCCCGGATGGGCTAATGCTGTATTTTAATTAGCCATTTACGTGTGCATGAGTTCTAAGATGGGATTCTTATATCTTTGCAGATCAAAATAATATCAATTCTTAATTTATGTAGAATTTTATAGTTACAGTCATTCACATACTTGCTTAATAATTGGGATCTTCTAGAATAGGACACGGACAGATACTTTTTTTTCTAAGGGAAGGTCTTTCTACATGGACTAAGGCACAGCAGAAAATGAACAGAACGTTGTACTTCTTTCCCAAGAGTTTCTCACAGGGCAATCTATAAGAAGGTGTGTACAACCAATGCTATAATCAAGAATTCTGGAATATAGAAGAGAAAAATGAAATTATATTCAGTTGGTTATTTTTCTCTTAAAATAATCCACAGTTCAAACAACTTCATAGAGAAGCTAAATGACATTTTCCCTATTTTTGAACTTCTGTTCCTTTTGAAAACCTGTTATTTCCAAAGAAACTGAAAAGCTTTATGTCGTGAGGATTAAGGTAGGAAACTGGCTTTCAGAGCAAAAGGAGTTTCCTCCCCTGGGCAAAATGAGGCTTTGCTATTATTTTCCCTTATAGTAAAAATTGTTGCCATAATTCATTGAAACTAACATGCCACCAACTATAAAACTTACCCTGGTTTCAGCATTTGTAAACGGGATGGGATGGCAAGTGATGAAAAACATGAATGTGACAAAAAAGGGGAAATTGCAATGGAACTTTCTTACATTCCTGGCAAAATCAAAGCAATATCAAAGATATTGAAGATTCTGTTGCATAAAAATAAAATCTTATGAGAACATATGGTGGCATCCTCTTAGGCTTTAATTTAAACATTTGTATGCATACCTACCATGTGTGTGTGTGTGCGTGCATGTGTGTGTGTAAAGACTGAAGTCCCAAAGGGAAATCAAAGCAGGGAAAGAAGAGGGAAAACAGAACAGGGCACTGAGTAGCTGGCGTGAGAGACTGCAAAACGAAAATCGCCTGTATCAGTTCTACTATCCCAGAAACATGTGCTAAGACCCTGCAAACACATCAGCAAGATCTGTCACTGCAGTGCTCTGTCACACAACGGTGACATAAGAGCAGTGAATCATGATGCTTTCATAATGTAGACACCTAAATTCATCCATTTTCCTCATGAAGGTTTCGAGTTTGTTAATATTAGATTAACATATTATAACAAGGATGAGAAAATTTGTTGAACAAAATAATTTATTTTGTAGACTATTATATGGTGTTCATCTCCACAAAAAATGAGAAAACCCTTTTCCAGACCAATGCTGGGTTGGTCCAAAACGAATGCTGTAATGTGTATTTTAAATATTATGCTAGCTAAAGCCAACGCCATTGAAATAATAATGGGTGAAAATAAAGTACAAAGATGTTTAATTAAACTGTCAGAACCAAAAGAGAAATGTAAATGCCTTAGCCTCAATGACTTAAAATATATTGTTTAAAAAAAAATCCCGATCTTAAAAACAGGTTTCATAATTCAGCACTCATGTTACAGCAACTGTCCCAGGTTGGAGAGAGATGCAGGAATATTTGGACCTAAAAATGAAAGACATATGGTCTTGATTGCCTCTCGCAGCTACGTTAAGAGTTCAGTGTAAAGAAAAGCTTTCCAAACGCCAGCTTGCAAACTAGGTTTTTATGTGAAACTCTAATAAAACAGCAGCAGATGTTTCTATGCTATTAATTTGTGTGGGACATTTTTGGCTGGGTCATTGCGAATCAACTGGTATCCCTTGTCCAACAACTGCAGCATTCACTTCTTTTACACACGGAGAAAGCGAGAAAGGACGCTTCTCCTTGGAACAGATACTGCACCAGCTTGCTGTATTCATGGGAAAGCGAATGCCTGTATTAGTGCTTTGTACTTTTTTTCTCTTTTTCTGAATGCCTTTAGAAACTGATAAAAAGTGCAGTTTTTTTTTAATTGGGGGCGGGAGTAATCGGGCCAAGGAATTGCTGAAGTTAAAATTTAAGTAGGTTGTTGGTGAGTAAACATACTGAGTAACATAGCACAGGTCATATTGCAAAGACTAATGAAACAAAGCTTGGTTGACATTCTTCAAAGCCTGCTTATATTGATGTAGATGATGGACACATTTAGTCTGGGGTTGATTTACATGACAAAAAGATCATTAGCTTGTATACTTTCAAATATCAGAGTCAATTCAGTTCCATTCCCCCCTCTCCCAAACTTGCAATCCATCCTCACTGCCCCAGAGATCTTGAGATCACCATTCCCTGGATGTAAGCCTATCTCTTGTTGATTTTTACTAGAACAGTGACTCTGTTCTACCCTCAGAGAGAAATAATTATTTAAAACATTTAAGTCGCTCTTTTTCCAATTAGGCATTAATCAACTTTCCTAGCATAGTGGTAGGAAACAACAGGTCCAGTTGATTCCAGGGAGGCCAAGTGGGTTCACGCCTACCCAGCTTCCCTCTGTAACTGGGCAGTGCGCTTTATATGAAACTGTCCTTTCTGGCAGGTGATACTGAGAATACATTTTAAGGATCAGTCTCAGCACATACGGATTATTAATACCTTTCAAGATTATGCAGAAATCCTTAATGAGATTCAAATGGAAGCCCTAAAGCCTATTACTCTGTGAAATTACTCAGGCTGCTGGTTGAAGTGCCAAAATAATTTGGATTTCAGTTTTGTTTCTAAAACAAATGCAATAAAGTATCATTAACAAATTCAACTAAAGTTGGTTGGTGTTCAAAAAGTCTGCCCATTCTAGTGTAATTAGAGACAAAAAAGTTTTAAAGCCCTAATGGAATTTTCTATAATTCGCTCCTTAATTGGAAAACATTTGCTACTTGGAAGTATTTCCACGATATAAGAGCCAACTAAGAAAGCAAAGTACCCTACACGACTTTTTCTCTATATGTAGCTACTCTCACCTTTGGACATTGTTGCTGCTCTCCCAGGCCCATGGAAACAGCTCAATCCTACAGTTTTCTCAGTTGCTCTGAGAATGGAATCCGTATTCCTGTTCGGTGAACACCTTTGCAATCTGGCTGCTGTCCTGCTCACCTCTCTCCCCTTCACCTGTTGCCACTCTTGACTTCCCATGCCCCTCGGATATTCCAGACCGACTGAGCTAATTTCAGTTCCTAAACTAGTCGCTGTCTCTCGAGTTTAGATGTTAGTATATTATTTTCTACATCCCAAAGTCTTAGCCAGTTACTTACTATATATTCTATGTCTCAACTTCGATCTTTTTTTTCCCCACATATAAATTTCTCCTAATTCCTTTTTCCCCGCAGCATCTACCTGCCCATCATTGTCTCCCTAAGGTAACATGGAAAATCTCATTTTTATGTGCTCACCTGGAACAAGACAGCCCTTACCTTTGTGAAAGCAGAATGCACTGCACCTGTCACTCTCACCCTAGTGCCTTCACAGTAGGAACTGTTTCCTGTTACCATGAAATTCTCTTTTCCTACAAGGCACTTGAGTTTTAGAAACCATTTGATAATATGCTCGGATTGAACACTCTTAGTACTTCAACACCAGCACAGAATGTGTCATATAGAGGCAATGTACCTACGTTTCTTGAATCTACTAATTCTACTACATCAAAAGTTGGTTTTCTAAACTTAACTTGTGCCAAACTCAGTCTCTTCTCTGAACTCTCTCTCTTCTAGACCTCCTACCAAACAGTGCTTCTCCCACACTCATCTCTGACTCACAAACTCTCCAATTCTCCCATCTCAAAGTAAAAGCCAAAACTGTTATAGTGGCCCACAAGACCCTGTCTTTACAATTTGCTCACCCCATTACCTCTCTCTCGCTTCTTTTAATACACTGCCAACTTCTCACTCTGCTCCAGCCTTTGAAATATACTAAAATAAATAAACTAAAACCCTTACCTTAGTCAATGTTTTTAATTGCATTATTGAAATTATTCACGATAGAATTAAAAACTGACAAGAACAAAACACTAACAGATTAAACTTAATGTCTAAAAACATTTTTACTTATTTTGTAGTTTTACAGAAATTCAAGAGTTCCAGTAATTTTTTTTCTTTAGATCTTAGAAAAATAGAAACTACGAACTGTTCCAAATTCTTTAACAAAACTAAAACACACAGCTATTTTGTTAATCATTATATGATCTAATCTTTGGAAAGATAAAACCACATTATAACCAAATTTCAAATAATCAGAAAGGAAATTGTTTTGTTTTGTTTTGACCAAATATTACTCATTTAGAATCTTTAAACACACATACACAGACACACACACCACTTGAGTAACAAATGAATACAGAAAATCTCAAAGTCATAAAGTTTGAAATTCACATTGTATCTGAGCAAAAAGCTCATGTTTGTAAAACATCTGTCAAGTTTAAGATCATTTCTTGATTTTGCTGTTATTTAAAAGGGATAAATATATGTATAAAGATATAAATATCTATGTATTTATTCACCTGGATGAAAAATAAACATATATGGTCCTAACTTACAGTTAGTTTCTACTCTGAAGCACTGATATACTGGACTCTAGTTAACCAGAAATCAGTTAAAGAGAGTCCTTAGAAAAATTCCATTTAATAAAAATATATTTTTGTTGACCATGTTAAAAATATATATATATATATATATATATATATATATATATATATATATATATATATATAAATAAAACGGTGCCATGCACACTTGTGTATTCATTTTCAAGGTTACATAGTTGGTGAATCAGTGACCTCCATGAAACAGTCTGAGTCTGGAGCCCAGTCTTAATCACCACTCTATACAACCTCTCTATAGCACTGGCCTAAGGCTACTGACATTCATTTCTGCTCTCACCTCTTTCAAAGTAATAGTTTTACTTATTCAATGTCCTCTAGAGGCAAAGCTTCCATGAGTCCTAGCTCTAAGCTCTAAATTATTAATTACATGAGTGTTGTACTGTTAGGCTGGATTCAGAGTAGAGAGATTCATTTGGTCATTCATTCATTCATTCATTCATCATATTTCTGTTCAGATCCTAGACTCATTAGCTTACCAGGCTATTCACTTAAGTGTATGCCAATTTTTTTCTTGGCAAATTTCAAGTGTTTCCTTTGAGGCAAATATTTAAAATAGGGTACAGGATACTTAAGGCATAGCTATTCCACTACTAATAGACCTTTTCCAGTCTTCATCAGCCGGTGGAAAATGTGAATTTACGACATTTTTTTGCCTTTATTTCTGAGTACAGAAGTAAGGACAAAAGTAATTTCTAATTCATAAAATATAAGGGATCATGTCAAATTGCTAATAACCCAGAAATTCAAGGTTGGTTTAACATTGGAAAATGTATAATGAACTCACTACATAAGTAGATAAGGTGTGGAAAGCACACATGACATGCTCAACAGATCCAGGAAAATCATTTCATCCAATTTAAAATTCACTCATGAAAAAAAAACTACTCACAAAATTAAGAAGAGGGAATATATGAAAATTTTAGAGCAAATATTATATTTAGTAGGGAAATAGTAGTAGTCCCTTTGAATCAGGAATAAGACAGGAAAGCTTGGTATCACTGTTCCCATTCAACATCGTTCTAAAGGTCCTAAAAAATAAAATTAGCAAAAATTGTGCCAAGAATTCCAACCTTAACCATTCCTACAGTCACAGTGTCAAATGATCATCTTTCTACCACCATGATTCCTAAGAGGAACTGTGTAACTGGGACCTGGTAGCTACGATAAAAAAATAGGAGTCCGGTGGGCATCCTAGACCCACAAGGGTGGGGCCGTCTGCTGTTGAAATTTTTTCAGATTACATCCCAAAGTCTTAATTAATTCAGCACTGGAGGAAATAGACCCCATGGTTCAATCAAAATACAGCTAAGCAAAAGCTGTGCACAAAATTTCCAACCAAAACCACTTCAACGGCTACTGTACAGCCAGAAAAGGTGAGTCTAAGTAAGAGGCCAACTGAAATATGTGGAATATTCTTTCCTATCTCTACTCCCCCAATCTAGGTTAAGGAAAGCTCCCAGTAAACCAGCATTATGACAGATGGTTGTCCATGGAGAGAGTCAATATAAGGCTTGATTGAATCACGGAGGCCCCAGGCCGTCCAGACACTCAGCTAGAATTTAGGTGGCAGACTGCACCTTGGAGTTTAGGAGTCCAAGGCTCTGCCTGGGGGCAGAGGTGACCTGGGTTCCTAAAGTCTCACCACCAAATGCTCCTGGGGTGTATCATCATTGATTCAGGGCACTGCTCTAAGGTTGCTGCAAGTGACAACCTCCCTCAATCCCCCTTGAGGCTAAATATGCTAATGACAGTTTGTGGAGGTCATGCTCCAGCCACCACCATGGCAGCCCAGGATGTCTGGTCTTAGATGCAGGCCAAGGCCTACTGTTCTGGGAAGTGGAGACTGTGTCCCCAAGCCCAGTGGAAGTAGGGCCCATGGGTGCCTGAGAGGCCCAAGCACTGGTAAGAGGCCCTGGACGCCCGAAGCCTCCTTGGACTGTTCCTGCCTCAGGCCCACAAGCATTGCTGGGAATAGGGCTGTGGGTGCTGGGGGCGAATGAGCTTGAGCCTTTCGTGTGCATATTTCTTAACCATTTGTGTTTCAGCTTCCATGAAGGGCTGGCTCAACACTCTTGCCCACTTTTCAATCTGGCTATCTGTCCCCTCTCGCACACACGTGGGACACTTGAATATATTCTAGATGCTGTTTGTTGCATTTGTTGCAAAGATCCCTTGATTCCTGTCATATGTTTTATGGTGTCTTTTTCATGCACTGTGGATCCTCATTTTAATGTCAAATCTAGTGATCTTTTTCTTCATAATTAGTGTTGTTTATGTCTTGTTTAATTACTCCAAAGTTACAAAACTTCATTCTTATATTGTATTTTGGAAGGGAGGGGACGGGCATTCATCTTTTTTTAATTTTATTTTTCAATTACAGGTTACATTCAGTACTGTTTTGTATTAGTTTCAGGTGTATAGCACAGCCGTTAGAAAATCATATACTTTACAAAGTGTTCCCCCTGATATTTCCAGTACCCGCCTGGCAACATACATAGTTGTTACAATATTATTGATTATATTATTCCTATACTGTTTTATAGTTTTTCTTTTCACATTTAGAGTTTTAATCTATCTGAAACTTATCTCTTTGTTGAAGGTGGAATAAGTCTACCTTTTTTTTTCTTTTCCCCATATCAACAGCCTATCATCATAGCACTTTTTACTGAAAATATCATCTTTGTTCCCAACCTTTAATATCAGCTCTGTCATAAATCAAGCTGCATTTGTCTTTGGGTCTGATTCTGGGCTCTCAGTCTGCTGTTGATCTATCCACCTATCCTGGCACCGATCTTCATTACTACAGCCTTAGAGGAATTTTTATATCTAATAAAGTAAGGCCTCCCACCTAATTCCTATTCTTAGACCTGTCTTAGTTATTTTTGGTTTCTCGCCCTTCATAAAAATTTTATATCAGCTTACAATCTTTCTCTCTTTCTCTCTCTCTCTCACACACACACACACACACACCCTTACTTGTTGAGGTTTTTATTGTAATCGAAAGAAAGAAAAGAAATAAAACAGAACCCTTTCTCAGTAAGGTAAAATGATTTCCAGCTAAGATCCACCATAACAATTTATTGCTCGATAGGATAGGAGTTTTACAACTTTTTGATTCAGTCCACTCTTTCATCTCTGTAAATAAGTCTCTATAATGGAGCCAGGTTGCTGGAACGGAATCCAAAGAGTACAATCTAACAGAAACACAGTGATCCGATTTTAAACTAAAGAATGTCAGAGTTAGCTTACACTCAACAATTTATTTTCTGCATCATTTTAGTGCATGTATTATCTGTATGATCGGAGGCAAATTCTTCGAAGACAGAGAACAACTTGCTCACTCCAACAAAACACTTCAGTACTTATATCTCACCCTGTTGTCTCAAACGCTTTTCAATTTTTTGTCTATCTATGTAGGTTATGCCTAACAAAGAATTAATGTTTTATGTTTAATCATTCATATTTACAATAATCCTATAAGGTAGGATTTATCTTTATAGCTCCAGAAACTGAATTTTAGAGAGGGTAAAGAATTTGCCCAAGAACAAACACCCAAGAAAGGGCAGGACCTGGATTGAAACCCAAGTTTTTCTAACTTGAAAGTAGGCTGAATAAATGTTTGTGATATGTATAAAAATGGTAATAGAACTCAGATTTAGAAGATACCAGTGTGTATATACTGTAAGTGATTAAAGATGTATCATGTTAATTGAGTTTTATTTACTTAAATCATTCATTGCTGATAGCCTGAGTCTATACGAGACCTAGTGATCCCTACCCTGGAATTATTCCATTTAGCCGTGGCTGGATCTACGCAATGTTTCTCTTGCCAAGAACCTCAGCCAGTCCAGGGAGCCTCACATACTGATCTATAACTAGATTAAGACTGCTGCAAACAACTCCTTAACAGACTGTCTTTTATATCATTCAAACCAGAAGTCTAGTGGCAATATGCCACCACAACTTCTTTCCAATTTGGTAGCTAGAAAATTTGCTCTAGCTTCATCTCTCTCTCTGTCTGTCTCTCTCCGTCTGTCTCTCTCTCTCTGCTCTCTCTCTCTCATACACACATACTTACATGTAATCTAAACTCCTCTACAATCTTTCCTGACTTAAAATATGATTCTAATTATAGAAAAACTTCATTTGGCCCACTAAATAACTCTGCATAGTTAGCTAGCTTCCCTTTTTTTGTACAAATTATATAAAGCAAAATGTAACCTTTTAATCTGACAATGTCAACATATAGTGGAAACTTCAAATTATATGAAAGGATAGATAACTGCTTAGACCTGCGTTTGACAGTGTTTCTGTTTCATCCTCTGGCATCTCTTCTGTAAAGTCATTTTACCTGTTCAGATATGTATATTCTTAAAACTTTATTATTTTCTCAAAATTGGTAGCTTTTCACATGCAATATGCTTTAGGCCCCAAACTACAAACTAGTTAATACTGTTTATGAATTGTCAACAGATTCATAATAATATCATGTCCCACCCCTTTCTCCACAGTTCCCTTAACAACGCATAGTAAATCATTGGACTTGGCCCACAGAAAGGAGGTTACAGGATACTTTAATTCAGTTAAATTTTATATAATTCAATTCCTTTCAACAAACTTTTGCAGAATCTGTGACTAGTTCAATACTCCAGGAACCTAGGTCCCTGTCCCTTGCTCCAGCAGATCCTGAGACAAAGTTCTGAGTGCCATCATATTTAAGGAAGGGGGGTGATTCAGACAGAGAAAAAAAGAAGCCAACACAGGGTATATTCATGAGCAGAGAGGGGGCTACTGTAGACAGTGAGTCAGTCCCGCTGGGGCCTCCAGGACAGTATGTGGAACATCCCTCAGCGTTACCCCCCAGAGGGAGAACAGAGAGAGGTATAATTATGCATCAAATCCTGTCAGGGGAAACAAAACCAATGCCTGGAGTTGGCTGAGGGCTGCTTCCAGAGATGCCGGTTCCCGGGAACTCCAGGGTGTGCACATGCACAGCCAAGCCCGGGGCCAGGGAAGAGTCACACGTACATGCAGAAGGAGGCCACTGGCATGTGCACAAGCAGTGAGTATAAAGGAGACATGGTGAACCTGTAGCATCGTCTACAACACCCTGAAGTGCACAAGGAGAACCTCTGGAGATTGTTTCTCTGTTCCTGGCTCTGTCGCTGCCCTGAGTCAATCAAACATGCTTCAAGCACCTCTGTGCACAAACTCTCAACTGGCACTGCGGAGAAAGCAAGGTGTCCAGCCAGGCCCCGCCGCCCCCTGGAGCGGTGGCGAGCCAGTAGCATCTGGCGGAAGAATTCTTCACACACTCATTTCTAAACGAAAGAAACTAGATTTTAGGCACTGCAAAAAGGCCATGGGCAGATGCCCTGTTCCCTATTCCACCATACAGATCACAGCACAAGTTTTCCCCTGAAGAGTCAACATCTCCCTTGGTTAAAAACTATTTCTGGTCCAATTTAATAAGCCTATCCAAAATTCAAAGGAAGCCAGTAGAAAGGAACAAATAAAAGGAGAGGAGTTCATGTTGTTGTTTATACTTACGAAACACGTCAATATTTTCCAGCGGTTGAAAGTTAATGTTTACAAATTTGCTAGAATACGCTTTGTCCATGCACAATAGTGCATTTGTTAACAGTGACATATTTATCTGGCCTTTCCTGGTCCTAGGAAAAAATTATGTCAATTTTCCCTTAGATTGCCTTCCTATTCTGTCACACAAATTATTCCATGAAACATGAAGCCAAATGTTCTGTTCTTTTTCAATTTCCTTTCACCACAAATTCCAGAGTTCTGCACTTCATGGCTTTTCAGTAACAATTCGGTCTTTTTATTCTAATGGCAAAGCGCAATAGTGCTGTCTTCAATCAAGCAACGTTTGACATGTCTTCAATAGTGAAGATTCAGGCTTTTGTGTTAAAAGAAAACTTTTAAAAATAATTACGGTGATTTAAAGTGGTATTTTGCTAATGCATTTTCAGCTCTAGGATCCTCGTGATTACATTTCCCTCAGTTTCTGCCATGCCTTTGTTCCTCATTTTTCAATGCGACACAATTACTACACATTCAGAAAATGTCACATTTTAAAGACCTATCCTACATCTTTGCTAAGATCTAAGATCTAATGCTGGACAAACATCCCTTATTAAGTAATTCAAAGCAAGCAAGTTAACAAACTATAAAACCGTCCATATGTAATTGAGCGCCAGAAATATTGTTGTTCCTTTAAAGTCATCATCCAGGCCATACAAATCCACAAAGTGATGGGGGCAGTCAGGGCCTCTAAGGTCTGGCCTTGCTTACATTTCCAGCCTGAACTCACACCCTTTTCCCTCCAGCCCCGGTTTGAATAGGAATATCTCTTTCCTGCCTCCAGAATTTTAAACATCTATCTACAACACTCAGCTCCAGCTATTCGCCTGCCTAATCCACAGGCCCCCTTTATGTCTCAGATACATTTAACCTCCGTAGAGACATTTTCCCTGACATCTAAATACAAATTAGGTGCCAGCAGCATTCTCCCTCAGACTATCCCTTCTTCCCCTCACCAACTTTGTCACAATGTGCACGCGTGTGCTCTCCTGTACCTTGTTGCCGGTGTGCGTGGCCATGAGGCCAGGAAGCATTTCTATTTCTTACATTATCTATCACACTTAGCGACTCCCCAATTCATAGTCATCAATTAAATGGATAAATGAATACAATAAATTTTTATTCAAAACTTTGGCGTAAAGATCTGCACATTTATTATTCATTGAGATTAATGAGAGGCATGACTTGCTGAATGAATTCCTTGAGGCTGCATTACACTAGCTTTTCAAGAGCACAAACTGGAAATTATTGGCTTAAGTTTCCTTGTTCCTAGAACAGCGCTTGGCATATTGTAGGCACATGAACAGGTTTGTTGCGTTAAGGAAATCCATGAGCATATGATAGCTCCCAAACTTTCACATTAGTCGGCGGCAAGGAGTGTACCATATTATCAGTGCTCTTTATCTTCCACTCCCTAAAAACGTCACATTCGATGTTGAGATTTCTTTTTACTGTTTGATTAAATAAAGTCGATATGAAAAATTGAGTTAGGGTGGATTCATTGTTTGTGGTTTTTTGCATTATTCACAGCAGACTGTAAAACTTTTCTGGATTTTGAACAAAATATATTTGTTAAGCTAAATGTCAAATGTTGGCTTAAGATACTACTTGGAACTATGATTTATAATAATGGAAGTCGGGATGCGATAGAAGCCAGGATATAATAACAAAGTCATGAGAAAACGAGCTTGGAACCAAATAAACTTACAGCCAAGTCCTAATTTAACTACCTGAAAAATATAGGACTTCGGGCAAATTATTTAGACTTCTTTAAGGAAGATTCCTTTTCATCAATCATTACATAGGGATACCGTACTCATATTTTTGTAAGGATTGGGAGAGACTAAATTCAGCAAATAATGTAATGTGCACATATACTTGCACATAGTAACTTCCTAATAAAGGCCAGCTATAATACTACTAACGGTTGTTATTAATTGTTTTATTAGGACACATGTTTAAATACTCTAATCTGTTATTCTCTCTCCTTTACCTCTGTTTATGCACCTGTTGCCTGACGCTTGTTCCATCTCAGAAATGAGTTTTCTAGTCCTTCACAAAGCTATTCCTTTCATTGAAATTCTGCACTGAATTTTTTTTCACTCTCTTCAATTTTTTTCTCTGAATAACCCCTTTTTTGTATAAAGCCCAAGTTTATCCCATTTAAGACTACCATTCTTACAAGACAGCAGTCTCTTCAAATACACACAGAACAAATTAGTTACAAATCATTGTCTTGATACAGATGAACAGTTTATAGGTAAAAAGAGCAGCCTCCAGTAGTTTCCATTCACACTTTGAGAGGGGGTCCTAAAACTATAAAACTGCTAGCCCAATGGTAAGGACGAGCGTATGCAAAGAAAGCCAAACCAGTTTGATGCAGCCGAAAATACGCCCTGTAGCAAATGGGTCTCTGGCCAGATGATATTACTCATCAAATGAGCCCTGATTTAGAATAGCTGAAGTCAAAAAGGAAGGACAGTGCTCTCAAGCGACACATGTGAAACAGGGTAGCCGATGACAAGCTGACCAAATCTTCCTCAGGAAGGGTGTTAGAAATGTCCCAGCCCCAAGAGAAGTCTATTCTAAGACAGCTAAATATGTCTTTCTTCAAAGAGACAGCAGCACTCATAAAGACTCGAGCCAGCAATGCTCTAGAAAGCAAGGAGAGCAGCAAAATACATTGTTAGCTGTTCATTCTTTCCTGTCCCTTAAATCACATCATCATGAAGGAAGAGACTGGGTACATGCACCCCTAGAAGGTGTCAATCTCCAACGTAAGATGTTTAACAGAGGCCCGACACTGATAAAACGCATTATCTACATGTCAGTCCTGTTTCAGATTCAAAAGACTGTGGCTTCATGTAAATCCGATTTGGATATCAACCGCAAAAGTGATATTTCTCTCTGGGACAATCATCTCCTATAAAATGTGCTGATACTGTTCAATTTCAGTGCCTTAATTAAATCTGTCATAACCCAAGGATTTTTATTAAATAAAAGGAGTGATGAGAAGTGAGGTATCCACAAAGATCACGTTGCCGTAGCTGGTGCTGGAAATAAACATTCTACATTTTAAAAAATGCCTACCATCTTGGGTATCCCAAAACCTCGGAATCAGCACACCCATGTCGCTGTTTGTAGTACGGTCACAGAGCTGGAACATTTTCTATTTTCCCTCATCAGTCCTCAGTCAGCTGTAATTCATTAAGGAAGTTGTTCAAGCCAAATTAAATTTTCCAGAAACTGCATCATCTGACATAAAGGAACTCAGTTTCGGTAGTAGATTCAGAAAAGACCAGCTCGCTTTTAAGCTTTACTCCTTTAATCTTATGTAATCCTGCAATGCATCCACAATGCGCATTACATTCCCCATAATAATCAGTGTGAACCAGCACATCACTGCTTCAAGGAACTTCAGGATTACTGAACAATTATAAAAACGTCCTTCCAAAAATGGTTTTAATTCTGTAGGTTGCCTCATTCTGAAGCAGTCATATGCCATGATTTTTGGACTGAAATTAATAGCTTTTGAGAAAAGCCGATTCTTTTCATGGCATTTCAACATCTATGGAAAAACCTGAGGTTGCTAGAGATTGAGCAGAGAGGCATGAGCATGTGCCTGGTGCCAAAGGGTGAGAGATGGTTGTATAAAAAGTTCCTCCTTCACCACAGCTCTACTGGAATCAATGGAAGAGCTGCAGCTCAGAATGGAGGCCATTCTGTATTTCTTGGACACCAAAATGTTCCACTGAATTATTTCAAGTGCTGCTGGAGGAATAAAGATACATAGGGTATGCCCTAGCTCTCCAATTCCTGCTTCCATTAGAGGAGTTCTGTTGTAGTCCTCAACTCGGATGTATTCCTCTCTCATACAACTTACGCATTCACACATTATAGGCCGACATCCTCAAGTTGTTCTCTGCACTGTGAGCACCTTCAGCTGAAGCCATGGCATGGTGGTGACACAACCTGCCGGTTGGCATTCTAAACTTGGCAGGTGTTGCCATGTTTTTCTGGACAGCAATTTTCTCTATTTTTTACATGATTACATATATATATATTTTTTTTTCATATATATACACACACACATATATATATTTCAGTCTTACTTTAATTTTATAAAAATAAAGAGGAAATTAAAAAATGAAATGCTGACACTAATAATAAGCATTGGCTTCAAATATAATATAATTATAAATCTAAACTGGACCTATAGAAAGAGTTCATTTTAATTTCAACTGAATACTTCAATGGAAATGTTTCACTTGGGTAGGAAAAATGTAAAATAAAGGAACATGTATGAATTGTAGGAAAATATTGTCAAATATTATGTTTAAACAGTAAGATATAATTAGAAATTACATGTTTTAGCTTTTTTTGGACTGGAACTTCTTGCCTTACTACATGTAAGTCTATTATTTAATTTTTCCTTTGAGAATATAGGGGGTTTTCTAATGTTCTATACCATATATTTTCTTTCTAAGGCATCAAAATGTTACAAATGACATATCTTTTCCAACATCCTGAAGTAATAATTAAGAAATCTGAAGCTCAGAAAGTTAAAGAGACTAATCTAAAAAAGAGACTAATCTAAGTTCACAAGGCAGGTATCAGTGGTCTTTCTACTACTTTGCAATCTATAATTGTGAATCATGTCCTTCTAGTGTATAGGGTTCTCCAGAGAAACAAAACCGGTTGTGTGTATGTGGGGTGTGTGTGTGTGTGTGTGTGTGTGTGTGTGTGAGAGAGAGAGAGAGAGAGAGAGAGAGAGAGAGAGAGAGAGAGAGAGAGAGAGAGAGAGAGAGGGAGAGAGAGAGAGAGAGAGAGAGGGAGAGATTTTAACCAACTGGTTCATGCAATTGTGGGGGTTGCAGCTCTGAAATCTGTGAGGGGTTGCAGGCTGGGACCGAGGGAAGAGCTGCCATTGCAGCTTGAGCCAACATAGTCTGGAGAAAGATTTACCTCTTCCTCAGAGAACCTCAGTCTTTTTCTCTTAAAGCCTTCAGTCGAGTTGATGAGACCACCCCCCCATTATGGAGGGTAACCTGATTTACTCAAAGTCTATTGATTTAAATGTTCATCTCATTTGAAAATTACCTTCACAGCAACATTTCGATGGATGTTGGCCAAATATGTGGGAACCATGGCATAACCAAGTTGGTGCATAAAATAAACCATCAAAGGGTGCTAAAATATCCAATCTATGAAAAAATACAACCCAATGTTATCAACATTTTTATACACAACCCCCCCCCCCAAGGGTTTAAATAAAATCTAAAGTCTGTAGGTAGGTTATTTTGCTTCCTGGTCAGAGAAGGTTAAGAACTGAAAGCTGGAAGGTGGGCTGGCTTAGCCAGTGGCTGAAAAATCTGGCTGCAATATAAATTTTACCTATTCTTTTCAGCATAAAATTAATTTTCTCTAAGTTTTCACTTATGTTGCATTTTTCAGGTTCATGTTATGCATATTTAGTCTTCCAGAATGTAGTTTTATCTTGTCTAAAAGGCCAATTTTTTAACGAGCTCCAGGGAGTTTCCAAGAGGGCAAAAGGTGGTCAGTGGAACAGATTGACCGCTAGAGTACAGTAATTTATTCTGTACATCTTCATTGGAAAATGTTTGTTTAATGACCTAGTTTGAAAATACTGTATAGATCAAAGCATAACAATAATTTAGTGGAAGCCAAGTTTCATGCTACCATACTATCCCTAAAATAAACGATTCTATCACGTACACATAGGGGGTACAGGAAAAAGATAGGTACACGAATTTAATTACAAAGAAATTACAATTTTATTTTAAACCTTAAAATATATAGTACCACATGACTTTGACCATTGGGGTGTATAAGGATCATGGAATATAGCAATTTTAAAGGGATCTCAGAATATTTCTAAATTATGCTCCTCATTTTCTAGATGAGCAAACTATTGCCCTTGACAAAGGTCAAACAGCTTGTTAAGCATGAACCATGTCAGAAAACTTGGTGTCTTGTGTTTTTTCTATTATAATAGGTGGCTTCACAGGGGGAAAGCTCTTAAACCAAGATTATATTAACCAAGTTCGTAGAAATATTACCTAGTAAAAAGCATGCAATCTGGTAGTTTACCAACTAGCTAACCATAAAGAAAGGACTCTCACATATTCTCAAAATACCTTTTTTTAATGATAAAAATAAGTGAAGTGCTTCTCAGGGAAACACTTACTAGATCATGAAACAGCACTAAGGGAAGTTCAATGACAGGAGAATATAGTGGTTTGCAACCCGGTGAAGTGTAAGGAATCACTCACTGGGAAAGACACAAATATTCCAATGTTTTTAAGTAGTGTAATGAAAATATAATATTTAGCTTCCAGGTATAATGTGTTGAATAACAAATCTGCAATTATATTATACAATTCCCTTAAAAAAAAAAAAAAAAAAGACCTAAAAGAAAACTTAGAACCATACCTGACATAGAGGGTCCTCAATAAATACGTGATAGAGTTGGAAAAGGTTTTATAGTATAGCTATGATATCACCAGTCATTTTCAAAAGCAAATGTAATTCTTAATATATTTGGAAAACCAAATAGAGTAAAGATATACTTATTGAATTTTACTGAAATGTTCCCTCCTTACAAGTAGCAGCATTCAAATCTAAATGGGAAGGCCAAAGCAGCCGATCAAGGACTCTCTCATCATCGATGTTTCTCTCTCTCTCTCTCCCCCTCTCCTTTCCTCTCTCTGAAATCAATAAAGATATATTTAAATGGGAAGGTCAAGATTAACTCTGTAACCTTGGTCTTAAACAGTTCTTTTTCTTTAACCTCAAAGCATCTATGTAGTGGGTAATAAGAGTTAGTGTTTACATGCCCACCCCCCAACGTGAGGAGAGACCTGTGACAACATGAATACGGCCATGTCATCAAGAGCTAATGATTTTCACCTCAACTATTTCCCTAAGGTAGCCCTTAGATTTGGGGCTGTTTTTACTCTTTAAAAAGACCATAAAGCTCCCTCTTGAGATAAGAAGAGGGCTTCAGATAAGAACAGTTCTAACTTCCCCTTAGAGGGAGAGATTCTATTTAGAAGTTGATTGTGTGACTTATTCCAATGTGTAGATAAGGACCAGGTAATTACTTGCATTAAACTTATTTCATGATGGAAATATGAGTCATCATTATTGGAATGTCTGAATGTCCTTCTCTTGGGTATATAAGAATATAAAAAATATAGTAACTTTAAAGTAAAAAAGGAATTGGGCAAGTATGAATTGGTAGCTTTTGGTAGATTTTACAGAGTTTTTAATCCAATTTTCATAGACATGGTGTGGCTATATAAAATAAAGGTGATAAAAATCCAATTGTGGACTTGTTTAATCATCAGCCACTCTCCATTAAAAGTCTGAAAAACAAATCCACCCATCATGGAGACAAAGGTGCGTCATACATCCAGTTTTATTTTTTTCTATATATGTATTTATCTCTTGGTCGCTGTTAAATGATTAAAATTTCTGCCCCTATATTATTCAGCCTCAGATTATTACAGAACAATGACCCATTACAATATCAGAAAACTTCACTCCCTATACTGAAGTCTTCCTGACATTGCTAACACTGCTGACTATGTTACTTCATGACTTCCACACAGACGTATGTTGCATGCTGCTGTGGTCGGAGAAACCTTGGAGATCATGATCCATAATTTCAGATTTAAAAAAGGAGGGCCCTGGCCAGGTGGCCCAGTTTGTGGGAGCATTGTCCTATACACCAAAAGGTTGCCGGGTTCGATTCCTGGTCAGGGCCCATACCCAGGTTGTGGGTTCAATCCCGGTCTGAGCACACAGGAGTCAGCCCATCAATGTTTCTTTCTCGCTCTCTCTCTAAAAAAAAAAAATCAATTAAAATATATTCTCAGGTGAGGATTAAAAATTAAAAATTAAAAAAAGAAGGAATCCAGATGGAATGACTCATTCAATCATTCTTTTAATTAATAGAGGCAACAGGAATAGCACCTGTTTCTCGGGTATTTGTATTCCAGAACACAAATCTAGAAATATATTTAGAACATGGCTGTAGTATTTACTGATTGATGCCACCTTACAACTCCTTCTTTGGCAAACCTGGGTTCTAATTTTAAAACCATATTCATTGACAAGGTGCTTCCCAGACACATGGGCAAATCTGATTATAAACAATAGTAATGACTTCTACCATTTTGGTAACACAAACACCAAAGCTGACTCATCTTAAAAATAGTATTAAAAGTTCTTCTATAAATATTTAGGTAGATGGAGACAAATGTTTTACAAATAATAATTTGTTTTTTATATTCATTTTTAATGTGAACTGCATGCAAAAGAGACAATTAAATGAATTTATCTCTATTCTGCTATTTCTGAGTATTTCCTACTATATTTTTTAAATAGTTAAAAAATACACTACACAAATGTTCAATCTTGCATAGTATATAGAGGAGATATCAGATTAATTCTACCCATCTGGAGTGGCTATCAGGCAGTATTTTATTTTTATTTTAGTTTTTTTGAGGTATAAATAATGTACAAAAAACCTGGTCACGTTTAATTTGATGACACAATCTGATGACTTTGGGCACATGCATACACCTATGAAATCATCACCACAATCCAAGTAATAATCATATCCATCACTTTCAAAGGTTTCCTCCTGCCCCTTTGATGTTGTTGTTTTCATGTGGTAAGAACACTTAACTTGAGATCTACCCACTTAACAAATTTTTATGTGTGTCATACTGAATTGTTAACTATAAGCACCATGTTGTACAACAGCTCTCTAGGACTTGCTCTCACCTTGCATAACTGAAACTTTATACCTGATTAACAACTCCACACTTGCCCCGCTCCCCCAGCACCTGGAAGCCACCATTCTACTCTGTTCCAATAAGAGTGACTATGTTAGATACTTGGTGTAAGTAGAATCAGGCAGTATTTGTCATTCTGTGGCTGGCTTATTTCACTTAACATAATGCCCTCCAGGAACTCACCACTCAGAACCACTCACTAAACATATGTGGTGTGTCTGGGGATGAAGGAGGCAGGTGATGACAAATGAAACTAGTAAAATATTGATAAGGCTCAGTAGTGGATACATGGGAGTTAATTTTACTATTTTTTCTACCTTTGAGGTTGTTGTAAATTTTCAAACAAATAAAAAAATAATCACTCACTGACCCTCACCCATCCTTCTATTCAGGTAAAATAGATTCCTTTTTCCCCCACTCAATAGTTCATAGATAATAGAATGTTAGATACTTCTTAAATGCATGGTCTCTGACTCAGTAAACTTTCTCCACAGTCTTTTTCCTCTCTAAACTCAAAATATTTTCTTTGATCTATCCTTTGTTCTTTTGTGTAAACATAGATATTTATGCAGGTACATAAATGCTCCACCTTTAAAGCAGATTTCAGCCAAAATTGCTGAGCAACAGAGACATCAGTTTATCTTGCCCCTTCTTTATGCAGAGGAGGGCTGACCTCCTGAACGATCTGACATCGGCTATGGGCTGCTAAACAGTGATTCTGGAGGATAACTGATTCACTCATGGTTTCACTCACCCACTTATTCAACTAATGTTTGTTGAGTATGAACTAAATGCTAATATTGTGCTAAGAGCCCCTGTACACAAAGAAAAATAGGATACAATTTACGTGTTTCCACCCAATATGAGACTGGGCAAGTCAATAACAGGGATGTTTTAGTCTTTTTTCATATTCTTGAAGCATGAAAGAGGGGTGCCTGAGGTATTCAGATGAACTGGAAGGTGAGGTAGGGAAAACATCTTGGAGGAAGCACTTTCTGAGGATAGTGGCAAAAAAAGAAATACACAGGTCCAAGGAGGCACTGTAGGTACAGAGCACATTACAAAGAGAAGTATAAAACAGACAGACAAGGTAGTGTATTCAGAGAACTGTTAGCAGTTCACATTTGGTACAGCATGAGGTGGGAGGTAAGGGATGGCTAGAGATGAGGCCACGGATCTAGCAGGAGCAAGACAACAGAGAGCTTCTTATCGCATGTTAAGGATATTGGACTTTATCCTGTAGGTAATTAGAAACCAAATGCTTAAACAAGTAAATGATGTGATCAGATTTCCATTCTAGATAGATCATGGTGGCCACTCTATGTAGGATTGATTTCAAAGGGATATCAGTGAAAGAGCTGTGATAATAGTCCCGGTGAAAGATCATAAGGGCTTAATGTAGGGCAGTGAAAAATAAGAATAAAGAAATGGGTGAAAACTGCTTTAAAAGTTCATTTATAAATTAAGCAGTGTTTCATATCTAATAGGTGTGGGGAACAGGATAAGAGTTCAGTGAGGGAAAAGTAACGTTTCCCTCTCCTGTATTAACTATGGAAATAGATATTTTTCCTAAAATGTAAATGTTTGTGTATATAATGCCATGACCTTAAAAAGTCTAGAGTAAAGCTTCTGTCCACAACTAAAGCTTTGAAAACAATACAGTGAACTTGTTTAGTAGTGAGGTTTAACTTCTCAGACTGACTACTGTCACTCAGTGAAACCAGAAGATGAACCAATGCCTCCTCTCCATTAAACAGATGTTTCTGTCATCAGCTTTTTCATGAATCATACAAGAGGAGCCTCCATTAGAATCATCCCCTCAATCCCACATTTCAAGGAACTGAAACATTTTTCCCCCCTGTGATTTACTACAAATTATGTATTTAAAAATATTCTCCAAATGTTGTATTACTTTGCTTTTTGAGATGAAGCAGAAAACAATCAATAGAAAAGTAAATTATCCCAAGAAAACGCCAAGATGAGTATTTGGTAGTAAAGACACAGAAGAGTGCTCAGAGATGAGATTTATAACCTGGCAGACAAGAGACTTGAACATGACATTTTAAAAAGACAGTGATTTAGTGCCACAGGTTTACAAGCAACATTATTGATGCTTCCAAATGAAAACAACACTAAGAAACTGCTACGAGACAGTGGCCTATACTCTTCACATTACAATACTGTCTGCTAAATTTCCTACAGGGAGCACTTCAAACTGCATTACAAAACAGCATTTTCTAGGTAAAAATCCTACCGAGAAATGATATACCCATAGTTGTATGCAGACGATATGTCTAGGAAATTGTATCAACTTACAAATTAGAAATTCCCACATTTAAGCAACTGGGAAAAGCACATCCATTGTACTTCTAACTGCTATATTAATCTTCTACATCTCAATGTAGAAAGACAGCCAAGTTAAATATTTTAAAAACCATAGTCATATATTCAGATTTTACACTAACACTATTAGAAAAGTAAGATTCTAATTATAATTCTAGGGATGGCATTTTCCATACTGCACCCTCATACCTTTTTTAAGCACTTAAAAGAAACATTTTACATTACTTCACTTATTTTTGTCATGGACTGAATCATTCCAATTGAGTTAGACCAAATGTATATTAGAGAAATTAGTGATGTTGAAATCTAGTAGGCTCGAAGAATAAAATACATAATTGAGCAAACAATGTTTCCTAAAATAACTGATCATTTTCACCCTATCAAATATCAATGAAATATGTCTTATGATACCTTTTGTAAACTGATGCTTAGAAATGCCTGCATTTCCCTGCTTCACTTGTAAAAAAGAAGTTTGGTTCTTTCTCAGAGCTTTCGCCTGATCTCTTATGAAATTTACCATTTAGGAATTCCTTTAGAAAAGATTTTAAAACTGTCACAAAAACAATTATTGACAATAATAAATAATAATAATACTTATTGCTGAGATTAAGCCAAGAAAATGCAGTCAAATAATCATTTGTTGGTTAAAATTGAACAGTAACCTGTTAATGGTTATGAGCAGGCCTGCAAGATCATAAAGGAAAGATTCATATTCCTCAAAAATTGTCTTTCTCCCATAAAATTGAGTTATAAAGAAAGTCTCTTTTCGATGTAAGAAAGAAACAGAAATATTTTTAAATAACAATTTTACATTTCAGGGCTTAAACCTAATAATTTCTAAGATCATTTTACTTTATACCAATGAAAAGGAAAGAGCATAGGCATATTTTGTGATTCACAGAACACAAAAAGAAGTCACAATGGCATCTATACAGCTTCCTAATAATGTAATGAAAAGCATGTCCACCATGTTAGGTCCCAACCTAAACACATGGTTATTCTACTGGAAAAAAATGAAAATAATACAAAGTAAATATTTTAAAGGAATTAAAATTAACAAATGAATTAACATAGATGTAAATTAATGGCACAGAGCAATTACTCAAAATAAATGTGGGTTTATCCAAGTTCATCACAATTAAAAGACACTTAATCATTATGCTTTATTACATATTATTTATAATGTTGCCTATATCCACCTCCTAACTTGAATACTGAAGCTCAGTAAAGAAAAAATACTGGTATTTTTATTGAATTAATAGACATATGTAAGAGTAAAATTTCCTGAACAATAAAGAATATGCCTAAAAAGTCTCTTCTATGGCACTGCCAAACAATGGGAGTTTCTGTTGAACATATTTTCTGGTTAATAGAAGATTGTTGAGAGAAGTAAAATTTTAAAAGGTTGCTTACTATGATTTCAAATGGATATTTTCTATCGATTAAGTCAATAGCTAACACCATATTTAACAATGAGACAGTATTATTAAATTCAGAAATAAAACTGTTACCACAACTATTATTTCATGTTCTTCTGCAAGTGCTACAACAAAGCAATTAAACAGGAAATAATTTTAGCAAGTACAGATATTGATAAATAAATAGCAGAACTATCATTTTTTGATGATATGTGCACTTGGGTGGCAACCTAAAAAAGAAACAAATCAGCTGGCAATTTATGAAAATATATGAAGGTTTTCAAACTGGAAAATAAAAGTATTTTCCTTTCCTGTATATCATCAGTCAAGAATACAAAGACAATAATTAATTCTTCATAGACACAAAAAACTTAAAATATACAAAAATAGTAAAAATGTGCAGGACCAATTATGAAGCAAAACACATACGTGTGTGTATCTGCACAAACACGCACACCACTGAAGAGCAACACCAAATACCAGACAACTAGATGGAAAAGCACATGCCACACTGTATGAGATAACTTCTGATCATAAAGATGGTAAATCTCAACTATTAACCAAATGTATCCAATTAAATTCCCAATTTTGCAAATATACTTTAATATTTTTAGCACCGGACTTTTATCTTTATAGATTATATTGAAATTCTAAGTGATTGCAAGATAATTAATAGTGCTGAACACATTTATACATATAAGGAAGCCTACACTTCGTAAATTCAGAGAATATATTAGCATCTTGGGTTTAAGAGAGATTTTTTTAAAGTTTAATTCAGATTGGTAAAAACTTACAAGTTAACCTTTCTATGCCCCCTTTTCATTGATTCCATAAATGGCCACTGTGAAAGGAACTACAAAAGAAGAAAAAAGCTGTCCATCATAATTAAAGGTCATGTTGACAGTGATCACAATCTATGTGTGCTCAAGGATCAATACATGACCAACAGTCTTGTCCAGCTCTCTTCCTTCTGGATCGTTATGTGATGGAACTACTTGCAAAGTCAATCATCTTTTTCAATTATTCCACTTACACATGAGTCATATTTTTTTTTAAGTGGCTAAAAAGAGAAGGGGCTTATTCCCCAGCCACACTCCCCAACATAGACATTTCTGGACTCCCTTGACTAAATCTACATTTTAAATGTTTCTTTCTAGAAGCTAGCGCAATGCTTTTCAACTATTTCAAACCATGACCTTGTTTGATAAACAAACAAACAAACAAAAAACCTTTCTCCAGAGGTCCTGAGAGATTTTCTTTGTAGGCTTATCTTTTTCTGAAATCTACCCTCAGTCGAGAATCAAAGCCCAAGTCCTGCTGATCTGAATTGCTGATTCCTTCAGAAGATATTAAAGAATTAAAAGCTGAGATTCATTGCATTTCATTTTCACAACTGTCCAACATTCAAAACAGAAGTCTGATTGCTAGCATGTGATCACTTGATCTTCATATCTGTGTGTGCATGTGCGCACGTGTGTGTGTGCATGTGTGTTCATGCGTGTCTGTATAAAATTGGTGGCCGCCCCTAGCCCAGGAACTTGTGTTAGCTTACACTGCATATTCTTTTTTTTCAGTAACACTTGTCAGTAGCATTAATGGAATATCATAATAAATATTGATTAGGATAGAAAATAGGATATTTAATATTTGTTAAATAAACATTTTTGCAACTGATTTTATAAAAAATTTACGAAAGCCCCTTCATTAGAGACAAATTCATATTTATTGTAGTAACAGTGCAATTTTATCACCTTAATCATATCCACTTCAAAGTAAATATTTATAGACTGAAAATCCTATACTTGTGACTACATAAGTAACTATGTGTACTTGTTACTACGTATAGAAACCGTTCCTTCCCTCCAATCACTTCAGTTTGCTCTCCTTTGAACTCTCCCCAGCCCTTAGATCATATGCATTAGCAACAAAAGCACAACATGCCACCTCCTCTGCTGCCTCTCGGGCCATCTGCAGCTAAAATGGCTCTGAATGAATCACTCTCATGAATCATCTGTTTACATTTATTAAGATAACAGAGAACAAATGATAACAAAAAAGTGTATTAGCTAAATGATGAACATGCTACCAGAAGGCACATGAGATATCAATGAAATGTCAGGAAGGCAATATGGGACTATGCCTTACCTGTCAAAAGTTATTTCCAAAATAAATGGACTTTCTGCAGCATGGCCAATGCTTTCATTTTGGCTGTCCTAATGATCAAAGCAAATCATTGCATGATGGATTCAGCTGTTTCAATCACAATGAGGACCAAAATGAATGGATTAGATGTTCAGCTGTCCTGATCATCCAAAGGAAATAAATATGGTCTCAGAGTTTAAAAAAAAAAAGAAAAAGTTGCTGTGATCTGGTGATATCTGAAAGTGACTAAAAGTGTAGCTTTAAATGGAGCAAATAGTCCATAGATTACAACCAGTATACCAGTTATATTCACCATCTATGAAATTACCTGAATCTGGATTTCAAAATTGGAATGTGATATAAAAAAAAAAATCACTACCATTTACTGAAGACTTATGGTTTGCCATTAATTAGTCTCAGAGCCTCATAAGCCTTCATTCATTTATTCCTCACAAAAATCCTCTGAGTTGAGAACTGTTATTGCCCACATCTTAAAGATGAGGAAACCAAGGCATGAGGTCGCACTTGCACAAAGTCTTGTAGCTAATAATTGTGCCAAATTGCATGGGCAGTAATTGAGTCATTCTACTGTCAAATCTTAATCCCTCCATCCTATGATCAAAACACTTAGCTAAATAAATATTAAACTACAAACTAATGTCAGTTTCTACTTATATGGATGTAAATATAAGAATAAGCCTTTTAACCCTAATAATTAGATTATGAAAAGTGAATAAAATATTGCAGTTCATTATTTATAATGCCAGTAATGTAATATTATACCCTAATATAATACACTAATAACACAAAATCAGCTTCTGATTATCGAAGATATTAATGAGAAGGGGTCACAGGTTGAGCCAAATCACAGGTAAAACTAAACTATATTCAATTCTCAATTATCAGAGCACACCTATAGGAGAAAACTGGCATTCATTCAGCTGGCCAGCAGGCCTTAAAATTAGGTTCTTACTGCTAGGCTCTTTGGGTTTAAAAGAGGTTCAGTCAAGTGCTGGGGCTGGGTCCCAGAGGAAACATAAAGGAGCCCCTCTTTTCCTCAATCAGAACAAATAAGAGGTCTCTGCCGAGTGCTGCCCATAATTAACCAGCAAAGCAGTGAGGCTCAGAGCTGCTGACACTTGCCTCAATCCAATTACCTGATTTTGACCATAAATGGAGTGGAAGTAATGAAGGGAGAATTAATTTATACCCTTGGAGTATGGAAGGCCTTTCTAACAATGTCACAAAACCGTAAAAGAAAAAAAAAAATCAATAAAGTCAATTACGTAAATCCCAATTTTCTGTGCAGCAAAAACCACCCTACACAAAAATCAAAAGAAAAATGACAAACTGTGAAAATACTACTTGCAATTCCTATGACATATTACAGACAACAGCCAGTTTCCCTAATATATAAAGAACTCATATAAATCAATAAGAAAAAGACTAGCAAGAGAAACACGGAAAACTATATGACCAAACAGTTTGCCCGTAAACATAAAAAAATATAAATGGCTCCTAAACACATAAAATAGTACTCCACATCACTCACAATGAATATAATGTAAATTGAAATCATACTGACATAGCCGGGGAAAATTCAACAAGACGAAATATTTTGTGCTATTACTGAAGATTTTGGGGAAATGGCTATCTTGCCTTAATGGTGAGACAATAATTTCCATAACTGGTGGGAAGAAAAATGTGGCCATATCTCACACAATTACAGATGCATTTACTTTTTGAAATGGTGATAACTCTAGGAACTTACCCTAGTGGTAATTTTTCACGCTTGTAAAATGACATTTGTACAGGATTATTAGAGGCTGTTTGCCACAGTAAAGAGACTGGAAACCATATAACTGTTGATGAAGAAGAAACTGAATAAACTATACTCTACTCACACAATTGAACACTATCCACCTATAATAAAGAATGACAGTTGCTTATATACTAATACCAATATGTATAATATGCTGTCTTTTCTATGGTAAGCATGCATTTACTTTAATATGCTTTAAATTATCTCTGGAAGGATCCCCCAAAACTTAATTGGGGGGGTTTCTTCGGAAGAAAACTAAGAAGTAGGGATACTTTTACTGTAGATATTTTTAAAAGTTTTTGAATATTCAACTTCGTAAATGTCAACTATTTAAACAGCTGAATTTAAAACAGTGATCTGGTTTTCAGAGTCAAAAATCAGTGCTTCTTTTTTTTAATAGGAAAATCAATATTAAGAATGGTTGCTACAACAATAAAAAACAAAAACGAAGAGCTAGTGCTTCCTTCATTCACTGATTAGGGGATTGAGGCTTGCCTTGCATGAGGCCGAATATAAATTCACGATTCCCCCTCCCTTCCAGCAATGCTGTCCATCTTAACAACAACAAAAAATTGCTGAGGAATAAAACATTATACACAAACACACACAGTGTCAAAAAATGTATACACTTTAACAGCTGATAGCTCAATTTTGAAAATGAAATGTATTTTAGTAAACACTGCCTTTATAATTATTCAAAGGGTGTGTATACATTTGGGGGGACACCCTATAGATTTGACCCAACATTATTTTTTTATATACCTGAACCTTCTGAAAGCTCTTTGATGTCCCATTATTTAGTTAGACTTGTATAGAAAAGAGCATTTTAGCATCACCTGAGACAAGCAGATACTACAGAAATGTCTCAGAAAGAAAGCATTTTTTTCAATAATAATACATTTCTCCAAAAGTTTTAATAAACCTATGTCGTGATCTGGAAACAAATGACACAATATAAAATGAAGGCTAACTTTCATTCATTTTTATAGACAGATCTGTAGCAAAAAGTAATTTCAGAAACTAAAGTTCAAGAGGAATCTCTTTGGAGGGAATAAAATAAATAGCAGAGTAATTATCAGGTGGTAGCCAGTATAATAAATTACACTCTCAATAAACTGAATGAAAGGATTTGAAATATATGCAATGAAAATTGAAATCCTGATTCCACATTTATTTCATTAAACTATCTTTAGCTTATCTATAAACCAGAGTATGTAGAGTTGTGTGTGACAAATAGCACCGAGAAGCCTATATGAGCTCCACGGAAATCTCTTTAGGCTAATACCAGTATTTTGAGAAAGAAGCTGTGATCATTCCACTGAGGTGCATTGTGCTTGTTTAAATTGCTGTGATTGTGTTCCCTTTCCACTAGTTAGAAGGAGTCACATTTTAAAGTTCATCTTGTCCCCCTTTCAGCTACTAAGAAGGAAATGCATATCTGACACTTTACTAAGAAAGTTAAAGTGAATTTAGCTAGGATCGAACTAAGTCCTTTCCTCCTAAGAGATTTTTGGACTTAATAAGGATTTTTTGACCTTTAGCTGTTTGCAATTTTTTATTTCACTTCCTTTTTCTGGATTACCCAACTGTTTAATGTATTCCCACAGAACCTCTTGGCCTTTCAAGTTTAAAGGACCTATTAGAAAAGAAGTTTGTGATACACCATAATTTTACAGGAACAAATAAAAGGTCAAAGGACCCAAGCCCAGAGATGACAAGATAGTTCACTGGCAAATCAATACCAGGCTTTGTGTTGACCATGACGAAAGATTTATGAGCAAAGGGCAAATCGTTTAGAGGGGTCAGGGGAACCTTGTGCTGGGGCAAGAGTGTCCTCTCTGGTCTTTTATCTCACCTGAAAAGCCGCCTGTCTTGTATCACAGTTCTCAGTATAAGTATCACAAAACATGAGTTTAAAATCAGACTCTCACATTTAAAACACTTTAAATGCAAGCTTTTCCATGTATTTTGAATTAGTTCCAGAAAGCTTATACTCAGCGAGCAATATGGAAGTTAGGATGGTCTCATGGTTTAATAATTAATGAATCCAGCTTCCACCTGGGTATGGGCAATGCCTTAAAATTCCTCCAAACCAGTGTCTGGAAAACGGAGGGTGCAGGGTTAAGTGTACCACCAAATAAGGGTGTGCGTTACCTGTTTTATAATTGTTGACACTTTTACAGATATCCCCTATGTTCCCGCCCTTTGCTCACCTCCACTCTGCTAACCTGCCCCCGCCTTGCCTTCCCCACATAGCTGTCTTTGTCCATGGGCTCTGCATATATGCGTAAACGTTCTTTGGCTAATCTCTTCCTCAATGCTATTTCAAAAGATACGTCTACATCTAAAGTAATTCTGTTAAAATAAAAGAACACTTGATTAAGTGTAAGTTATACTCGGAAGAGGTTGAACACACACAAAAAAATAGGCCAAATTTTGATTTGGTTAGAATTCTAAGGCCCTATCTAAAGACTTATTTCAAAATAGTTTTGTAGTATATATGCATACTTGCACTGTCTCAAAGGTAGCCTCTAAACATGCAAACTAATTAACTGCTACAAATTAAGATGTGCTGTAAGTAAAAAATTCACATGGATTTTGAAGACTTAGTATGGAAAAAATATGTAGATCTCATTAATAACCTTTATATTAATCACAGCTTAAAATGCTACTGTTTCGGATATTGGCATAAATAAAATATATTATTGAGATTCATTTCACCTTTTTCTCTCTCTCTCTTTTTAAATGTGGCTGCTATAAAATTTAAAGTTACATGTGGCTCATATTTGTACCTTACATTATATTTCCATTGTCCTTTATGTACATATCCTTCAGTGTGTGTAATATACATGTGCAAGTGTAGGTACATATGCAAATATACATATGTGAGTGTGTATATATATACACACATATATACGTATATATACACACATACACACACACATATTTCTGAAGAAAAACGTGTTTCTTGGAAAGGAATTGACTACATGATAGCAACTACTTTCATGCATACAGAATATTTTTAAAGGCCACTCTAAATACTACACAAACAAATGCTGGCGTTGAATGGCACAGGTTCAAGAACAGGTCACTGGAAGCTACACATAATGCCCACAATGCCTGGGAGCCTCCCGAGGGGAAAGTGATAGCATGTCCACATGTTCTAATCCCCGGTAGCGCAGGCAGTCGCTCCGGGAGACTGCAATAAGCTCCCTTTCCAGATAAGGTAATACAAGTGATTAAGAAGAAAAGCTTTAAAATCCGTGCAGTAAATCACTAAGAAAAACAATGTGCTCAGAATTGCTAAGGCGAGTAAATTATTTTTCCTGGGCTGTGGTAGTGCGCTCCCCTTGGCCGGTTTGTAAAGTTGGCCCTTGGAGACTGAAATAGTGGAATCTGGCTTACTTTTTTCTATAACATCAGCTAGGCATTTAAATTAGCCTCAAAGATTTCTTTTCTTCTACCAACGCCCTAGGATGAGGCTTCTTCCTGCCACTAAACACTGGGGAGACGGTAAAAAAAGATATAAATGTAAAATCTAATTTGTAATCTCCTTTGTAATTACAAACAAGCAGCATCGGGAGCCCTTCTTTAGTGAAGTCACCACAAAGTCAGAACAAATGAGGTCTGGAGTGACAATTGCCTCCGTGAAGGAAGTCTAGACAAACACGAAAACTAAAAGTTTTTCTTCTTGTCCAGACTTGGAGGTACAGACATGTCAAATTTCACTAAAATGACCTTTAATCTTATAACTCATCAGTCACATTTTATTGCATTGATGAGTTACTATAACAAACTGTTAGGAAAAGGCATGCAAAGTTGTTCCTGCCCACCCCGAAGTAAACCAAAGTCCAGTCTGAACCGTTTCCCTCCCCGGTGAAAGTAATCGATACCATTTTCATTTTGATAAAGGCATCTTTCCACATGATCTTTTAGATTAGAAAAAAATCTTTAGGCCTATAGAAAATGTTACTTTACAAACAGAATTTGATGCATAGATTCCACAACTATGAGATCATTTTAAAGATTCCAATCCTCGACTTTGCTGTTTCTTTCTTTTTTTCTTTCTTTTTTTTTTTTTAAAGGGTCTATCTAGACAAGCCCACACTATGTTCATAGTGTAGTTAAATACCATGCATTGACTCCTGACATTATGCTGTTATTACCTTAAAATGGAAACATTCATTTAAAGTATATAAGTGGTGTACTTTTAAAGAACCTTTCTGTGGTTTTCCAAAAGCATTCCAAAGAGGTTACTTACGTTGCTTTGAAACTGGTTTGAGTTATGGGAAGGCCATAGCCTCAGCCCAGCAGCTGAGACAGCAAAGGAGATGAAAGTTTTTAGCTTGAGATCCAAAGGGAAACACAGCTGCTACAGCTGGCCTGCTCAGATCTCAACACTTAGTACAATGATCGAGAAGGCGATAATGCTGTGTCTCGGCTTGAAAAGTGCATTAATAAAAACAATCCTTAAATAGAACAGGAAAATCGATTAGTCAAATCTGGGCTCCAGGCTGAAAAATGAAATGATTAAAAAGAGAGAGAGAGAGAAGGGGAAATCCTCTCCGATTCTTAGAGATATCCCTCCTCAGACATTATCTTGACTAAAAGACATCATACAGAAGATGGAAAAAAACTTCTTAAGAAACCAAGTTTACCTTGGAAAGGTACTTCTAAAGAGTTTCAAATTACTATAATAGAAAATTGGAGTTTGGCAAATGTGGATCTTCCATACAGGTGCCAGCAATGTTTCAGGCTATACTTTGTTTCCTTTTAATAGTTACTGCGCAGAGCACACATGTCAAGCTGGTAGATCTTAGCGATGAACTGTGCCAACATGTGGAGTACCTGAAGCTGTACCTCAAAACAATTGTCTCGGGAGGAAAAACATGCTTCCATGGAGCTGTCAGGGAAGCTCTGGCAAAGTATCTAGATAGGGCACTTTTCCAAAATAATCATAAATATCAGAAAAATGCAGGACTCCTTTTCTCATATTAATAACACCTTCCTCCCAAGGACTTCAAAGTTCTAAACAGTTATTACCTTATTAACCTTAACAACCCAGTCAGGCAGGAAAGAGTGGCATTATTACACCTATTATTACACCTATTTTAAAGATAAGGGCCTTGGCTTGGTAAGGGCATGAAATGTCTCTAAGGCCACACACTAACTTAAAAAGGAAAATCAAACTAGGCCAGCTCGTCTTGGCCTAGAAATGCTTCCTTCTTCATTAGCACTGAATTGTGCTTTCAAGTAAAAGAAAAGTTATGATAATTAAATGCATTATGCTTTACATATATAATTGTTTTGTTTGTGTAATAACAGTACATTTGGGAAAAAGGGTAACCTGACAAAAGATAAAAATTATCAGACAATTAAGCAGCCTTCATTTATATTTGTCAAAAAGCAACATAAAACCAAGTTGTACATTTTGAACACTAAGAAACTTGTTAGTTTTCTGCGAATGAACTATAGCACCATAGAGGACATAAGAAATATTCTCTGATTTTATGTTTCCTCAACCACCAAAGAAATGTGCTACTTCCAACTGTTTTAAATGAAAAGGAGAGGTTCGTTCATTTCTTTATCCCACCTATAAAAATACACAGTTCTAAAGAGTTATAACATCAATAAGAAATTGTTCCACTCAATCAATCATTCATTCGATTAAATGTGTCCTAGGTCCTGAGATAAAGCAGTGAGCAAAGGAGATGGAGTCCTTGCCCTCATGGTGGTAAGTGACAAGTAGAAAAATGAAGCAGGATTAAGGTTTTAGGGAGTATTGGCTGGGGGTGTAAGTTGCTCTGTTATACAGATAATCAGGGAAGCCCGTCTTCATGACTTTTGTGCAGAAGAGACTAAAAGGAAGTATGAGAGTGAACCAAGTGGGCATCTGATGACAGAAATGTCCCGGCAAAAGCTGTCCTGAGAGCCTGGATGGAAGCGAAGCTAGCTTAGAAAACACTAGAGAGAGACTGAGGGAGGGAGAACAGGGAAAACGCCAGGTTTATAGTCCTCGTGGGGACCTCGACTTTAACACAAAGTGACTGAACACCTCCAGAGTCTACAGCAGAACATGAAGTGGCTTCTATTTTAAATGGATCGCTCTAGGGGCCTTGAGAAGAAACAGGGGGTGTGGGAATTGAGCAGAGGTGGAAGCAGGAGCCCACTTAGGTGGTGGCTGCAGTAATTCAGGTAAAGGCAAAAGTGGCTCGGTGGGCCACGGTCATGGTGACGGAAACACAAGACACATGTTGAAGGTGGAGACGACAGGACTTGCTGCTGGACTGAATGAGGCACATGAAAGGAAGAGAGGAGTCAAGGATGACTTTATGGCACTTAACTTGAGCAATTAGAAGGTGTAATTTGTATTTACTGAGCTGGGAAGGCTGGGAGTGGGGCAGTCTTTAGGTGGTTGTTTTGGACAAAGTAAGCTTGAGTGTCTTTTAGATCTTCCATGGAGGGGTTGAGTCAGCAGCTCAGTGGAGTTCAGTGGAGCAACACTTTACAATTATAGAGCTTTAAGAGTCCTTGACCAACTCCCTTCACTTACTTGTAAGAATGCATAGGCAATGTTCCCATAAACACATGTTCATTAGAAGCTTTGGCAGGAACCAAGGTCTCCTGAATCCTTGTTTATCCCTTACATCAGTATATCATGTTATATTATAACTATATGTGAAAAATGGTCCATAGTTAAAGGACCTTTACCCTCTGTGGCACCAGTCACCCAACCCGAGGCTCAGGGCCAGATGAGGGGAGTGTCCAGGCCCTAGCTCATTGAGACTCGCTGTGCTCCCATGGCTGGGCTGGTGTCTGCAGGGCCCGAAGCTCACTGCATTCCAAAGTGGCCCAGTGGTTGGACAAAGCCATCAAGTACTACACCATGGAAGAGCTCCAGAAGCACAACCACAGCAAGAGTACCTGGCTGATCCTGCAAGGCAAGGTATACGATTTGACCAGATTTTTGGAGGAGCATCCTTATGGGAACAAGTTGGATGCCCAGCCAGGCGTGGCTCAGCGGTTGAGCATCGACCTGGGATCCAGGCGATCGGGGTTCGATTCCCGGTCAGGGCACATGCCCGGGTTGCAGGCTCGATCAATGACTCTGTCATCATTGATGTTTCTATCTCTCTCTCCCTCTCCTTTCCTCTCTCGGAAATCAATAAAACTATATTAAAAAAAAAAAAAAAAAAACAAGCTGGAGGTGACTCTACTGAAAACTTTGAGGCTATGGAGCACTCTAGGGATGCTAAAGGATTGTCCAAAACATGTATCATTGGGGAGCTGCATCCAGATGACAGCTCAAAGAAAACCAAGCCTTCAGAAACTCTTATTACTATAGTTGACTCTAATCCCAGCTGGTGGACCAACTGGGTGATCCCAGCCATCTCAGTACTGGCCCTAATGTGTTGCTTCTACACCGCGGAAGACTGAACACATCCTGGAAGCCAATGAAAAAAGAAGGCTGCTTTGGATCAGGAAGAAAGAAGACAGTGTTAAATGCTTTGACTGACAGAAACCATCACCTGAAAAGTAATTTTAATACCTGTTTCATTTTCCTCCTACGTTACAAACAAAACAAACCAAAAAGAACTGCGTTGCTCTCTCTAGAACTTTCGCAGTGTGCCTCAATTTTATTTCAGTGTTCCATGACTACATGCTTTACTTACTGTAGGCATGATCTTTTAAAAGTACATCTGGGTTTTCAAATATAAAATAATAATATAATAATAATAACAACAACAATAACAGGCCTTTCAGGAAGGGCTGCACTTTGAAATCTTTGACCTAGTGGAAGAGATTTTACTTAACTCCCTTTCGAGAGTTCTCAAAGCACAAGTTAGTATCGTTTGGATGGTTTGGAGTTATTATGAGAATACCAACAAATACATAAAGTAGAAAATCAATATCCCAGAGTGCTGTTTATGTGCAATTTAAAAATAATTTGAATCTCTCATAAAATCTTCCTTTCTAGGAATTGTCAGTATGCTTTCCAAGAGCAGGTACCTAAGTTGTAAGAGTAAAAGGATTTGAGGGGAGGAAGTTCAGAGGCCCTTCCAAGAGTAGCGCCTAAACTTTATCATTTAATTCCTGGTTTACACATACCTTTAGGACACATGTGGCTTAAATATCTTTAAGCAGGACTTTCATGTTCTTGTTTTCCATCACTCTCATATATCACAATACACCCAAAAACAGATCCACCACACACACACACTTTAATTTCCCTTTTGAGTGGCGTTGGGCACTAACTTTGGCTGAAAATTTATATATTCAAATATGGGTTAATAAGCTTTTTTCAGAGTATGACAATATCTTTCTTTAAACAAAAGAAAAGCATCAATATCAACCTCTATTTTAAAATGTATTAGTAAATTTTAATGTTAAATGTAAAACCAGATAACAAGTTAATGAGAAAGGAATGAAGCAGTGTAAAGCAGTCAGAGTCAAAGTAACAGCTGTAAAGCAAGAAAAAAATAACAAAATAACAGCTTATTCTTTCTCAACTCCTGCTGCTGCACAGTCATACACGTCATAGGGAGAATGTTGAAGCAACTATGTGATACAGAACAAAACAGTCTTTTCTGGATTTTAGGGAACCAAAGGGGTGTCGGGGAGTCCTAGGTGGAGGGCTATGAGAACAGCGCAGGCGATGCGCACAGGAAGAAAGGGAGACACGGCGGGGGCGGCAGCCGGCTCACGCCCAGGCAGCAGGGGCGTTCCTTGTATCGGGTGCCATCCACCGCAGTAACTGTATCTGTCATTTCCTCCACAAACTTCTTTATTTTTTGTCCGGCTTACTGTTCTACATAGACTATTAGATACAGAACACAACTGCCAAAGATGCTAGAAGATAAACATAGAATGTGTCCATCTCTGCAAAGTCCCTTTCTGGCCTGGAAAACACCTGGCTGAGGGACAGCGAATGGTAGGACCTTTTACTCTTTCATATACATCTTTCAAATTATTTTAAACATAGTAAAATTATGTTTTAAAAATTTGTCTGGCCCAGCCATCTTGGCTCAGATGTTGAGCACTGACTTAGGGTCCAGGAGATCTAGGTTCGATTCCCGGTCAGGGCACATGCCCGGGTTGGGGGCTCGATCCCCAGTCAGGGGCCTGCAGGAGCCTGCTGATCAATGACTCTCATCATTGATGTTTCTCTCTCTCTCCCTCTCCCTTCCTCTCTCTGAAATCAATAAAGATATATTTTTTAAAAATACATGTCCGTTAGCTTAATTATGGATATCATCAGGAAAATCTAATTGCTGTTTGCTCCAGAAATAGAAGAATAAGAATTGACCTTTGGGTAAGTCAAAACCCTTACAAGGTCTCGCTCTCCTGATCACGAAGTGGTTGATATCAGACGCTCTACACCATACAGACACTCGGCACAGTTCCCAGCATACACAGGGCTTTCCAAACTCGAGGCTGTTTTTGCATTTTCAAATATATGTTTATCTATAAAATGTGGCTAATAATTCTTAAAGATAAGCTATAGGGTGTTTTTTTTGGAAAGAGCAACTGAAACCACTTGAGAATATGTAACTGAGTTTTACAAAATGTACATCAGTATTGTAAACCACCACTGATCAATCCTCAGCAATGTAAGATATGAAAGCTACAAAAAGTTAATGGAATTGTTTAAAAATAAAAAAACAAAAAGAGATAACTTTTTTAAGAAGGTAAGGCAGCCTTGTTGAGATTGTTTTTCAGTTAATCTCTTCATTTAACCCACAATAATGTATATAGACTGTCAACCAATACATTTATTTTTTTATTAAAAAATACTAAAAATTCAGTGATTTTTGAGCATAATATACTACACACATTATAAACCACACTTATAGGGTGCTTATGCTACTTATCAATAAGGTTATGAATAATAATCTCTCCATATTCTATAAACAACACTTTAAACAATGTGTATAGCTTCCCAGAAATTTAAACCATGTTTTAATTTAGAATTAGTTCCTAGGAAATGAAACACAACTTCTAGTATGCATTCATTTTTAATGGTTTCTATCAATCCTTAAAGCCATTTAAGGATCTCATTTAGCATTATAGGGCATTTATAATTAAGCAAAGCAATTTAATATGCGTTAAGTAGAAGTGCAAAGATGATTTGTGGGATGGAGTACTTTAAACCTCTGAAATATATCTGATGCCAAGAGAGAAATCTTTATAATTATAACATTTCTCTTTGGTATGATAATGTCATTTCTACTTCCTGGAGTATAACAACTCTTATTAAATAAAACTTTTTGTGACAAAACTCTTCTATGGGAGACTAGCAATTCAGACAATATTAAGGAATCATGAACCAAATATTAGGGGAAAATATATGGTTGTCATTCTGATTTTATTCCTCCTTATTGTAATTTTTTATTAAAAATACTAATGCTTGCCCATTGGGCAATTCTTTATTATCACTATTCTTTGCCTTGTTATTTTAGGAATGAGAGGAAAAGTGTCTATAAATGAGACAAGTGAGTTAGGTAGGGATCAGATCACTAAAGACTACAGATAACAGGCTAAGGAATTTTGATTTTACCATGAAGGCAATAAGGATCCTTTGAAAGGTTTTTAGGAAGGAAATGAAGATTATTGTATTTGCATATCAAATACATTTTCACAATGACAAAGTGGAAAACAGCTTTGAAAGGTTGGTGCCTATAAGCAGAGGCACCATTTAAGAAATGCCAAGTGGTGATGCTGGATTGTGAGATATTGAGTCAATGGATTCTGTTCATGATGACCACTGGCTGGGAACAGGATGGTGAATAGATATGGGAGAAGAAGGGGACATAAAAAATAACCTGCGCGCCCGGGCAGCATGGCTCAGTGGTCGACCTAGGACCCAGGCGATCGGGGTTCGATTCCCGGTCAGGGCACATGCCCGGGTTTCGGGCTCGATTCCCAGCAGGGGGCGTGCAGGAGGCAACCGATCAATGACTCTCTCATCATTGATGTTTCTCTCTCTCTCCCTCTCCCTTCCTCTCTCTGAAATCAATAAAGATATATTTTTAAAAATAATAATAATAAAATAACCTGTGCCAATTGCATTCATTGAGACAAGAAAAAAAGAAAAAGGAACAGACTTGAAGGAATAACGAATTCAGTTTCAGGGGGGAAAATTGCGCTGATTGTAGAATGTTCAGGTGAAGATGACAGTGAGCATCTGGCACGTTTGAATCTGCCTTTTAGAAGAGTGTGCTGGGAATCATCAGTTACCTGAGTGGCTGGAAGGGTTGGGAAGAGAATGGAAGGGAAGGAGCGGAGGGAAAATGAGAGGAGGAAAGGAGGGCAGAGGAAGAAGAGGAGGGAAATTAAGCAAAAGCTGCATATAAAGCAGACAAGGAAAGTAGGGAACATCGCACAGGCACGTGCACACACGCCATACAGTATGTGTGTGATTTGTGTAGGTATGTGCCTGTATATATAATCCCTTTCATACTGCATAAAAATATAGCATATATAATTTCACTGTCATGATTAATTTTATATATCAGCTTGGCTAGGCAATGGTACGTAGTTGTTTGGTCAGGCAGCAATCTAGATATTACTATACATATCTGTTTTCGATGTGATGGACATTTAAATTGGTGCACTTTAAGTAAAGCAGAATACTCTCCATAATGTGCACAGGCCTCATCATCAGTAGAAGAACTTAAGAGAAAGGCTGAGACCCCTGCATGCACGCACAGACACACACACAGAGCAAAAAGGAATTCTGCCTCTAGACTGCCTTTGGACTCAAGACTAAAATTCCAATTCTTCCCTGGGCCTCCAGCCTGTGGACATGTCTTGCATATTTTCAGACTTGCCAGCCACCACAGTCATGTTAGCCAATTCCTTAAAATAAATATTTCTCAACAATATTCCATTGTTTATATATATACTATATCTATATATCTATCTATATTCTATTATTTCTTTTTTTCTGGAGAAGCTTCATTAATGTAATCACTTCATAGTCAAGGAATATATTTGTGTGTTAAAAAACATACAAGCCTAATAAGAAGAGTGGCTCTCTGTGTGCGGCAGGGTTATAGATGAATTCCACTTTCTTCTTTATTCATGCCCATATTCTATGATTTGTCTTGGAAGAGAATATACCAGTTTTACTTTTATAACCAAATATAAGCAATGAACTCTCTTAACTAAAAGTAAGAATTAGAAATTTACTTTACATTCCAAATAAATCTTTTATGGGAACTATTAAAAATTTTCCAAGATTGTAGACATGTTGGAAATTGTATACAATTTTAATAGAGAGGCTTGTTTAACAAAAATACAATGAAGATTATAGGTTCTTTTCACATATTTCAACTAACTTCTATACTTTTGACAAAATGTCAAACATTTAAAAATGCCTTTGCCAAATGGAGGGTATGTTTCCCAGGGCACCAAGATGTATTTATACTCTGATAAAATGATATAACATATCTAAAAAAGAAGGCTTTAACTAG
Source organism: Miniopterus schreibersii (assembly GCF_964146895.1). Taxonomy (NCBI): domain Eukaryota; kingdom Metazoa; phylum Chordata; class Mammalia; order Chiroptera; family Miniopteridae; genus Miniopterus; species Miniopterus schreibersii. Next base: position 77,295,025 of record NC_138106.1, on the reverse strand, counting down.
AAAGGATGGAAACTGATCAGCAGGATGGAAAGAACAGACAAGAAGAAGGCCATAAAACAGATGATGTTTCGGATTCACCATCCAACCACTGCCCATTGAGGACAATGCCAATACACAGAGCTATGATTTATCTAGTCCTAGGAACACACAGAGCACCAGTTTTGAAGATGTTATCATTAGGTTTCCTAAGCCTGATGCCACTAAACATATGAATCATACCTTGATCACTTATTCTGATTTCAAGCTCACCCAGCAGCATCCCAAGGGGAATACGTCTTGGTAACATGACCACAGAAAGAACATTTGGTGTTTGAAGAAAGTAAGTGTCTGTGTCAGCATTCGGGTTTATGTACTAATAAGTCTCCCTGAGCTTGATTAATGTGCTTCTACTGTGAGAAATAGATCTACCGTTGGTGTGCTAACAAACCAAGTTTCTGAGCCTGCAAAGTTAGGTAGAACCTGGACAACCATGAATTCACCAAGGAAAATCTGCCAATGCCACCATGTGAGAATTGCCTAAGTAGCCAATTTGCCTGAAACAAGTGGCACGCCTCTGCATTGCCAGGCAATGTGAGTTTTTTCATTAATGTTTTACACCATAATTACTCAAATTATATGGTACTTCAAAGTTAAAGAGGCTCAGATAACCCCATTCAACTATGCTTTACATATTATGTCTTTAAGCTTCTCTTCTCTGGCTTCATGCAGTATTATTACTGCTAGAACTAGCTTTACTTTAAGCTGAACTTTTAAAACTAGGTCACAGACAACAGTACAATTAGGAAGAAAAGTCTATTTTAAGTATCATTAAGGAGAAAAAAATATTTCTATTTAAACAAACATCCTAATATGAAAGAAGTACTACTGCAAAAGAAACTCAAAGTATCACAAACTGCTCACTCTCTCAACATAAAATGATAAGAACTGAGCAGAGTCCTTTCTCCTCCTATTTAAATACTAAGGGAAATGAAACTTAGAAACTTCACCTAGATCAAAAATTACTTTTACAGGTTGTTTTTTATTATTCTAAGAAGCAGAAACATTTAAAAGCTAAAGTAGCCCGGCTGGGCGTGGCTCAGCGGTTGAGCATCGACCTAGGATCCAGGCAATCGGGGTTCCATTCCTGGTCAGGGCACAGGCCCGGGCTGCGGGCTCGATCCCCAGTCGGGGGCCTGCAGGAGGCAGCCGATCAATGACTCTCTCATCATTGATGTTTCTATCTCTCTCTCTCCCCTTCCTTTCCTCTCTCTGAAAGCAATAAAGATGTAAAAAAACAAAACAAAACAAAACTACTTTAAAAAGCTAAAGTATAGTTAGTTCCAAGGGGATATTCAGAAATGATTCCCTATTATAACTTTTTTTTTTAATTTCATGGGTAGCAAATTACATGCTACAAGGAAGACCTATTTTCTAAGCAATCTACATAATAGTTGTAATTCCTCCAAGGTTTTGAACATTGGAAAGGGGTTTTGAACAGGAAATCTGGATTGCTCTTTCCAGAAATTATTGTAAATATTTTATGTGAAAAACAAAAACTTTACCTAAACTTGAGAAGTATATTTAACCAACAGTAAATACCATACCCTAGCAAAAAAAAAACAAAAAACAGTATAAAAAAATCCAGGGGAAAAGGAGAAGAACAAACACATAAACAGCGTAAATAAACATGTCGCCCGGAGAACACAGAGGCCATCTAAAGCCCAGTAACTTTCCCATGCTTATTACAAGGATGTCATCTTGGGAGATAAAACACAGTATCATAAACTTAAAGGTCACCGAATTTTTCAAGGTAATCCAAACATTGTAAGGACATGCAATTAATTCTCCCAACAGTTAGTGTATATCCAGTTATTGCAAGAGCAAGAGCCCAGCTACGTCTCATAAAGTCTGTATCTACCTATGTGCTCTGACCTTTAGGTATAGTCCAAGTTAATAAAAGTAAACTAAGTTATCCAATTTCCTCTGATATTATTTTATGTTTAATGCACCCTGAAAAACATTAGCATTTTATTTGTTTTTAAAAACTATAGTTCATAGAATTAAACGAATACACTGCATTTAATCAAAATATATTTTACATTTTGGATCATCAGTGGAGTCTGTAAAAGATAAAGACATCTGAAAATTATCACCATAGTTTTCTCTAGTTCTGAAGAGTCACTCCTAAATTCAACCTTTAATTTTTTAAAAATTCCATCTGAAATTATGCTTTCGACTTTTTCAAACAATGATTACATTAACTAAAGGCTAATTATATTTGAAAGTGAGTTTTTAAAACAATTGCATTCATACCTATGTCTCATTCAAAAAGCTCACCAAGCAAAGTTCAGGTGATAAATAGTATTTATGACATTTATTCACACAATATTCATACTTTTAAAATCTGTTTTGAAGCCCTCAAATAGGTGGTATAATCATTAGGTAACAAATGTGTAGAAACGGATGTGACAAGTATGGAGAATGTATACATAAAAAAGATTGTAGACTCATAGGCAAGCTTCATGTTCTATCTATTGGACACCAGTGCATGATATAAGAAAATGTGTTCTGTAACTAGTAGGTTAGTCAGCAGACTTAAAAAACTTAAAATTTTGAAAATTAAAATTTATAAGTTTTAGACAACCATAATGGGTTAACTTCAGAGTTAAACATCCATTGATTCCTGGGTATGAGTCTGATGTTTTGAAATGGGCCCTATTCCTATAACAGCCCCTAAAAAGTCAGTTCCAGATATTTCTAAGGGAGGTGTATGAGGAAACAGACTTGAAGAGGTTCTCAAAGTGTTATCTCTGGACCAGGAACATCAACATCATTGGGAACATTTTAGAAACGCAAAATCTCAGCCCTACCCCAGACCTGCTGAACCAGGAACCCAGGGAGTGGGATAAGCCACCTTTGTTTTATGAGCCCTTCAGGTGCTAAAATGTAGAATGACATGGGAGTTGAGGTAATTTGCATAAGGTTACACTTCTAATAATCAGTGAAACTAAAAGGGAACCAGCTAGGCCTGCCTCTTTTAAAGCTCAAGCTTTAAGCCAGTACCTTATATATGGCCTTCGGTTAAAGGTGACCCCTTTGGTTTCAATTCCGTATTTCTTTCTAAACTGGGGTACATTAAATAAAGAGAATGCACTGAACATAATGGAAGCTTTGATGTTACAGAATCTTACAATACTGCCTCAAGGTCAGTATTCTGACAAATGTTCACCTGTCATGTAAAACACAGGAAACATTCCTGATATATTGCCAAGATCTGAGATAGAAATATCTGATTCCTCCAGCTCCTAGCTGTTGATCTGGCCAGACTAACTCTCCATCCCACCTTTCTCAAGCTACAAACAGGCCTTCATTAAACAGGGATGGGGTGGCCCTTTAGGGCTGGCACTCTGATAAGGACAGGGTGATTTACAGGAGAACTGGAACATTCATTCTCTCACAGCACACACGAGAGGAAACCAGGAGCAAGTATACAGGCCCCACATCTCTAAAACAGTTCTCTGTTTCACCACTTCAGTCATCCAGACCCTCCCTCACTGGGATTAAAAGCAGAATTTTGATGAACTATGCCATCGCCTAAACTGTTGCCACAGATCAGTGCTGACAAGGTGAATCAGTGGTGCTAGTCTCAGTAGCCACAGATACTTAGGAAGCGGGCACCTGGAATCGGTGTGGGTGAGTGGTCAAAGCACTTCGATGAAAGGATCCACAGGTACAGCCCATTCTAAAAGCCAGATAGTAATGAAGAGAGTATCCAAGACTGATCATTGTTACCCAGACACATTTGGGGAGCTGCTTTTAAAATTCCTAAACTTTCCCTTTTCCTCGACATGCACAAACCACTCATTCATTCAACAACCATCTGCTGAACTCCTGTTCTGTGCCATGTGGGGTTCTAGGTGAGTTGTAGAGAGGCAGGGAGACTATTGGCAGACCCCTGAAGTAGTACAGGAGAAAGTAACTCATGTCAGGATGGCCCTAGGAGAGATACAGAGCAGTATTAGGTGGAGTTGGGGTGTGTTTGGAAGTAGAGTCTTGCTGATGGATTAAATGTAAGGACAGAGAGTTTGAAGTGTAGGTTTCAAAAAAGTACAATTATTGGTGATGATAAGATCTAATACAGGACCAAGAAAATGTAGAAGAAAAGATTATTGCAGATGGGGAGGTTAGGGAACTAAAGGGCCAAGGTATAGAATAGACCATCCGATGTTTATATCTTCAAGATGGTGAGACATATGAGAAAGAAAAACAATAAATCAGGGGTTAACATTACTAAAGGAGAGGAACTGGGTGGTGCCAGTTTATGATAGCAATGTGGAAGGGTGTTGGGAGGTAGAGTCTGCTTAAACGAACTTTAAAAAGATCAGGGGTTTTGGAAAAGGAGGAAAGAGAAATAATACCTTTTGTTACCTCATGACGTGTTTTGAGCAGAAAACATGTGACACACCACTGCTCAAGGACATAAGGGTGTCCCTAGTAATTCTGGTCTAACTGTGACTGGACTTTCTTCTTGGTTCAGAGGAAACAAGGATGGATCTTTTTCCCCCTAAAGGACATTACCAGGACACTAAGGGAGATGAACAAAACAAAATAATAATCATAATACAGGCACAGAGATAAATCAGCTTAACGAAGAAAGATTCTTTGACATAAGTACTTGAAGCACAGACCGAATCGGCTGGAGCCAGGACCAAGCGCTCGGCTCGGATTCAGTCCCCTCACGCACATCCCCTGTGGCTGCCATGGCGCATCTCGAGGCTCCAACTAAGCTCAACTTCAGGTTGACTTTCAGCCCCTGCCAGGACTTCCCCGGTGGCCCTCGAGGTGGTCTCTTCGACTGTCACCTACTGCTCGGAGATTCCTTCCTCCCTCAAATGCCGCCTGTTCCTGGGGAGGCACTTTCCCACCTTGCCCCGAACTCCTCCTCCAGTTTCTACCCTTCCCCCAGATTCACCAAGATATAACTGACAAATAAAAATCGTAAGATATTTAAATATACAGCATGACTATTTGATATGTGCATACATCGTGAAGGGAGTCCCCCATCTAGTTAATTAACACATCCATCACCTCACAGTTATGTAGTTTTTTTGTTTTTGTTTTTCATGAGAATATTTAGCTCTCTAAGCAAATATCAATTATATACAATACAGTGTTATCTGTCACCATGTTTGACCTTAGATCCTCAGACCTTACTGACTAAGGAGGAAAGAGAGTGGTTGGTAAAATGGAACGAACTTTCCTGCTCTAGTTTTGAAGCCACCAAGCTGTAAGGGTCGCAGGTGGCCGCACCTGAACTGCCCTCACCAGTGAAAATTCCCCTGCTGCGCCGTCACATACGGGTCATGCTTAGTCTCACGAGGGTTTTGTGGGTGCCTTTGTCTTCAGTTTTTCACCAAGTGTCCTTACCCACTGCTCTGCCCTATCAGGTGGATGCTGGTGAATCTCCAATAGGTATCTCCGGCCTGAAACTCTACCAATTTCCTTCTCAAGCTGCATGAGGCTATCAAATGCACAAATCCAAACTCCTTATCTTCTCGCTCAGAAACCCTCCTCTCCTTCGAAACACCTTTATCTTTGGGAAACGACATCACCTTCCTCTGTTTCCAAGGTTAGAAAGTGTCATATCTGGACTAAACATTTACCTTTAATCCCTCATTCAATTGGTCGATCAACCTGAAAGAGTCTGTTGACATAACTGCATAATCCCTGCCACTCCTGCTGCCACTTTCCTGCCTTCTGATCCACCCCCGTCCCCACCTGCACAGCAACCTGCCAGCAGGTTCTCAAACCTGATACGCCCTAGCACACCAGGCTTTCATTTTCTAAAACATGACTCTAGTCTCTTACATCCTGAAGCTTAAAAGCGTCAGTGACTCTTATTATAGAATAAAGTTCTAACTTCTAACACGGTTATACAAAGTCCCATTTCCATTACAAATCACAGTGACTTCCAGGCTGAAGCCACATCCTAGGTACAGAATGTCCTTGCTTTTTTGTCTGGTCGGTAAGACACACATATGAAAAAACCCCTTTCCCTTACTCATCCCTCAGCACACACTTCAGAAGCTACGGCTTCCGAAAAGCTTCCCTTGATGTTTTTCTCTCCCAGAAAAAAAACTGCAATTTCCTTTGTGTCCCAAACACTTTTTGTAGCTCTCTTGAGCCCCTTATATCTAAGTATGAGTACATAGATTTCTATTTCCAACTAGACTCAAAGTTTCGTAGACATCCTAGGATATGTAATATAAGCTCTTGGACAAGCGAAAGGGGAGAGCAGGAAAAGGTTCCCTAAGGCTTTAACATTTCAGAATATCTGGATTTAGAATAACCCGAGCGTGGTAGACACAATAGCTCTCCAAAGATATCCATGACTAATTCCTAGAATCTATAAATATATTACCTTGCATGGCAAAGGGGACATTGCAGATATAATTAAGGCCATACATCTTAAGGTGGGGAAAGTACATAATAGTTCCCCCTTATCTGTGGGAGATTCATTCCAAGACCCCCAGTGAATGTCTGAAGCTGCAGACAGTACTGAGCCCTATATAGACTATGTTTTCTCCTATACATGCGTACCTGTGATAAAGTTTAATTATATATTAGGCGGAGGAAAAGATTAGCAACTGATAATAAAATAGAAAGATTATAACAATACACTGTCATAAAAGTCTTTTTTCCCCCTCAAAGTATATTATAATGTACTTACCCTTCCTCTGATGATGATGTGAGATGACACAATGCCTATGTGATGAGATGAAATGCGGTGGGTGATTCCGGCACTGTGAAGTAGCCTTAGGCTCCTACTGACCTGACAACAAGGATTGCTTGAACACAAGCACTGTGACACCACAACAGTTGATCTGATAGCCTAGAGGGCTCCTAAGTGACTACTGGACAAGGAGCCCGAGTAGCTTTCATATACTGGACAAAGGGATGATTCATGTCCTAGGCAAGATGGAACAAGACAGCTCAAGATTTTATCACTCTCCCGAGAATGGTGCACAATTTAAAACTTAGGAATTGTTTATTTTTGGAATTTTCAGACCACAGTTAACCATGGATTACTGAAATCTCAGCAAGAGAAACCGTGCATAAGGTGGGACTACCACCATACTTGATTATCCAGGAGGCCCAAATCTAACCTCGGGAGCCCTTAAGAGCAGAGAGCGTTATCTGGTCAGCATCAGAGAGATGCAACAGAAGTCATCGAGGCTCTATGGTAAGAGGATCTCAGCCAGCTCCTGCTGGATGGGCCACCAGAAAAGCAAGAGAAGGAATAAAGGTGACCTCTAGGAGCAAAGACCGGCTTCTGACTCACAGGCAGCAAAATGACAGGGAGCTCATTCCCTCTACCACAACCACAAGGAACTGAATTTGGCCAACAACCTGGATGAGACTGGAAGTGAATTCTTCAGACCCTTCATTAAGGAACAGAGCCCTAACCAACACCTTCATTCCAGTTCACGGGACCCCAAGTAAAGGACTCAGTGGAGCCCACTCAGCCTTCTGACCTGGATAAAAAGTCTGTGTTGTTTTAAGCTGTTCACTTGGTGGTTATTTGTCAAGGTAGCAACAGGAAATAAATATGACAAATGTAAGGCAGCAGTTTTGTCAAGGATCTGAGAGAGACTATGTGATTAGTCTTTGAAGTTACTTACTTGTACACATGGAAAACCTGACTAAATTTAAATAAGTCAAAATATTTTTTAAACAGTTTATGACTATGGTCCCCAGCTTTTTTTTATTTTTTCATATGTCTTTATTGATTTCAGAGAGAGGAAGGGAGAGAGGGAGAGAGAGAGAGAGAGAGAGAGAGAGAGAGACATCAATGATCAGAGAGTCATCGATCGGCTGCCTCCTGCATGCCCCCTACCGGGGATCAAGCCCACAACCCAGGCATCAAACCATGATCTCCTGGACCATAGGTCTATATTCAACCGCTGAGCCATGCCAGCTGGGCGGTGCCCAGCTTCTTTCCTACTCTGAATATACTTGAGACATAGGGTAGAAACCTCTGAACGATGACCAGAGCATAGTGTTTGGTAGAGGATGTTTATACTAGAGTTTGTAGGGAATCATGTCCTCTTGGAATTCTAATACACCCCTTTCCCAAAACTCCTTCTAAACCTCCTCTAGACCAGCTAGTTAAGAAACACTGATTTGGAAATGTCAAGGGCCAACCTTGTTCTCCAAAGACATTGGATTAATAAAACTTAAGCTAATCTTAATCTTCTGAAAACTGGATCTTAAACTATCTCTAAAAGATCCAGTTTTTAGAAGAAATAATTAACCATGTCTCTACCAGGTTAATGTCGATAAAAACAACACAGTAATTACGGAATTTATTGAATGTTTACCCTGAACCAGGAAATGTCCCATATGGCATATCTCACTTAATTCTTTCAAAGAACCTATAGGCTAGTCTCTGTAATTCTCTGTTGTTCAGATGAGGAAACTCAGGGAAACCAAGTGAACTAACCTGCCCCTGTGTCTCACATCTAGTAAGTGGTACAGATTATAATTACCTAATCTTCTCAACACGCGATGATCCATTTCGAACTGTTAGAGCATCTAACATCCACTAAAACCTGCCCATATTTTATAAAGACCATACGTTCACTTTACTACAAACCTTTAGATTTTTTTTAAGACTAAGTGCAAGAAATGGCAACCAATCAGGAAATATGCAAACAATGTGTGAGGAAGCAACGTGAGTGCAGAATCTGAGCCAGTGGCAAGGCAGTGGGGAGGCCAACGAAGAGGGACTGCCAACCGCAGCCTGGTGTCACTCCCAGGTAGGCAATGTCAGTAGTGGGGAGTATCAGGGATCTGAGAGAGGTAGTCTCCCTACCACTGAGCCAATATTTCCTCCCAGTTGCTGCAGGAGTAAGGCCAAAAATTACACTTTTTTATAGTTTCTTCATTTCAGGGGATTCTTTGAATCTGAAATTTCATATGCTTGGTTTCAATCCACCATGTTCTTTCAGTTAAATTTCAGCTGCTTTCAGTTAGTAGGCTAGGGAAATATGCCAGAATACACCCAAATGCAGTCATCATTGCACTGCATGCTGTTTCTGGTCCAACTACTGGGAGTTGAAAGAATGAGGGATGGGAGGGTCTCTCTACCGTCAAGATCATTTTGGCAAGTGCTAGACAGACAAATGTCCCGTCTGGGATAGGATGGAAGAATCCATGGCACATTGATTCAGCTGAGAAGATCATAACTTTTAATGTCCTATAATTAAAATTTATTGTATGACAACCTGTTGACGCTACAGTGCTCAGAGGTTACTGCCATCATAACAGGATAAGGTCCTTCAGATAGTTCCCTTGCTGCATTCTGGGCTACTTCTGTAGTTCACAAATTCATTGACTATCTCTTCCCCATCCTTTTAGGAACGTAATTAGATTGACTCCTTCATCAGAAGGAATGTGGTGCCTTGTTATCTTCTAAATTACACTAAGCCACCTTATTTATCCCACTCCTCCTAAAAACAAGCAAACAAAGTAAACCATTGGTTTCATGGCTTATGAAGCAAAGCCATTTGCCTTCTCCTGAACCCTTTTCTTTGCCGTGGATGATCAGTTCCCTAGCTCTTAGCCAAAAGAAATAATCCTGGCATCCATGATATTTATTAAAGTGAAAACAAATTAATTGCCTAGTGCAAGCAATGTAATTTGAGGGAATTCAGATATAAATCTATATGGCACATCCCCTGGGAGGTCTATGCATAAAGACCCTATGCTTTAGTAATTTTAATAAATTTTTAAGCAAGGTTATATACATGCAAATATATTTTTCAGAAACAAAAGTAATAAGGAAGATATTACTTTTTACATAATGCTTAACGTTTGAAAACTGATTAATTCCCTAACTAATTTAATTATACTGAAGCTAAATTAACCTCAGAATTCATTTTCAAGATTACTTTAAGTAAACAGATGTATACTTTTAATTTATCTTTATTGTTGAAAGTATTACAGATGCCCACCTTTGTATTTTGAATAAAATGTACCAATTTTGATCTAATCTTTTAGGAAAAGAATCTTAAAACTCTCATCTTAACTTTAACATATATAGAACATCTCTCTTCTTTTGTAGATTGTTTAAAAAAACATTATCTTTCAAATTTAGCTCTCTGAGTAAATAAGAAAAAAACAAGATTTTTAATGGGGAAAACAAAATAAAAAGATAAGAGGCAAAAATAAACCACTAGCACATGATGTTGTTTTAACTATAAGACCTTTATAATTATAAATGGTAAAAAAAAATGACTGGGTTTTGTTTTCTCTTTCATCTCTTCCTCTTTGAACACTATGTTTTTGTAATAGATTACAATCTCTCTACTATAGCAGACTTCCAATGTTTTGCGTTACCATTCATTCATTTTAGAATCTATTATCTGAGCTGTACCAGTGATGCTACACTACTGTTTTGTGTGGCTCATGGGAAATTGTGTGTCTGCACATTTTACCTACTAATTTGAACTGGATTAATCACGCAGTTTCCTTTGTTCAGTACTTAGGAGGAAAACAAATAACTGGAACAAAATGTACTAACAATGTAAAATAACAAATTGCTATCAAATTGCCATAAATGTCGAATCAACACTTCTTTGCTGAAAATGCTACATTTATATTGTTTTAATTTTTACCACAGCTGGTAGGTACACTGTAATACCAAAATGGCAAAAAAAAAACACAAAAAAAACTTCTTGCTACTATATTCTTTTCTCTTTGGGGTTAAATAAATCTGATGTTCCATTTTTAATCTAAAAGGACCACACAGAAACGTAATTGCTTAATGAGTCATCCTTTTACTGTACATATCACATATCATCTTGTGTGATACAGAGTCATGGATGTGTGCACATTTCTGACGTGAGTATCTGAACACCTTTCATGTCAGGCAGAATGTCTTACGCCATTCTCGTCATTATTATCTAGAACAGTGCTCTGCCCAGGGAAGATATTCTACAAATATGTATTGAATTTATGTGTTCGAAAGTTATGTTAACTGTAATTGTTGTTTTCACAAGAATGGGGGGCACAATAGTAAATTTTCAGTTGAATTTCATTATGGGTTTAGACACAGCAGTTACCATGGCTACATCATGCCATGTATTACAATCTTGATGGCTACAAGCAAGTAATACCAGTTAGTAACCAGATCAATCCCATTTTCCCAGGCAGATCTCCATTTTTCCAAATGGTTTTAAATAGATCTGTATTTACTAGTTTGTTAGCTCTCTAAAGTGATGCCCACACTATAGAACAGGAACATCTGTGAAAAAATTCTACTTCAGTGGGATGCTCCTCCTAACAGTTTCTATGGACCCTCGCAACTCTGCCCACCACACACCAGCCTCCCTCATTACTTCTAGGCCTAGCTGTTTGCTCCACTGGTCATTCAACCTGGTCAGCATTTAAAATTTAACAGAAAAGCCCAAACGTTTCCCCATTGTCCCCACTGGTATGTTTTCCTAAATTTCCCAACTCACAGGAGACAAGGTATGACAACGTTGGCATCAAAAGAGAATCATTTAATGGGCTTCATAAATAAAACTATGTTAATTTTACCACAAATTTATAGCCTTCTCACCAGACAATTAAGTGTGTGAGTTCAATGTATTTGTGCAAACATACAATCTTAGGTTTGCATTTCCTATGTTTAATACAAGCTATCCAGTTCAAATTTATTCTGAAGGTCATAGAATTAAAATTCTGCAATACAAGATTATTTTAAAGGTAAGATTTTGGGGAAATAGCTCTATGGTGAAAAACAGAAACTCTACATTAATTCTGATTTTTAAAGGAAATTAGCAAGGCACACCAAATCTCATTTATTTGTGGTTTGATAGGAAAAATGACAAGATTCCTTGGTTGGCAAGCCAACATTCCCATATAAAATATACTCAGCTTTACATTCAAATGTTGAACATGACTTTCAAATAGAAGATTTAGACATAGACCTTTTCATATCTATCTGTATCTATGTCTGTATATATCAGAAGTAGCTTCAACCAAATTCAACTGTATCAAAAATAATTCTTGGAAATGCTATTTTATGTTCACCAAATAGGCACAAAAGGTTATACATTTTGAAAAATAAACACAGTTCAACTATATCTTCCTTTTATTATTTATATGAATATTATTTGTATGCTAATTAAAATTATAATTCTTATAATTAAATTTAGAAACGAATAAAGGACAAAAAAGTATCATAAAATTATTATTAATAAATTCAAACATTTACTAAAAAAGTGATAGAAAAATTTAGAAAAATATTTTCTGTTTATTAATAACAATGTTCATGTGTGTGAAAAAAAGAGGAAAAAAATGCACAGAGAGCAGCATTTTCTACAAGCGGTCCTTTGACACCTCTGCCCAAAGAGAGATGCTTCACCTAAAATAAGACAAGAAAGATGGGACTGCTAAACCTTAAAACCCATAAGGATTTTACTCTTAAAACCCAATTTATGGATTACAGAGCCCTGCTTTACGCCCTCGCCCCACCATGCCATTTCCTTGGGCATACACATATTTTCTTAAATAAAGAAACCAATCTTCTATAGACCTAGAAACAAAATATATTTTGTAATAATGCACTGTTGAGGTGGAGGCCCACATAGCAACCCAGGTGGCTAAAAATACGTTTGGGAACCTGAGAACTCTTCATACTGTTTCTTAGTCAGCTGCATAATTCCTGTTTTACATGGGTGAATATATTCTTCACATACATAGTTTCAAAGTTGTGCTGTATAGTGACACAGGGCTTTGTTTACACTGCATCTCTTGGGAACAGCAGGATGACGGAAGAGAAAAAATATATATGGTCTGTAAAAGTGGACCATGAAAGACCTCTGCTGGTGCCAAACTGTGAGCCTGCACATGGCATCGACTGGCACAGGAGGGATCCTTTGCGCGTCAGTCACCACCAAGAACGTGATCAGAACACGGAGACTAAACCGCCCACTAGGCTTGCCGTTCCTATTTGAAAGATTTGGTCTATCATTAATTTTGACAAATTGGGACATTAATTCCATTGAAGTTTCTGTTTATCCTAGAGCACAATTCAGTGCCTCATTAAGAAAATTCCTTTGCTCTTAACTTGAACATTCCAAGGGATGGTTTCTTGACTACAACCCAAAGCAATCACTTCCATTCCTGTGCATTCTTTTTATCTCTTTTCTTTTCTTCAGATTATTGTTCCATGAAGCTACCTTGTCAGGAAACTGGAAAATTGCCTTCTTCGTTTATAGTACCTTAGATGTATTTGTAGTCTTATGATCCTATCTCTCTTCATTCCCATGGGACAGGAGCAAAATGCTAGCAGTCTAAGGATACAGGAAATTGAAATTTTGTCACCTGCAGAGGACAAAAAGAGTGTTTGATTTTTTTCCCTTCAGTGTTAAGAAAGGATCTCTTGTGAGTGAAAGAAAATTACCTTCCCTTCAGTAAGACACATCTGGAAATATTCTTAACGATAGTCCTGCAGAATGACTAAGAAAGCTGATACCAATGTTTTTGTGATTTATTACAAGAATGCAGTCAAGTCTTTATGGGATGTTTTCTTTTACTCAGCTATTTGCTTGGGAATCGTGATGCAACTGATAGCCAGAAACAGAAATCTTTCTTCACTGACGGGCATTTTGCTGCGGAAATTTACACACTGCATCAAAATAGAGTTGAAGCCAAAATAACCCCCTGGGTTCTTCAGACTTCCAGAAGTGCCTTCTAGCTTGTTTTAGAAGCGAAATAAATCGGCTACAAATTTTCTTCAAGTGGCCCACAATGGAACCCTTATCTTGTAATTCATCAAATCTTCAACAGAAGATTTTCTGCCATCTACTAAGATCTCATGCTCTGCAGGCAGAAAATGAGACTACAAGCACAGTAACCCAATTTGCCTTCGAATTGAGACTAATAGCAGAACCTCTCTGTCTTTTCTTGTATTAAAGGCTTGTTAGACTCCGGATGGGGAGGAAAGTTTCCCTGCTGATAGAGTTGGAGCATATCAGAAATGAATTATGAGTTCAGAGAAAGACGATTTTGTTCAATGAGACATTTCTTACTCTCTAGCTCAGGCGACAGCATTTCTGGCTAATTACCCAATTACCACTATGTAAGGTATGTGGAGAGAATCAAGGACACAAGGAAAGGAAACACATGGAGCCACCAGGACCTGACAAAGGCTATATTCCTATCTGACTAATACACCAGAAGGAGCAGAGCACAGAAGAAAATCATTATAATAAGCATTGCAACAGACTCAGTAATAAGGTTATTACAAAATTTTATAGAGGATGTGACTGCAAACCTGGGGGAACTTAAAGACAAAAAAAAATTTTAAGTCAAAGCCTGGACTGGAATTGGAAAAGAAAAACCAAGTACTCCCCAAGTTGACAAAATTATCTATACAATGCCAAAATAGAAATCGGAGTGAATTTAATATATGGTTTAAAATATTATTGTCTTTTCTTTATATAGTGGCATCAGGTCTCAGATACACAGAGCAGTTTCCACCCTCCCCAACAAAATGGTCTACTACTAGAAATCTTACATTTTAATCCATAATTTAAGGCATTATCCAAAGGTAAAAACAGAACTATAATTGCTTTTGATTGTTAAAATCCTCACACTAAAATTCAGGATAAAGTAAACATAGGAAAATTGAGCCTTATATAACACCGAAGCAGGAAGGGAATTATGCACTCAAGCACAACATAAAAAGGGGAAAAATACGCTGGGTACATCACAGCTGTCTTCCATTACATATAATTACCCATCCTCAGCCTGAGCTAGGGAACAAAAGCTTAGAAAGAACAATGGGTATGTGGATGTCAAAAGGTAATGCCTCTCTTCAACTATGTAGCCTTTTATTTGTTGGGGTTTTTTTAAAGAAGTTTAGGTAGAACAAGAACAACCTGTTTTTGTATTAGAGACTTTATTAGCAAATTTGTATAAAATAATGTTAAAATATTGATCAAGAATGAATTATAGCTATCAAACAGTAAATTATACAGGCACTTCTGTTTTAGAGTAAAATAATAAAAATTTTATTTAAAATAAACTCATGATTTAAAATAAAATTTACTGTTGGAAATCAACTATAAATAAGCATCAGAGTTTTTTTTAAAAAGATACCTTTCTGTTGCAAGTAATTAATGACATTAAAATTTAACTTTTTAAATCAAATGATATGATCCTCTTAAAATTATTATCTCAAATTTTTAGAACCATAATATTTGAATTAATCTGTCTTTTTAATTGTCCAACTTAACCCAATAATTAAACTTGTATATAATATATTAGGGGTTGAATCTCTCCATTTAAATCAACATTTTTTTGTTAATAAAGGTTTCAAAATTTATAGTTGCTTCCCATCCACAATGAATAACTTTACACAAGAAAGTTGGTGTTTCATGTCTGCCACAGTTAAGTGCGGTAATGAGGGGTAACTTCATTATATAGGTCACTCACACTCGGCAGCCTCTGAAAGACTAAAATGCTTTCTACAGCTATTTAAAATGAGACAATAGCAACTAAAAACAAACACCTTGTGTAAAATATGAATCGTGAATTTAAAGCAAAGAGCGCCTTTATTTTTTAATGGGCATTTTGTTATTCATATATTCACAGTTTATTTCTTATCTTTCACCTGCACCATCACTGTGGGCCACATGGCTTCTGTTGGGGTTTGGTCACTTGCTTTGCCATAGGGGACCCGACCAACTCCATCTATTTGCGTGCAAGTGACAAAATGCTGTACTGAAAATAAGTTAACAGCAGGTCCGAAGCTTGATGACATCAGGGTTCCTTCTAAGGCTCAATGACACCTTCGAGTTCCCAGACTCGCATTTTAGTTCTACATATAAGTGCATTTGCCATGTTTGTCCCTTGTGATCAAAAGATGACTCCTGTGGGTACAAGCCTCTCATCCTCACACAGTGGTAGCTTCAGGAAGACAGAAGTGGTTTGGAGTAAAAGGCTTTCCTTTGTACTCCGTTACAGGGGAGGAATGATTCTTACACCACAGTGTCCTCAAAAGGACAGAAATAGGTGTGAAAAAAGGCTCTCTCTTGGACTGCCATACAGGGAAGAAATGTTTCCTTGGGCACCAGAGCAAAATGTCTTTTTAAACCTCTGGAGGCAAGGCTAAGGCCTTCATCCAGGGCAGGAGTAAAAGCATTGCTAAAATTGGCTGGGCCTGTCAGGGCTCTCCTCTCGGGCTTGGCACATGGCTTCCCGGGTAACATCAAGATATTCTGAGTAAGGAAAATCACTGGCGAGAGAAAAAGTGGGAAGGTGACAAGTGTCTACCAATCTTGGGACCTGGGCCTCCACTTACTAGTTACATGAGTTTGAGGAAGTTTCCTTTCCTTTCTAAACCTCCGTTTCCTCGCTTACAACATATGAATAAAAATAATAGCACAGAGGTTAAGTGACATAATATGTGTAATGCACTAGGTGTGATTCCTGAGATATAGAAAGCACCCAGGACATGCCACTGCTTGCTCACTGGTATGGTGTATCAGAAATATGAAATACAGAATTGCCTGTGTTAAGAAAAGCTGTCTTTCCTTGTTTTCTCCTAAGAGTAACCCTCTTAGAGGTTACTTATTTTTATAATGTGTGAAAGAAAGCAATTAAGTTTGTGATTCTAGTGTTTTTTCACAGAGCTAAGTACTAGGAAAGGCATTCTTTGTGTTACAAGCTTTTACAGCAAAAAAGAATTTGTAGAGCTAGGTTTTTGTTTTTTAAAAAAAGTAACTGACTACTTAAATATTTGAGTCAGAAACAGATCTGTTTAAGAATTTCTACACCCATGTACCTGAAAGTGGAATAAATCCATTTGCTGTAATATCATGCTCCTATGGCTAACTGTGTTAAAAATAGAGTACGAATGAAAGAAAATCACCTCCTTTTGCTTTTAATTCATGACATTCATTTTGGGCACAAGAGCTCTTCTTTGTCACTTACTACGTTATCAACACTATGAGACTTAAGATTGAGTCTAGGTCTCTCCAGACCATATTTTATTGCAACTATTTTATAAGATGTGAGCATAAGTTGCCTATCATTTCATTGTTTTATGAGATTTGCGGCTACGTACACTTTAGCCTATGGAATTTTCTGACTTTTAATAACTTCATTTCTGTGACTCCTTGTGCTGGCAAACCCCCACCCCCTCCTCCATACGCCACCCCCCACCAAACCCGACGGATGTCACAGTTACAGTAAGTAGAACCACTCCGAGGAGACACAGACCACCTCACCAGAACCACTACGCTCTGATAAGGAAGTGACTCCAAACTCTGCTGACTCTGGGGGGGGGGACCATGTCTGGTTTGATAAATCTTGTCTGGGCTGCCCAACCCTGCTCTTGTTTCAACTTCCTGTGCTGCAATCTGAATCTATTCTGGAATCCTGGAGGACTGCAAAAGGACAAAAGAAAATTCTTTTATTGTCATAAGGTGTATGACCTTCCGTTTGATGTTTGACAGTTGAGAAGGATTAGTTTCTTTACTAACAATCAGTAACTGCCTTTGAGACACCAACATTACATTAAACAAAAACAATAAAGGACAAATTCTGCTTAGTTAGAAACCCAAAGTGATGTACATTTGGGGCGGAAGTGGGAGACGGGGCATTTGAAAGCAAGCTAGTTTCCAGGTTAGAACACTCGCATTATCAATAAGCTCCCCAGGCAAATGAAGGCATTTGTCCTTCCAAAAGTTTTAATTCAACAGCCCAAATATAAGGGCTTTAGAAATGCTCATATTGGTAATTACACAAATACTGTTTACACTTCAGAAACTCTTCTGTGAAGAAATATTTAAAATCTGAAATATTGACGATTGTTTGGAAAGAATGTGTCATTATAAGATTTATAAATTTTAATTTAAGACTCATTTTAAAATTAGGAAAAATAACATTAAAAATGTTTGCATTTCAAACTCAGCAGAAATGGATCCTGATTTATTGAAGAGCAGGAAAAGGCTGGAGTGGATACAACTGACTTAATAATGTTCTTCCCTTTATTTATTTTATGGAATAAATATTAGAAATACTAATATTCCATTATATTTTTACCTAAAATCCTTTTTCTTCCCGAAACAGTCTTATGGGGAAATACTGAAAACTCCCCTCTATTAAAGAGCTATGCTTAAGGCCTTAAATTGGTCATCCTCTCTCTATTTCCTACCCCCACCTCAGCCCCTTTGGCTCTCTAGAGGAACTCAGGTAGCTCTGTCAGTCGAAAGGGGATTTATTGTGCTACTGCACTTAGATCTCCCTCTGGAGATATCCAATTCTGCCCTATCTCTTCCTTCCAAAGGAAAATAGATGAGCTGGCTAAACTGTTAGATCTTATTCTGGATTCTCCACAGACTTCTGTCCATGAATTGAAACCCTAGCTGAAGCAACATCAAAGACATGAATTCCAATTTTTTCCCAGAGTGACAGTCTGTACCAATGTTTTATTACTTGTCACATACTTGGGACTAAGGAAATTTCTTCTTACATATGAATAAATTTTAAAAAGGATATCAAATTGGAAAATATTCCTACAAAACAAATATAATATTTTAGTCATGTAGAGGGTTCAACATAAACTTAAGCTAAAGGAATATTTCTTCAAAAATCTCAACTTACTGTCATATATATTCCTCAAAGACGATTTGGAAGTTTTTTTTTATAAATGCTCTGCAGGGAAGAGAAGAAAAGTAGAAGGGTTTATAAATATTCTTTTTGTGTGTTCATTTGTTTTCAGGCGACTTCAATGGGCCATACTTTATGCTAAATATTCTGTATTTCAATTATCTCATTGAATTCAATTGTCTCATCTACACTAATATAGACAGCTTTATTTCAGTTTTATAGAGGAGGAATCTAAGCCTTTGGAAATCAAATAACTTATCCAAGGTACTATACAGTTTGCATCAAATCCAATCTGTCTTTCTCTGTCATACTCCATTATATCATAGGTCCCTTTGGAAATGTAGAGAGGGACTATTCTCTAAGATACATAACTTCCATTACTAATTTTACAGTACTAGCAGTAGGTGTAATCTATAAGGTCTAAGCATATGGGCAAAAAAATCTTTAAAAAACTTATGCCATATATTTTCAATTATCCAGTATTTCCTGGTTTATATTTGCTCTATTATTAATGATATAATGAAGCTTGAAAAACATTTAATTAGGAAAAATTGAAGTACAGAGTTTCATAATATAAGAAATTAAACTGACAAATTAATCAGTTAATTTTACTATTAGCACCAAACATTATAAATTATTTTATCATGATAGATAAAATTTTCAGCTAAAAATAACTAGAATGTTGTCTCGAATTATTTAAACGTTAACATGAACTGTTGTTACTTCAACAAGTTACATCAAACTAAATATGTCCATTCTACTGAAATGTACCTTAGATACAAACAAATAATTCTACACCCACTTGCTTTACTTCAGAACAAATTATTAACTCTAATAACAGATAAGAAACTTCAACATATATTTTAAAAACAGGAATTTAAGATGTAGGTGTGGAGAACTGCATTGAAGTGCTAAAACAAAGTATCATAAATCACCGGAAAATTCATGGGATAATGACAAATCTTGGAAATGAAAAGTTTCATTTTAAAGTTTTAAAATCAAACTCAGTTGAGTCTTCAACTGGTAAACAAATGAACTCAGCAGCCATTTCAGAGTTATTATGAAGTGATTCATTTAAATAATAAATGGACTAGGACTTATTAGGAAGAGAAAATAATAATCACAAGGAATCAGTTGGTTTATTTTAAATAAACCACAGCACCTTCCAGGTTTTCTCGACTGCTGATTCAGGAAAATGTGATAGAAATCAAATGACATCACACTTTTATGAGTAATACTGGGACAGAAAATAAGTAAACTTGAAAGCAAAAGCAAACTAAACACAATTAAAATAAAGTGAAGAAATAAACCTTAAAGGCACTAGGATTGTAAAGTTATATAAATGGCATACATAATGGTAAATTTGATAAATATCAAACCTAACAGCTAAAGAGACTTGGGTTCACTGATTACTAACAATAAAGCTAGGATAGAAAAATAGCTAAATGTGTGCACTCTGAATACTTATGGAAATATTTTCAAAACGTCCACAGTCCAAAAGAGACTAAAGAAAGGGGTATGTTACCAATTGAGAGACTATCAGAATTCAGGCCAAGTGTTCTGGCCGTCTCCAAACATCAGAACATTCAGGCAATTTAGTTTTAGGAAGACAAAATGTTACAGAAAGAATCATGAAAATCTCTCCCAAATGGAGATTAAAAGAGAAATCAAAGTGAAAACATCAAGCCCTTACCTGTCAAATGTTAGGAACTATTAATAAATGCTTCAGATATATCATCTTTGCAATTTAAACTCTTCTTTACTGAGTTAGCCTAAACTGAGTAATCAGTAAAAGGTGATAATATATTCCGAGGATGAGGGGGAACATTTCTGGAGAGAACAAAACTATTTCCTTTTTTTAAAAGTATCATCTAATAAGTTAGATAGTAATATATGTAATCAGTAATAAAGATAAATATGATATCACAAAAGGTCCATTATATCTTAAATTCTTATGAGGGTCAAGTTACCTGACTATACTACAGGTTTTGCTGTGTTTATTTATATTGTTACAGAGTTTATTGATAAGTTCAGATAAGGATGTATATTCTATATCATGCCACTGAGGCATAATAATGGCAGTAAGAAAGGAGCATCTGGCTTTCACATACCTGTGTCACAGCCGTAATGTATTCCAACTTACACAACTGAGGATTGTTAGAGTAGTAAGCTCATCTGATCCAATGTGGGAAAAATCAAGACCATGTACTAAAAAATACATGCAAATTGCACATTTAAAATGAGTAGAAAGTCAAGAAACTTTGAAATCAGCCAATCACTAACACAAATGTCTGATTATCTCCATTCAAGATCACTAGGGAAAGCACGGTAAAGTACCTACTAGAATGTAGCCTTAAGGTACATGTACTATGAAAGCTCTGCTGTTCCACACTTAAACTACTTTTGTTTAAACCAAACACAGTAATAAATTATGGAGACTATGAACCAAAGAAGTTACTTTAAAATCCCAGCACTTTTTATTTTCTATTTGCACTACAGAGAAACTTTATTCATAGTGTATATAATATCATTTGGAATTCACTTGGTGTGACTCCATCACTTTTTAAAATATATATATATAAATAAATATTTATATATAAAAATACATTTATATATTTAATATATAATATTAAATATAGATTTAACATATTTATATATTTAAATATATATAAATATATATAAACATATATATATATTTTATTGATTTCAGAGAGAGGAAGAGAGAAGGAGAGAGAGATAGAAACATCATTGATGAGAAAGAGTCTTTGATCGGCTGCCTCCTGCACACGCCCCGGGGGATCGAGCCCGCAACCTGGGCACACGCCCTGACTGGGAATCCAACCTCAGTCTCCCGGATCAAGGGTCAATGCTCAACCGCTGAGCCACGCCGGCTGGGCTGCGTCACTTTTATGGAGTCCGCTTGATTCTGCTAAATGGCGTCAGTGCTAATCTCTGCGCCTCCAAAGAGGATGTAAGCTCCATGAGAGCAAGGGTTTCATCCACTGGATTCACTGCTGGATCCAAGGGCCTACCACAGTGTCTAGTATATACTATTAGCCACTGAACACAACTTATTAATGTAAATTATAAACACAAAGCAAATGGGGTATTGACATTTTATAACACTAATCTTGATAATTTGGGGTTTACTGATAGCTTATACGTTTTAAAGTATAATACATGTGAAAAACACAGAAGAAAAAGTTTCTTGTGGAAAAATTTAAGACTCCAAGAATATGTGTATTTAGAACAAGAAATACTGATGTAAAACTAAAATTTCCATATGAAAGAAAATGATAAAGACAACAGAATAACAACATAAAGTCAGTGAAAACTGTGCTAGTCATTAGAATTCATTCTTATAAAATACTAAAAAGCATGAGAACATCACTAAACTAAATCTAACAAAAGAAAAAATTAAATATAACATTAGCTTAAGTTAAATCTGTAAAAAAAATAATAATAAGGTATATTTCATTAAGGACTTAAAGGTAATTCTGGTATATATAAAAATTGGGGGAGATTAGTCAAAGAACTTATAGGCATAACCTGTGGACACAGGCAATAGTTTAGAAGTCCTGGGGGAGGGGCAGACACGGAGTGGAGGGGATCAATGGAAGAAAAAAGGGGAACATCTGTAATACTTTCAACAATAAAAATAAATTTTTAAAAATAGGTCTTTTTAAATAGTTTAAAGTGCCCGGCCGGGAGTGGCTCAGGGGTTGAGCATTGACCTAGGATCCAGGAGACCGTGGTCCAATTCCCTGTCAGGGCACAGGCCCGGGTTTCGGGCTCGATCCCCAAGAGGGAGCGTGCAGGAGGCAGCCAACCAGTGACTCTCTCATCACTGATATTCCTAGTTCTCCCTTCCTCTCTTTGAAATCAATAAAGATATATTTAAATAAATAAATAAATAAATAAATAAATAAATAAATAAATAAATAAATAAATAAAGTAAAATAAGCAGTCTTGCACACTTAATTTCAATATCTCTCAAACCATTTCTAAGTGATATTTGTAAACAGAATTAAAAATTGGCTTTGAATACAAAGCAAAGCTACCTGCTGTTCATTCATACAATGGAATATTATGCAACCTTTAAAAGTAAGGAACTATGTGCTACATCTTTATTTTTTTATCTTTTTCCCCCATTTATCTTTATTGTTAAAAGTATTACAAATGTCCCCTTTTCTCATTAAAGCAAGGTAAAAATAGTGTATATAGAGGCAAAATTTGTATAAAACTATCTGAATACTTTTTGAATTTTATACCAGATTGAAAATTTACATCTATTCAGAATTTAAAATGTATTTAATGATGATTCCACACTAGGAATACAGCCTGTGTTTGTACAAGCTTCTGGCTTCTGAGAGACTCCTGAATCACATAAATGTTGAATACATATTCTCACACCACTTCATTAACTTTCATTAAAGATTTCTTTCAATTTGGGGCCCTTGTCTCAATGAAAAATGCTATTATTTCAGGAATGTTCTTGTTTAAAACACCAAGAAGTAAACAATACTTTAATGCTGAGTAATCCAGGCCTAGTCACAATCCAAACAAATTACTCCCAAATCCATCTTTGAGCCCAGGATTCAAACTCAAGTCTCAGCAAAACTCCAATGTCTAAATGCCATGGACCTTAGAAGATACACATAAGCTGGAAAATGGGTAATTTTAGACTATTACATAGTGAACACCTGTATTTCTAATTACTTTGGAAATCATCAGCCAAAATACAATGGATAAATTACATTCTTACTGATAAAATACTATTACATTTAAACTAAAGAGAATAGGTGGAGCCAAATTTTATCTACCTATCCCCCAACTATCCACATATTTATTTTCAAAAGTCTTAAAGAATGCAATAGAAAATTCATATGGTGCTCTATAAACCAAAAGTTGAATTTTACCTTTTAGAATACAGATAAATACCTGACTTCCTACACAGTATGCAGATGCAAAAGATAAAAAATACTGCAATTATAAAACAAAGGTCTCATTTGGCCATTTTTTGGTGGAAATTATCTTTTAAACATGAAGAAAAATGGTCACTGTATTTGCATCAAAAGATTCTTGTTCCTATTGGCAATTGCCCATCATCTTGCCCCTACAGTTGTTTATTCTTCCCTTAATTCACTGAACTCTACTCCTCTTCTGCCAAACACATTTTAAACGACACTAAATAGCAGGTGTAACAAATTGCCTCTGTTACGTTAAACTGGATTTAATAAAAATTATTAAAGAATAAAACTAAAGAATTACAGACAGGATAGAAGGCGTATGAGAAAAATTCTCATTTCCCTCCAAAAAGTATCCCAAAATTTTAAATGGCATATCCTTGATCTGTACTGGCACTTCTATGAGAGAGAGCGTGCATGTGTCTACACATGTATCATGTCTATAAGCTGGCTGAGTAAAATGGCATCACCTATTTATATAAATTTCATGTATCTTTCCACCCGTGGTCTGACCTATATAGGAGGTTAAGCAAATATAAGCAAAACCCAAGTAGCATTTTTTCATCTTATAAAAATTCATGAGCATCATTACCACATGCTTTCATTCATTAAAAAAAAATGCTAAATGCCATCTGTGCACGATACTCTAATTAGGGGATTAGAAACACAGACACTTTTCTGGCTCACATGTTCAAGCCCATGCCCCCTTGACCATTTCAGAAAATAAAATAAAGCTGAACAATAAAAATGCAGTCAAAAGCATCCAGTTGGATTTAGCATTGGCTGCGGGAGTAACGGACGCCACAGAATTTAGCCGCCTAGCAGTCCCTTTGGAAACTGACTCTTTCTTTCCCCTTGATGTGCAAGCCTGCCCCAGCACAAGCTTTAGGATAAACCTGGCATAGCATGAATCGGATATTAATAAGTCCAAACAACATTTTACAGAAAACTGGTATTTACAGTTATTTTTTCTAGATTTGGTACCCACAATAGAAAAATCAAATAATAATATTAAATTGTTCTAAAAGAAAAGAAATGATCTATAATCATTACTCAAAAGTGATGTATAATATACAAATTGACCCTACATAATATTCACAGTAGAACTTATAATACCTATTCAAGTTTCATGTTAATTTTAGGGTCTATGAATTATAAAAGCTCAATTGATAACATGAGTTCAAATAGAAAAGTCAAGACACAGTTAGGACTGCTTGTCTTCCTTATCTTAAATTCTAGTAAAACTGCTGTGCTAGAAGAATTTTAAACTCTGAAGATCATATGCTGTAATCTAATTCAAGGTAAATCCTACCAGTCCTACCAGCTAAAATCAGAAGACTGAATCCAATACAGCTGTTTAAGGTGCCAACAATTAAATGCATTCTGGGGGGAAAATCAGCAGGAAAAAAGTCTGTTCTATTTTATAACCAGAAAAAAAACACACTTTGTAGATAAAAAAGGTTTTCACCTTGGAAAATGCAGGTGATGGATACACACAAACCCATTATCACTTATTGAAAAGGGTACCTTTATGTCTACTACACATAGCATAAGGATAAAAAAAATAAAAGCATAGTAGTAATAGTAGTAGTAGTAATAAAAATAATAATAATATAGTAATAATCACAGACTCACTAATTGAAAGAAATGAGTAAATCAGTGAAGCCACCTACATTGTTACAAACATTAAAAAAAAATTGTTTGCATTTAGAATAAAACACAATATCGACAAAAGTGCAAATTAAATGGCACTACCAACAGGTCACTGCTCTTTCAACCATCTGGCACCTTGAGACCCAAATTTTTATCTACCTTCCTATTTCTATTCCATTCACAGTGCTCCATAAACAGGAGTGACCAGTCTGCTAAAGAGCAGCTATTTATGTCTTGGTTTCATAAGACAGATCCATGTCCAGCTGGAAATAAGTTCACGTATTTTCAGGCCAAACCAGCTCCATAACTAGGACTGTTCAAGTAAAATTAGGTCTGCACAGATTCTCCCCAGCCAGATCCACAAAGAGAAAAAGCCCCAATTTAAATATAGCTTCTGAGATCTGGAATTATATGCTATTCTTTCAGTGGTCAGACTGTCGTTCTTGACTAGTGTATTCTCTTTGGATTCTAGGCCATTTCTTATGAATATTGGCTGCTGCAACAATTTCATATTGTCAACAGATGCTGGGACAGTGCTTATTCAGCTCAGGAGTGGTTGCCAGTGGGGGCTCATTGCTTGAGGCTGAAGCAAATTAATCCCAGCAGAGATGAGTTTTATTTGTTTCTCTAATAGTGGGAAGAAATACTGATGAGAGGATTCTGAGCTGTACTGAGGGCAAGAGACTGCTGGAGATCTCACCAGCTCCTTTTAGCATCTCCAAGTTGGTGGGAATGTATGTTAGGGAGCCCCTCTCAGCCTTCATTGCCCGTAGGCCATTCAGCTCCTAGGCTCTTTTCACAACAAACATACCATACAGCTCTTTGTTCTCCCTACACTTACAGTGGAAAGAATTAGCCTCATGTACAGATGTATTTCTATCTGGAACTAAAATTTTTTGAAGAAAACAATAAAAACGCCACAAAACATTGTAAACAGCAACAACTAAAAGCATTTTTCGTTCATTGTCTAACTTTGCAAAGTATGATTATTTTTAGACACTTAGTATTTAATCTAAGTACTCTGCTTTCTTGAATTTAACTATGATGAGCTAATTTTCTCACTGGGGACACTGTTTTCCACGGTCTTCTCTTACTTCCTATTGCAACTCCTTCCCCTGGAATACAAACTGGCAGATTTTACTAACAACTGCATCAGGGTCATGGCCTAGTAGAGCAAACACTCACAGTGAAGGTGTAGGCAAGGAGGGAAAGAGAAATACTTTCCACTTGTTTAACAGAAATGCCTTTTAAATTAGCTAACGGGCATCCGATAAGAATACAGTTATTCAATTTTTTAAATGAGTTACCAATGTGATATATTTTTAATAGGCATGATATTAAGAGATCAAATGGAAATAAACACACAAACAGAGGTTATGGATTTTAACTCTTCAATTATTCTTAGATGAATAGGAAAAGGTAGCACATTGACTTGGGGGTAAATTTAATGTCGTTAGATTTAATGTTTATGAGCCTTTCAGTCTTGTTTTTTCATGTCTTTAAAAATAACGGTATGTGAAAAAATCTGTTTTAGACATTTCTTACCCTTGATTTTAGAATTCCCAAGCCCTAAATATTATGGTTTAAATTTAGGGCAACTCTTAACTTTAAAACAGTTATAGAGATGACTACACTTGGAGAGAGTGCTGCAATAGTGGTCAACTGGGCATAGTACGAGTCCTAAGTTTCATACTCAGTTTCTTTGTTTATAAAGGTAAAATGCAGGGGAAACTAATATGTGAATAGAGTCCCTGCACAACAAAAAAGTAGCAAATAATTTCCGAGTGAAACAACGAAAGCTGAATTACATAGCATCTCCTCTCCAAACAAAGGCCATGCGAGCATCCTGCACGTTCCAGTCACCACTGCGGTCTGCCTTCCCGTATGCTTCTTTCTCACCTTCTAGATCTCACCCTGTATTACTTGCAAGCACCAGCAGCTGTTCTGAGCTGACATTTCCAGCACACGGCCATCGTGGAGAAAGATCTTCCAAATTCTCTTCCCACCGCATCTTCCTATCACCTCGGGCAATACACACTCTCTCCTTTCCACGATTCCCAGCATCTACCACTCAATGGTCAGTTTCCATTCTCTGCCTCCATTATCTCC
This sequence comes from Miniopterus schreibersii, assembly GCF_964146895.1. Lineage (NCBI taxonomy): Eukaryota > Metazoa > Chordata > Mammalia > Chiroptera > Miniopteridae > Miniopterus > Miniopterus schreibersii. The sequence continues at coordinate 77,267,627 of NC_138106.1, read as the reverse complement.
TCCCCTCCCTCAGCATCCCCTCAGCTAGCGCTTTAATTCATCTAATTAATTAATACATTTATTTTTGTTCAAAACGTGGAGAAGCTATTTCTCAGTCTCTCTACCCTGTGAGGTAACCTTTTCTCTCACCTATTCGCCTCCTCTACAGTAAAAGCCTTCAAATAAGCCACTGTTTTCAGCCCCAAGAGATTTTTATCTGAGACATCTGTGCTCAAGTTTTTAATTTTCTACCTTCTGTTGGTTTAAAAACCAGTACCTAGGTTGGCGATGGACTTTAGTATATCAAGAAAACGTTATGGTACCTGGCAGTGATTTCCAGGCGCACTCTTACAGCCACATCGCTGCTGTGATCCCAGCTGTGTATCTTCAAGACACTGAAACACTTAGGATTTTCATTCTATTCCACTGCACTGTTGATTTATTAGTAGACAATAAGTTTAATTAGAGCCTATGATTTGGGGGGTTTACTCAAGAATCCGGCCACCACTCTCTCCCATCTAATGCCCTAAGCTTCTTAGATTCACAGCTTTTAAGTCTGAAAAAGACTTCAAAGATAAACTTCTTATTTTATGAATGAGGAGCGAGAAGGCCAAAGAGTAAACTATTTGGCCCAACATTTTACAGCAAAGCTGGGACAGGGAGATTACACTGCATGTGGAAATTCGGAGCCTGACTTTATCAGGTAATTCAGAATTACATGTGGATGGAGTGAGAAGCATGAAGACAGAAAAGGCAGCCAGGTTTAGATCCTAAAGGACCTTCCTTCTATATGGCTGGCACAAAGTGACTGCTCAACACGTATTTTATTAATGAACTCTTAGATGCCAAGCAAAGGGACATAATTTTTTTAATGTGTGTGATGGGGAAACACTGTAGTATTATAATATGGGGAATGGTTATAACAGACCTATGTTTTAGAAATCAGTTATGACGAGCAATGCAGTGGAAGATGGCTTTCTGTAAGATGGTACTAAGAGCAAGAAGGGCAGTGAAGAAAATAGAGTAATCTGGATAAAAATGATAAGGTCCTAAATTGGGAGAATGAGGAGAGGAAAAATAAAGAACAGATTATGTATGTGTGTGTGTGTTTCTCTTCTATAGGTTCCTGTCTTTTCTTTGTATGAAGGCTGTATCTTTGAGGCCCCACTTACAGCACTCTGAACCTCCTGATTTATGAAGTGTCAAGTGAAATAATCTTTATAAAGTTCAAATAATGTTATGAAAAATTCTGAGAATTCTCAAAAATGTTTCTATTAAAATAAAAATTTTCCAAATGACATTGGCCAAGATGAGAGTTTTTCATCTATACAAAACAAAGTAATAAAACAATTATATTGATAAATATAACAACAGCACTTGACACATTAGGAATATGTATGTCCTAGCATTATTTTAAATGCTTTACACATATTAGCTCATTGAATCTTCACAACTTTATGGGGTAGTTACTATTATTACCTCATTTTATAAATTAGTAAAATGAGAGATAGAGAGGTTTATTCACATGTAGAATATTAAACACCGGCAAAGAAGTGGGGACTGAATTTGAACTTTGTCATTCTGGCTATAGATGCTATACTGACTCTATACTTTTAGAAAAATAATGATCACATAACTTTGCTCATTCTACAGATTAGTAAAATGGCATGTTCAAAGTCACAACTGATAGCCAGAGTGTGTGTACCTGTTTGTGTGTATTTATATTTTAAGTAATTCAGTATTTTTTTAAAAATATTACCTCGATATAAACAAGTTTATATTTTTGTCAAGTCTCTTTCAAATCATACGAGATTTTCCTCTAGTTTTGTTTTAAAAAACCTCAAACAGATATGTCAAATATTTAATCAGTTATGCTTTTTCTACTATGAGGAGTTAAGCCTTACTATTCAGAATTGTAAAAATTTAATATATATATATATATATATATATATATATACATATATTTTAGAAAGAGAGAAATAAGAAACTAGTTGATTATAAGAATAATATTTATATTTTCAGTTTTTTTTAACCTAAGTTCATATGTTGTCAAAAAATTCAATCATTTTTTATTCATAAAAAATTGTTCGGTGACACATGCAAATTACATCTGTTACCTGAGTGAATAAAGAGTATAGTTTTCACAAAGCTAGCGTTATATAAATTATTATTCTGAATATATCCATACAGGGGTGGGTAAAAGTAGGTTTACAGTTGGGAGTACACAAAACACAGAGTTTATTCTTGTACTATTTATTAATTATCATATTATTTATTTGTATTACAATTGTAAACTTACTTTTGCCCACCCCTGTATATATAAATCTCAAAAAGACAATTGGCATATAGGAAAACATACACAAAATAATATATATTATATGATTCTATTTATATAAATGTAAAATACCATCAAAATTAATACAACTAATTATATGATGTTAGAAATCAACATAGTAGCATTGTGGAGAGAAGGGAGAGGGCAAAGACTGAGGAGCTCCAAGGAGATTCTGGGTTACTAATAAACCCTTATTATTGATATTCATAAGGGTTTCAGGGGAAGGCCTAATATTTTACAATTTATGTAATTATATTCTTATGATTTGTGTAATTTTCTGCATGCATATTTTAAATAAATGTGTATTTTATAAAATAATCATTATTGATTAATAACTTAGCAAGCATTTTTACCATGTTACTGATCAATATATGGCTCCTAGTATTAAAGAAAATATAATGGGAATGCAATAAAATTAAAATCAGGTCTCAGAGAATAAAGGATTGGTAAGAGACAAGAAAAGAAAATACAGTATAGCATGATGACAACAGGTTAGTTTAAGAATAATGTGAATTTTGGAGTCAACCAAGTCTCAGCTGAAAAATTTGCTCCATCACTTCTTAGTTTAAACTGTTAAAATGGACTTTTGAGAGGAAAGACTCAGTGAAATTCCTTACTGGACTTCAATCACCATTAGTTCTCTTGTCCCTATAACACTTTAGAAAGTTACATGCAAACAGGCACAAAAACTGATTAAACTAAGCTCTAAGGATACAGATGAGTTACAAAATTTAAGACTTCCCAGAAATGACAACTAAGCCGGAACTTGAAGCATGAACTGAACTCAACCACACTGCAGGGAACAGCGCACATTTCAGAAAACAAAGCATCCCAAAGATATGAAGCTATTCACATCCAGGAACACTTAGCTGTTCCTTGTGGGTATGTGTGGAGGAGAGGGGTGCAGAGCTGCAAAAGAAGCTGACAGGTATGTTTGAACCAGGTGGCAAAGGGCCTTGGATGCTAACGCAGGAGTGTGTTTTGCTTGGTTTGGTTTTATCCTATAATTATGTGGTAGAATGTAAGTATCAGGCTCACCTGGTTCCTTGAGATGTGGGAAACATCAGTTCCAACCTCCCTTCCAAACCCTTGGAGGTTCAAATGCCCCCTCAAGTTTTATGCCAAATCACTTGCTGCTGCTTGTGCAACTGTGACTTCTGTTCCACACCACATCACCCAATATGGAACTGACGCTCCCCAGGGTTTCACAGGAGCGGCCTCACCAAATATCCTTTCCAGAGAGCAGTCATGCTTCAGTCCTCTTGACCAAAGTGTGGGGAGATCATGAGGAGACTGCACTGCACAAGTGCATACACCTTGAAGTTTAACATTAGATGGTTTATTTCTCACAGCAAAGGGAATTTGGGGGCAAAGAATTTTTTCCCTGCCCATCCTATTTAAAATGAAGTTTTGACCAACTAAGTGTCTTTAACAAAATAAACCATCAAAACTTCTTTCTCGGAACAGCATACCTGATTAATCACAACGTCCCACTGCTGAGATTAAAGAGAATTTTAATGTTAACAATTTATTACTTGTAAGTCATTGATTTACAAAATTGGAATTTGTATAGGTGTGAAGTTTTCTATCATCTAGTTTGATCATGGTGGGAAACTTTTTAAAATTGACTTTTAGAGACAGAGGAAGGGAGAGAGAGAAATATTGATGTGAGAGAGAAACATCAATTGGTTGCCTCCCATATGTGCCCAGGCAGGGAGCAAACCCGCAACCTTTTGTTGTTCCAGATGATACTCCAACCAACTGAGCCACCCGGCCAGAGCTCATGGTGGGAAATTGAACTATGATAGATAAACAAGCAATTGCTAGCCTTTTGTGGTAACAGACCTGAAGTATCTAAGGATAATATCCTTAAAGCAAGTCTTATTTCAAATATTTCTATTCTTGCATCAGTCTAGTTAAAATCAAGTACCCATTTCAACCCTAAAATGAACGGTGTCAGCAAAGAACAAAATGATAGAAGTCCTTTCTGTACCTTGAAACAGTAGCTCTTTACATTTCAGAAAGCCCTCTGGGTTGCTTTCTTGTCTTGACTTCAAAGAGATATGTAAGCTTAGATCAATTTTGCAATGGCATACAGCAAGATGAGAAACGAGCCTGGCTCCATTTCATTCGTGGACAACTAGCCTCCAAAAAAGCTAAAAACTGTACAAGCTTTAGAAAATCTCCCTTTAGTGGTACCATAAAATAGCTAGCTATTACATTAAGATTGATTTGAGACATTTGAAAAAAATAACTGTTCCCCCCTGGTCTGCTGTTTCTTGTGTGTTATACCAGATATAACCAGAATGTAAACAATGGGTCCTTGAAAAGTACAATACTGCCATCCTCTTTTATGACAAGATGATGGATTCTGAAAATGCAAAGACAACCTCTCTCAAAGACAGTGTTGGAGCCCACGTCTCTAGGTAACAGACAGCTGGTTTCTAAGAAAAAGATCTGACACCGATGCTGCAATTTCAAGTTAAACTATTAACAAGCTTTTAGAAGTGATCATAAATGCATTCAATATGAAAATAAAATGTTAATTCTTCTAGCACTAACTGATTTTGCTTTCCCTGTTCTATATTTACATTAAGGATTTTTTTCCCCAAAAATGTGCCAGTTTGTGTTTATTTCATAAATTTCAAAAAGAATTAAAGATGAGCCAGGACAGCACATTTTTTCACATATGCTGGAGCAGCAGATTAAGGGAACGCTAGAGGCTACAGCATTCTTTCTTTCCAAATTAAATTATATTTCCAAGTTTACTGTACTCAGAACCCTAAAATTAAACTAAATCCACCAACTTGACTTCTCCAGAGAGCCATGACTAGGAAGAAAGCGCACATCTGCATGAGGATACACACACAAACGTGATTCTAATTGGGGCGGACGCAGTCTCCTAGTGATTGATGCCCACATGATGTTTCTTCCCAGTTAGGCAGAAATGTTAGAAGTCAGCAATTTGGCGGGAACAGAGGCTGCCATGTATGTTGCCAGATGGGCAGCTTGACAATCTGGGGTTTTGATTCCTGCCTGGGAACTGTGTGTTCATAAGTAGCATAAGCCTCGTTTGGATTCAAGGAACTACAAAATAACTCCAAGGAAAAAGATGAGTAGGAAAAAGTCATTCAGGGGAAGAAAAAAAAAAAAAGATATATTTAGAAATGTGCAAAGCTTAAAAATTACACTACAGGATCTAAAAAAGACTAGATTAAAAAAAATAAGATTTTTAATAAGAATAAAACTGTCCCGATTAATGATACTAAAGCATTAATCACTTATTCTTACACTTCCTTCTATCTGATGGCTCCCAATACTGTCAAATTTTACTCAAATGTCACCCTCTCAGTGATCTGTCCCATAAAATTCTAAGCTAAGCTCTCTGCCCTACCATCCCTGCATTACTCTCCCTACATCCCATTTAATCCTGTATTTTTCTCCATAGTACTATCACCATCTAAGATACTGTATGTTTTACTTATTATCTTAATGTTCCTCTCTTCCCACTAGAATATAAGATGTGTAAGAACAGAAAGGTTTTGAGTTTTGTTCACTGCTCTATATACAGGACTCACAACATTTTTGAACAGATTAGGTGTTTCATAACCATTTATAAGTAAAAAATTCCCATTAGTGAAATTAGTACATTGGGAAAGAGCAGCAGGATATTCTGTTGTCCATTAGGACATATTCTGAACTTATTTATTCAGCTTTATTTTCAATTATCATGAAACTAAAATGTTGATTACATTTATCTTAAATCTTTTTTGGGCAATGCAGATAAGTGGTTTAATTTAGTAGCCCTTTTCATTTCTTTTTATGTAGAATGATATTTTCCACCCTGAGAAATAAAGTCTTATAATATTAAACAAAATCAAGTTGGATACAAGGTGAGACAATTATAAAAAAAATGAGTCAAAGAGATGTCATTACAGGTGTAGTTTCAGTAATGACTGAGTAGGCTAAATTAAATTAACCCACCCACAGGTATCTATTATATACTCTGGACAAAATATAAGAAACAATTCTTTATAGACACTGGAGAGTGACTATAAACAGGCATAAAATGGAGAGGAGTCAGCCTTGTGAGAAGGGAACTGCACTGGGGATTAATGAGGGAGGATGCACATGAGTACAGCTTCTCTACTGAAGACACTCTTCACGCCATGTAGAAACAATGACCTAAAACTCAACCACAGAACTCAAGCAGAAGGCCAGAGTTTATTGGCCTGAGATGTAAGAGATGGAGCTTAGAACTGCCAGAGTGGCTGAAAATCAAAGAGAAATAAATTCCAGAAACGAAAGAGTCACATATGAAGGATCTCCAAAATCTGTATATAATCTCCCCTCAAATACTTGAGCAACCCATGAACCGCACATATGCAGTGGAAATGCTGGAGGGCCCAATGGGAAGTCCCAGCTAGAAGGCCAAAAAGGTTGAGGCTAATATGGGGATGATGGTGTTAAAGTCATGACAAGTTGTAAGGGCCACATCTTATGAATAAAACCCATAAGGCATAAGTGATTCATCGCAAACCAAGTATAAAACAAACAAAAAAAAAAGATCCATAATAAAGAAAAGTAAAACAAAACCACCATAAAGTTTAAGGTGTCAGGATATAATTTAACTGCCTGCTGGAAAAAAAAATAACACCCTTCTGGAAAAGGTAAAAGAATATAAGTTTCTTCAATATGTAATTCAAAATGTTTTATATACTATCAAAATTTCTAGACATGTAACTAATATACAGGAATATTATGATGAAGAAAGAATAAATCTATAGACCTCAACATATATCCAATATTGGACGTAGCAGACAAGGGCTTTAAAGCAGCTAATGAAAATAAGTATAGAGACTTAGTGGAAAAGATAGTCATAATAATTAAACAGATGGAGATATTCAGCAAAACAGAGGAAAATATAAAAGAAAATCAAAATAAAACTCTAGAACTAAAAAGAAATAAAATTCACTGCATGAGCTTAACAGCAATTGCAGATGGCAATGGAAGGGTTAGTGAAACTAAAAATTGGTGTTGAGCTATTACACAATTGAGAAACAGAAAGAAAAATTACGTGAAGTAAAATGAGTAGAGCCTCATGGGCAGGTGAGACAATACATAATGGCCTAACATGCATGTAAATAAAAATAGCCAGAGAAGTAATCCATGAAAAAATGGCAAAATTTTCCTAAGGTAGAAAAAATATATAAACTTACAACTACAGGAAACTTTATGAACCTCAATATGATAAATAGAAGGAAAGACACACCTGTACACATCACTGTCAAACTTTAAAAAAAAAATTAGTCCAGCCGGGCGTGGCTCAGCGGTTGAGGGTCAACTAGGATCCGGGCGATCGGGGTTTGATTCCCGGTCAGGGCACATGCCCAGGTTGCGGGCTCGATCAATGACTCTCACATCATTGATGTTTCTATCTCTCTCTCCCTCTCCTTTCCTCTCTCTGAAATCAATAAAGATATATTTTTTAAAAAATAAAAATAAATAAATAGAAATTAAAGAGAAAACCTTGAAAGAAACAGAGAAATAAAAAGTAGACACAAATTATATCTAATTTATCCTTGGAATCAATAAAAACCAGGAGTCACTGAGATTGTTAAAGTGCTGAAGTGCTGAAAAGTCAAAACAAAACAAAACAACTGTATAAAAACTCACAGAATTCTATATCCAGTGAATATATTCCCTAAAAGTGAAGGTGAAATAAGGCCATATTCACATAAAGGCTGAGAGAATTCACTGCCAAGAGAATTGCACCACAGGAACGCCAAATGAACTTCTTTGTGCTGAAGAAACATAACACCAGATGGAAGCCTTAAACTACAAAGATATGAAAAGCAGTACAAATGGTAGATACATGGATAAATTCAAGGCGATTTTTGCTCTAATTTATTTTAAAAACTAATTTTTAAAGCAAAAATTCTACTATATTATGGAGTGTATAACATCAATGTAAAGTATAAGACAATGTTACACAAAGGATAGTGGAAGGAAACAAAATTAAGCTGGTGCAAAATTCTTACATTTTACTTGAAGTAGCATAATATTGATGTCAAGTGGACAATTATAATTTAAGTATGTATACGTTTATACCTAGCATAATATTTTTTTTTAAATAATAGTAGTATAGTTAAAAGAATATAGTTTAAAAGCCAATAGTTAATACATATATATGATTAACCCAGAAGATAGGAAAGAAGGCATAGAAGGACAGAGTAACTTGGGCAAGAGAGAAAGTGAATGACAAATTAATAGACCCAAACCCAACCATATCAATAATTACATTAAAAGTAGACTAAAAATTTGATTTCACAGGCACGAATAATATTATTAATTATATTGGGAACATTATATCAAAATTTAGAAAGCAATACTACCCAGCTTTAATGGATACACTACAAATCTAAAGCACATGCAGGTAAGAAGTACTTGAATAGAAAAAAGAAGCACCATGCAAACAGTAAGTACAATAAAGCTGGTATGGATACATTCATACCAGACACTGTAGAATTCAGGACAAAGAATCAAGGAACAGAGAGATATTTGACAATGATAAGAGCTAATAACAACTTAATTTGTATGTTCCTAGCAAAAGAGAGTAACATCAGTGGGGTTAAAAGGGAGACACCTGTAATGGTCTCAACAATAAAGAAACATTAAAAAAAAAAGTCACTAATCATCAGAGAGATGCAAATTAAAACCACATTGAGGTATCACTTCACACCTGTCAGAATGGCTCCATCAACAAGTCAATGAACTACAAGTGCTGGCGAAGGTGTGGAGAAAAGGGCTCCCTGGTACACTGCTGGTGGGAATGCAGACTGGGGCAGCCACTTTGGAAAGCAGTATGGAGGGTCCTCAAAAGATTAAAAATTGACCTGCCATTTGACCCAGTGATCCCACTTCTAAGAATATATCCTAAGAATCCTGAAACACCAATCGCAAAGAACTTATGCACCCCTATGTTCATAGCAGCACAATTTACAATAGCTAAGATCTGGAAACAACCCAAGTGCCCCTCAGTAGATGAGTGAATGAAAAGCTGTGGGACATTCACACCATGGAGTACTATGCGGCTGTGAAGAGGAAGGACCTTTTGGCCTTTGGCACAGCATGGAGGGAATTAGAGAGCATTGTGCTAAATAAAATGAGCCAGTCAGAGAAGGACAAGTACCAAATGATCTCACTTATATGTGGAATATAATAAACAAAATAAACTGATGACCAAAGTGCATCCAGTAACATAGAAGCTTGGAACAGAATGAGGGATTTCAGAGGGAAGGCGGGGAGAGGGGGAGTGAGTGGGGAGAGATTAATCAGGGAACTTATATGTTTATGGGCATGGCCCATGGACACAGACATTGGTGTGGGGAGGGCCTGGGGGTGGGATGGATGTGGGGTAGAGGGGATCAGTGGGGTTAAAAGGGGGATACCTGTAATGGTCTCAACAATAAAGACAAACATTAAAATTTTATAAAAGGTAACAGAAGCAAATGGAGAAATAAACTAACCTACAATTATAGTGGAAAATTGTTACATCCTCTCTAATAAGGGATAGAAAAACTTCATATTGCTAAGATGTCCATTCTGCATGAAGTGATGCATGGATTAAATACAATCCTAACAAAAACCCAAACAAGCTTTTTCTTTTGTAGGCATTAATAAAAGTTTTTCTAATTTTTTTTGAAAATGTAAAGAACCTAGAATAGACGTAATAATTAAAAAACAAAACAATGGAGAAATAAGTTTATAATTTTAACATGTTAATGACATAGTAATCGAGAAAGTTTGGTATATTTGTTTTTGACACAACCAACTACAAATAGATTAATGGAAGACAAGAGAACGTCTGGAAATAGACACACATATATACAATCCATTGATTTCTACAGAAGTGTGAAGGCAATTAATTTGGGATAGGAAATTCTCTTCACCAAATCATGCTGGACGTACAAGATAAACATACAAAAAATAAACTTTGCTCCCTACTTCACACTACACAAAAATCAACTTGATATACATCATTGACAAAAACATAAAAGCTAAAATAATAAACCTTCTGGAAGAAAACACAAGCAATATATTCATGACCTTAGAGTAGGCAGACTTTTTTTTTTGGACAAAAAGATACTAAATGTTTTTTTTAATAGAAAAATTGAGCTTCATCAAAATTAAAACCTTTTGCTCATTCAAATATTCTGCAAATCAATTATAAAAAGACAAACGGGTTCCCTAAATGGCAAAAGACTTGGACAGACAATTCACAAAGAAGGTATATGAATGGCCAATAAGCACTTGAAAAGAAGTTCAACATCACGGAGCACCAGGGAAATAGAAATTAAACTGCAATGCCAACAATACAAAGATGATGACAGTAAAGACGGTGAGGATGTGGAGCAGCGAGGACACTCTTACACTGCTAATGCGAGTATCAAATGGTACAATCAACTCAAAAAACTGTTTGGGTGTCTCTTATAACACCAAACATACACTTAGCAGACAGCCAGCAATTCCACTCCAAACTATTTGCCCAAAGAAAGAAAAACATGGCCATAAAAATGCTTGCACAAAAATGTTTCTAGCAGCACAATCACAACAGCCCCGCACTGGAAACAATCCAGGTTGTCCATTAAGAGGAGAATGAATAGACAAATTGTGATATATTAATACAATAGCATTCCACTCAGTAATAAAAAAAGAATGAACTACTGATGTGTGTAAACTTGCAGATGAATTTTACAAACACGGTAAGTAAAAGAAGCCACACCAAAAGGGCGTATACGGAATGATTCCACTTATATGAAGTTAAAGAAGAGGCAAAACTAATCTACTGTGATAAATACCTAAACAGCAGCTGCCTCTGGCGATAGAGTCCGGCAGGAAAAGGAAATGACGAAACTTTTGGAATGATGCACATGTTCTATATTTTGATTAAACTTATAGTTACATGGATTCATACATTCATTAATACACACCGGATGGGACACTTAGATCCATGCATTTCTCTGTATATAAATTTTACCTTGGTAAAAAGATGTGATTATTTCACAGTTTGATATTTATTTCAAAAGTAACTTTTACAATGTAAAATTTATGAAACATGTGATCAAACAACTAGTATGAGATACCAGCCAATGTGAAATATCAAACAAGTAATGAAATCTGTGATAATCCAGAATTAGAAAGGACATCACACTCAGCACTGAAGTGTTCGTATATTATTTCACTTTTGTGTTCATAAGAAGCCACATGAATAAGTTAATCTCTGACCCTAAAATGGTGCCTTCGGGCTTTGTAACTGAAGGGAACAGAGTTCCTAAGACTCAGTGGTTTTCTGTAATTTAAAAGTATTATTCCTCAACATTGTCGATGAGGTTTATTTTTAATAAAAAATACCAGTTGCATGACATATGGGGAAAATAATATCATGAAAAATAGCTGCTCTCACTACACTTTTATTTTTGACATACCAAGAGCTGTATATATTTAAAATATACAATGAGCTAAGTTTGGGGATAAGTGGACAGCCATAAAACCAACACCACGGCTTTGCTATAAATATGTTCACCACCTTCAAACTATCACCACTGTTGCAACTGACACAAGCATATTTAACTAACAGCGTTCTTTTTTCATTCTTGTTACATGATATTTATATAACAGATCAATATAGATTGTTTCCAGGTACTTTTTATAATTCTTGCTAAAGCAGATCTTGATAAGCTTTTTAATTAAGATAATTAGAAGTGACATGAAACTTAAGTTTAAGATCCAAAATTATAAAAAAAGATTATAGAAAAGAAAATCTCAACAATCACCAGTAATTATAATTTTAATTTTTAATATGATGACAATTTTAAATACAGTGGTATCTAGATTTTTTAATGTAATCCATTTCGGAAGCCCGTTCGAGGTCTGAAACGTTTGAAAACCGAGGGATCCACAGCTGACAGCTGGGCCTAAGGATCTGCCCTCAGTGGAAGCCACGGGGCATGTTCGACTCCCGAGGCGAGTTCGAAAACCGAAGCATTTCTATCCGGGTTTACAGCGTTCGTAATCCGAAATGTTCTTCAATGGAGACGTTCGGAAACTGAGGCACCACTGTATAAACCTAAATGGTTAGTACAGTTTCTAATTCTTCCCAAGATTAAAAAAAAATGTTTAATTGTTCAGTGGTAGCATAGCATACTTACCCTATATGCAGAAATATCACTGTAGAAATAAGGTTAGAGTCCATTTAGATTTAATACAAATCTATGCACTGTGAAGCTAAAAGTATTTGAGTCACACAGATGATAAAGATATGAGGAAAAAGGGTTTACTTTCCTTCAAAATACATAAGCACTCCACTTCTATCTAAGTTTGTAATACACGATTTGCGCCACCTCCAGCTTAAAATGCTGTGTCTTTTCCATACATGAGAATAAAATGAGTGATGTATCAGAAAATACACTGGAAACTTGATAATAATATTTGGTAGGTTGTTGGAACTATGGAAAGATCTATTACTTTGGGGAATAAGTATACCAAATTAAACTAAAAGAATAAATATAGCACATTGCATTAAAGTAATGTTATCATTTGAAATAACTTTATCCTGTTTTTAAAATTTCATAGAGTACCTTCATGATATTTAAGGCCTATTAAAATGGAAATTGGAGAATGTAAACCAGTAACATATCAGACAATCCTCCAATTTCAAATAAAGGATAAAGACAGTGGTGCTTCCCTGAAATGAACTGCTTTGTTGCATTGAATGGAAACGCAAAGATCTGAACATCTCAGGAAAGAGTTATCCTAGGGATAGACCTCTCATGGGGAAAAATGGTCCTAGTCCCTCATTAAAAACCAGCACAATTGAGTACTACTAGCACCTTGGAAACACACGCACAGAATATGAGGGCCTACAGCCTTGTCTTTTCACCACACTATGCACGTGACAAGCAGTAGAATGATCAGCACACGGAGTCCAGTAAATACAGGTAAATAAAAAGAATGAGTGAATTCAAGGAAAAGAAACTTTTCATTTGAGACAGGATAAAAATATCAGCTCATTACTGATTCTTATGGAGGTTGACACCTTCAAATAAATGTGTTACAAAACTGTACCTTGATAAAGAAAAAAAAGTAAGTTTGGTTATTTAGGATGAGATAGACTGATAGCTAGAGTGTGGACCCTGGAAGAAAGACAGCGTGAGAAGACTGGCCCTGACATTGGCCAGACAAGCAACTTGTATTCTCTCTGAGCCTCATCCTAAGCAGGGGTATGCTGCATCATATTATTTAGAATAAACAGGAATCTATATAAAGTGTTTAGCACAGTTAGTAGTAATAGTAATAGCTCAAGAAATGTTATCATCATCATCGCTATTATTCTCAGTACCAAATGGAAGGACTAAAAATTTTTACTTTAAATCAAGTTAAATGGCTGCAATATTTTCAGAGGGTGGATCACTGGAAAAAGCACTTAGTTCGTGTTTTTGAACAGTTCAGTTTTCTTAATTTTTCTGTCTAAATGGGCCATTTATTTCAGGCCATTCCTAGATTACACATTTGAGTTTCCTTATATCCTTTTACATATAAAGAGATGTAAAATCGATTACCTAGTTATAGGAATTCCCCTTTCCACTCCACTCACAGAAGAGAACTTTACCCTCAGTCCTACACTCCATCAGATATACCACTATTGCCCTTTGCTTTTCCCACGTTAGTCCCCTAGATTTCATGAAAAGGAAACCTCATTGTGACATAAGCACCACCTACCCCTTCCCCCATCCCACTCCTGCCATTGCCACTCACACTGTGGTTAGCACAGCTCCTTGGGATATGTGTTCCCGACATCTCAAGTTACAGTTGTGAATATATTTCTCACCGAATCACTAATAGGTCTCATGTATAGTCCGTTTGTTAGTATTAATCCCATGCCTCAAGTATAAATACTATTTATAAGTTATAAATAAATTTCTTGGGCAGGTTAAAGAATTAACCAAAGTTTTAATGAGAAAATAATTTCAATGTTAAAACAATGTATTACAATTTGAAAATAAATTTCTCCTTTGTGAATGATTACCTATTTTTTCCTAATTCATAGAAGCAAACTCTTTCGACATTACAAAAATTGCCTTCCCAAAAAATTTTATTTTATGACAGATTTTTCCTACAGTATCTGGTATTTTCCCTACAGTATCTGGTATTAGCAACCAGGATCTGGTTCCTTCTTGAAAGAAAGGAACCTATAGATCATGAATTGGTGTGATTATGAATCACAAAAAGCCACAAAAGAGCTTCTGGTCTTTTCTTCAGGGCTCACCAATTCTGAACTTTGGCATACTTTCTTTAGTTTTCCTCTTCATAAAAGGGAGAGAATACGTCTCCTAAAAAACTTCTGGTAAGATTTCTGCAATACCTGGAGATTAGGATTTGCCAGAATGTTGCATTTTTTCAATACTTAGCTGAATCTCAATTTCTTTGCCTTTAGTAAAGTAGTTTATTTACCTATAAAATTGAAAGGTCAAATTAAAAGACCCTATGATTCCAACAGAACAAAAAGGAACCTACATTAATATTTCCCTCAGCCAACACGGCACTTATTTTTCAAAGATAACCTGACAACAAAAATTCAAAGCCATGAAAAATAAGTAAAAATCACAATTAATGTGCCATCATTACTACTACTATACATATACTTTGACCTAATTTTTAAAATTTTAAATAAGTGAAAAACTGCTGAATGAGTTACATTCTAAAAATAAACAATACCAAAATAATACTTAATCCTCTACAATGCTTTCCTAATATTTGTTCACTTTTCTCACAAATTATTAAAAATCACTTAGATATTAGATAAAGGAGAAACTGAGCTGCATTTTGCAAACAAACTTTTGTGGTATTTTTAACCGCCGATGGACAGTCAGTACCCATGAACAACTGTTAGAACAGAAAGTGGGTTTCCTAGCCCATCAGTAATAAAGAGGAAATGAGTTTTGTGTCTGAAAATACCTGTCAACTGCTAGAAGAACCGCCAGGCAGGTTACAGAAAGAACTGTAAGGCAGAAGCGAAGTGTCACTGAAACCCACCGAGCTTTCAGACGTGAGCAGCCTTGCTGTTCTCACTATTGTGGGTGCCACATGTGCCTGCGGGAATCCCCAAGGACAAGAATGGAGTCTTTCAGAACCTCGGATTACACCCCAGTTTCAGGCCCACCTCAGGCAGCAGGAAGGTTCTGTTAATCAATTAGCTGAGGTCCGAGCCGAGCCAGCGAGAACAGGGCAAGAAGAGAGGCCGCTGCCCCCGGGACAAAGCTGTCTATTGCACGGGCCGAGCTCCGCTTGTGCAGATGCACACAGGCCATTGTTCCACCCTGAAGAATCACATTAATCAATGTTCCCGGGCTGCACCTCCAAAACAGAGAGCTGGCTGTTCATCGGTGATTTATTACAGAGCCCAACATGCATCTGACATGAAACAAGTTCCTACTTTGGAAGCTGCCACTGGAGGGGGAAGCGGAGGTTTGGAGTGTGAAGGGTGCTAATGCAGACACAAATCAGTTTCCTTTTGCAGTCAGAAAAGTACTGCTGCTGACAATTATGGTCACAAACATCCACGCTTTCTTGAAGGTCAAATGTATTATTCTGATCAGCACAATTAGGGAAATGCTGAGACTTTAAACTTGAAAAAGAAAGGGGAAGAAGAGAGGAGAGAGGAAAGAGAAGAGGGAGAATAGGGGAGGAGAGGGGAGACGGAGAGAGGGAGAGGAGGAAGGGAGAGGAGAGGGGAACGGGAAGGGAGGGGAGGGGAGAGGGGAGGGGGAGGGGAGGGGGGAGGGGAGGGGAGAGGGGAGGGGAAGGGAGGGGAGAGGGAGGGGAAGGGGGGTGTAAGAAATCCAAGGTGGGGAGGGTGGTAATCAATGAAAGAGGACTTCCTTGTTTTTCAGAATGGTTGAAACTTAATTGAATTCTTGCTTATGAAACATATTTTTAAATGCCTTCGTTTAAAAATAAAGAAAACCATGTATATCCACTGCTTTATTAGGTGGCACAGGTTATCAAGTCCGATATACAATAAAGTATAAATTTGAAAATAAGTCATGTTGCACTCAATGCATATCCTCTTGTTTAAGTGGATGGCCAGAATCATGACCAAATCAGTTGAAAAGCCACAGTTTTCTTGGGGGAAAAGTCATCTGTGCTTTGGCATTATCATCACAAAAGTTCATCAAGGAAACTTCACTGGAACAGAAAACAGTGGTTGTTCTATGGTGGCTGTTTTAATCACAACATAACCTTTTGAACCAAAAGCCAGTTTTTAAAAATAACAATCACACTTTTTAAGATAAAAATATGGATACAACATTTGATATGTTTTAGATGAGTTATTTGGCAACAGGAGTGAATTTTTTCGAATTGGGACTGGCCTAGGAAATAAGGATCTGACTGTTGTCATATACTTAGGAGCAATCCTCAAAATTTCAAAGATGGGAAGAATGAATGTTTAATTAATCCTGTTAGATAAAAGTAATTATTCATCACATTCACAGATCTTCAAGTGCTCAAGACATCAAAACCTTCAGAGACTTAAGACTATAAGAAACAGCTGCTTTTGGCCAATTATGTTCTGGGCTGTCAAGATTCATAATACTCAAACAGTTCCTTCTCCCTATTAAAAAAGGGAAAATTATTCAAATGGGTATGTTGATTGTACCAGGAATTTTAACTTGATTTAAAATAAAGAATCTGCCCAAAGAGGATTATATTCTCCTTTCTCTGCCTTAGTTTCCTCAGCTGTAAAATGTGGTAATAGTGCTAAATGATAGCACTATTGTTCTGATAAGTGTCCAATAAAGGTAGCCATTTGTTTCATTTTGAAATATTTTTAATGTTATTTTTCTATTACATTTTACATTAAATATCATTTTGTATTATCAACATAAGAATTTCATCAAGGCTTTATAAATTCTTTCCTATTCAATTTTTTGTATTTATCCATCTTATATTTAAATAACAAGGTGGGGGAGGGGCAAGGGAAGAGGCATTCCGGGGGATTACATGACCTGCGAGGTACACCAGCAATCCCAACAAAGATCCCATCTGCCTACACACAGGTCATTCTTAACTGACAATTGGATGGAGTCAGAATAGCAAAGGTAAGAGGTTTACTTTTATTGGTAGTGTGTGCAGAGGAAAATGCAAGCACATACTCCCACAGACACAGTAGGTTCTGCTCTCTATAATCTGCAGATATGTTTCTGTTCGAAAACAATTTGGTGTAGCTGTGAAAGTGATCAGTATCTAACCCTTCTCATTCTACACCCTGAAGGTCTAGACTAGTGATTTTAAAACCTTGCTGAACAATGGAATCACCTGGGATTTTCTAAAACTTTCAAAGCCCAAATCACACCTCAACCCAATTAATTCACAATCTCTGAAGGGGAACACAAGCATCAGTATTTTTAGAAGCCCTCCAGGTGATTCCAGGCTACAGGTATGCCTGGGAACTATAAATGTATCAAAAGAAGTGTCCAAGCAGGTAGCCTGGGAATAGCCCCTATGTATCTTTGTATATCTCAAGTAGTTAGCACATTTGTATTTTGGTTAATTTTGTTCACTTTAAAGAATGTAAAACATGTTAAATTAAAATCTTACATTAATATATTTGAATGAGAACATGTTGTGCCATTGTGTTAATCTGAATGCACCTGGATAGACAAAAACACATTTTTATTTTTATTTATCTCTTATAGAGCACTATAATAGTTATTTAAAGCTGATATATTTTTTAAATAAATCTGTAAATTGAATAAACATTTATGTCATTTTTTTCAATAAAATTGCTAACTCAATTCACCTAAAAAACAAGAAAACATTATGGCCATTGTTGAAATTTTAGAAGTAGTAATTCACTAACGTCCTCATACTTCAGTGGGAACAAAAAGATAATATAGCGAGGAGGTGTTCAGATTTTTTACTTGGGTGTACCAAAGGCTTGTCAATGTACAGCTTATATGATGAATGGCACAACTCATATGTGACATACTTTAGTTAGTAAACAAAAATACAAACAACAGACAGTGCTTATTTTATACTTCATTTACAAATTATATATCTCCCCAAAATGATTTGTCTATTTTTAAATAAATGCCATTCATATCTGTTTCTAGTTACTTTGTAAATAGGAGGAAAGTAAAGGTTGAAATGAGCACAGTCTGGGTACCGGCAGGGAGAGAACTGGAAGTCCAGAGGCTGTCACTGTGGCATGTCCAAAAAAATCCAGGCATTATCCCTGAGCCAGTCCATGTGCTCTGTTCTCTCACTTTCATTTGGCTTATCCCCAGTGTCCCGTGCCAGGACTAGTACTCCAGTGTGCATCAAATTCTGGAGTCATTAACTGGCTCAATTTAGAATAGTAAATATCCTTTTGCTCTCCACTAATCATAGGATAAATATAGCACCATTTTTATCTTTTTATTAAAAGATAAAGGAATTATAGGCTGGGGGACAACTTAAATAGATGAGTGCATTTTCTGGAGATGGAAATCCAAGCTCCTATAAAAACATGATGATATGTTACTTATATACCTGGGAGCCGTTAAAATAGTGGGTACCTTTCATTGCAAAGGAGACAAATTATAAAAACCTTAATTAAGTAACTTACAGAAGTGATTGTTACTCAATGGTAGTATGTTTTTAAATCATGGTAAACAGTTATTTCTGTGCTGTTCAATATATTCAGTAGAAAGATGCATGGTTATACCACACTAAAGGTAGTTAGTGGACTTTTGTTTTAGTTTATATACTCCTGTTTTGTCTTAGACAATATCTAGAAACTGGGAAAACTAGCGCTGTTTTACTCTCTGAACGTAAAAGTTTCAGACTTTTCTATAAACAAAAAGGAAATGATTTAAAAATAAATATATTCAAAAGCTGATATTAAACATTATGCCTTCATTTAGGTAGTAAAAGAAATGCAAATGATAGCATGTATTTACAAATTTTAATCACTATTTCTCTTCTTTTTTGCCTATTTCAAACTTGTTTCCTTAAAAAATACATCGTCCAGAAAAGCACACATCCTATAGAATAAAGTCAACCTGTAAAAATGTGTCAATATGATAGGTTAGCAGTTGAAATTTGAACAATGAGATAAATGTAGATAATTATGAATTATGTTGTGAAATTAAATTGCTCTCAACAGTACTGGTTGCTTTAGGACCTCTTGTCTACACACTCAGTCCGGAGCACAGCGGTTCTCTGGGTACCAGGCAGGAAAGCCTTTGGGACTCTGGATGTGTGAGGCTATTATTCCTGGGCTTTGGCAGTAAGAAATATGATCTATGCTCCAGGAAAAATGCTGAAACCAGAAGACATGGTAATTTAAGGCTCAACCGCAAGAAAACAGAAAGTTCAATTGCACATAATTACACTTCTCTAAGATAGAATCAATACCAACACATTAACAAGTAGTTAAATTAATATTTAATTTGGTTCACCAATGAAATTCTTTATGAATTTAAGATTATTTCACAATTTCTATTCTTTTTAATCCCTATATAAGCATAGAATGTAAATAAGAAAAGCATTGCTAAATATTTAATTCTCAAAAATATATGTATAAAATCATGGGTCTTAAATTATTAAATCACAAGTCTTAAATTATTAAACTATTATAAAATATTTTGTTAGGCCTAAGAATATAAACTTTTAAAGTTCTTAAAATATAGAGGTGATAGAAGAACTTGCTTGATGTGTTCTTCATGAAAGTGTTGGCTGCCAAATTAACTAAAATTTTTATATTAATAAATACATTATTATTTTAATATTAAATTCTGCTAAACATTTTTAAAGTTTTCCTGGATTTAATTACACAAAACAACAGTTTCAGGAATAACAATTTATATTCTCTTACCTCTGCCTACATACTTGCTTTAAAAATGAATGTATCTGAATGAATGCTTAAACATGCAGATGTTCACCTATGATTTTTCAGTGTTGAAATGAAATGTCTCCAAATTGATTTTTTATATTTCTTTAAAAACAAAAAAATGTATTATTTGAGTTAGAGAGTATATTAACTATTTCCCAATACAAAATAAAAATGTTATCTTTTTCTCCAAAATAAATGTCATGTTCTATGGAAAGAACAGAAATTGGAAGCAAATACTTTTATCGTATTAATTTGACAGAAGTTACAAAAAAGAAAAAGATGAAATAGAAAATGAAATGTAACACCTTCATTCATCTCATCTGTCGCTTTCTCATTACCCATCCATGGAGACATTAACTGCCTCACTACAGAGGGAGAAATTGCTCGTTCATTTATTGCGAGAACCTTTTTCTGAGAAGTGGCAATTTGCATCCTCATGAGCAATGTATGGCAATGTCTCATCTGGCCCAGTGCAGTATGCAATTTTGCACACAATGTCATGCTGACCTGCAGTAACTAGGATATATTGCTTGCATAAGAAATATAATAGGAAGGGGAAGTGTCCACATTCAGGTCTTCCAGCCCACAATTTCATTATGCCATGACAATCAAGAACACAGCAGATGCCACACCTGCAAATATTAGGAAGTTAATTAACCAATAAAATATCATCAGGGATTTTCATTCAGCCAACAACAAAAATAATGTAGAGTTTACTCAGTTAGGGAAAGTAAAGTTGTATACAACTCTTCAACATTTACAATGAAAAAGATGTAATAATGGATGGGAGTATGCCCTGAAGAAATTTTACTTTAAAGTATAGTAAATATAAAAGAGAAGCAATGTAAAACATTAAAACTTACTACTAATTATAGATAATTTCTGGTATCCAGTAGGGATTTTTTTAAATAATGCCATTTATTTTAAATGCTCTTTTAAATTGTCAAAAAGCTTTTAAAATTATTTTTGAATAAAATCAAGAGGGAAATTTGATTACAATGGGAGTGAGTAATGTATCTTTCTCTAACAGCAATGATTTAAATCTGTGAAAAGTGAGGTCTGACAGACATAAATTGGCTCCTGTCTTTGGATATTTCGAAGACGCATTAGCTCTCTTGTCTTGACAGAATACAGTATTCCATAGGTAGATCAGACCCCATCAAATGTCTACACTAATAACTTTCATGATTGCCCATCTTTCTATTACAAGTGGCCACTTTTCCCATTGTTTTCATTCTGTCATTTAGTGCCGGGGGGGGGGGGGGGGGGGGGGGAGGAAAAGATTGTTTTAATGAAATATGTGTCCTTTATAGTTATCTCCAGAAAATTACAGTTTATTTCTTATACTGGACTCCAGGTCCATCTCACATTCTCGAATCCTTGATAAACACCAGCCTAGAAAGAAATCAAACTCAGGCCATCACTAAATCCCACAAATCCATGACCACTTGATAGTTTCAAACATTTAATGATTTTCAAAGCTATTTTAAGGGTAAAATATTTTTTATGCTCTATGAAATACTTAAAATTTTATAAAATACATAGAATTTTATAAAAATTAAGTGAACTAAAGTGTATATTAATGTTTTTAATATGTGGTGAAGCAGAGGTTTATTTAAATGAGCAAAACATGTTTCAAATCAAAGAATAATTTTAAACTCTATTTTAGGTGAAAGACTTTTCTTATCCATATCACTGTCTCCATAGAGAATAAATCTCTTTCTAATTTGCAAAGATTAGGTGAGAGATTTCTGGAAATGAACCTGATTTATTTTGTCTTATCCTCTGCTGGCTTCAGTACACAAGGATAACATTTTATGTAACAAAATTTTAATTTTGTGTTTTCTTAAGAAGGCAAATTAAAACAAAATTTCTATTGAAAGGAAAAAGTTAATACATTTATTTACTTATTGTTAAAAACACATTTTGTCACACTGTCCTAAAATTCCAAGCTTTATAGTTTCATTTTTCCTGCAGTTGATTTTCTTTTACCTCTAAGTCACAGAAAAATGTCATTGTGATCAAATACGAAAAGTTTTTGAAAATTGCTTGTTTATATATACAGGGTTCAAATTCTACTCTCATAAGTAAGAGGTAGCCATAATTTAATGGGGCAAACAGAAACAAAACTCACGTCCAATATACACAAATAAGTAAAAAATCATAAATATAATTAATGTTTGCTATTTTTCATTAATATAATCCTCAATGAGGTACATTCTTTTGGATCCTCTTTTATAACTTCAAATGCCACACACACCATAAATATTATGGTGTTTCAATCTGGCCAACTGAAAGTGTTAGCTACTAAACAAGTACTTTCTCCACATTGAGGCTAATTTACTTTTGGGAGCTTTGTCACACAACACACCCATGCACAACACCTGCCTTCCAGCTTAACTTCAAAGGCATATTTCATATAAAAGCATCTCAGAGGAGGAGACAAAGTGACACCACACGTGTTTCAGACCCCATTAAAAAAGAAGCATAAAATAAGCAAATTTAGATTCAGTTTCTTAAAGAACACTGAGGCAAATTTTTTTAAAGTTTATAAATATGTCTTGCAAGGAGATTTTTAAATGCTTGGTTATCTTAGAAAGACCATATAATTTTTTAAAAATTTAATAGAAAAGAATAGGCCACACTGTCGTGGTTCAAATTCAGGTTCTGCCATTTATCAAGTAGGTATCTAGCCCATCATTCTGGGGGTACTTGCCTCATCTATAAAATGGGAGGGCCTGACAAAGATACTCAATAAATATTAGGTGGTGTGAGTATAATTATATGTTAGATGACTGTAATTATTATTAGCAGGCGTACAGATATACAGATATACATACATGTACGTGTGTTTGTGTATATCAGTGTATCTGAAACCCAAAGTGTATGAATCAGTTCAGGTTTAAATTCACTTTCTAAGAATGTATAAGTGCTGATATTAATTAAATAGCAATAATGAATCAAACCTATAATCCATTTGATAAACTTTTATGTACTATGACATTAATTCATTGTAAATATTCACCACAGCTTATCACACAGAAACCGAATTTTAATTCTCTTCTGGCTCTTAAGACTATCCCTGGCCAAGTTGTAACTGAGGTTAAAGAAAACAAAAAAAAGAAGCCCCCACACATCAATATCTCATTCTGTCATTCTTTCCCCAAACTATATTTAGCGTATCCTCTAGGGATTGGGGCTGACAGGCTCTCAAAGCAGCGCAGAGCGCCATGCTCCTAGTCAGTAGGAGCCCTCGGAAAGAAGTCATGCAGGAAAGCTGTGCGAGTACAGGGTCACACCAACACACAGAGCCACAGGCCTATCCACACCGAGGCATGGTGTTGCTTTCCTCATATTAGAATTCACAAGACAATGGCAACAACAATTAACAGAGGAATTTCTGTGTTCTGTAAATATGATTATCCTTATTCGACAATTCATTCTCTCAATTACTGAGCTAATAAAAATGCCCCCCTGCTTTACCAGTCTCCGTGTCTCAAGTTTGTTTGCAACAGGAACAAGCTCATTCTTTGCAATTGAGAAATCACCTACTATGGTGCAAATGACAGTCAT
This sequence comes from Miniopterus schreibersii, assembly GCF_964146895.1. Lineage (NCBI taxonomy): Eukaryota > Metazoa > Chordata > Mammalia > Chiroptera > Miniopteridae > Miniopterus > Miniopterus schreibersii. The sequence continues at coordinate 77,243,802 of NC_138106.1, read as the reverse complement.
TTTTATAAATCAAAGTTTCTTAATTGATTATTTTAGAGAGAGAGAAGAAGGAAGAGAGAGAAACATCATGGTGTTGTTGCTCCACTGATTTATGCATTTTTTGGTTGACTCTTACATATCCCCTGACGGGGGATCAAACCCACAACCTTGGTGTTATCGAGCCAAGGGTGATGCTCTAATGAACTGAACTGGCGGGCCAGGGCTAATCATTAGGTCACTTTTACCAGTGATCTTATATCTATATAAGTCGCTTATGCCATATTCAAAAGTAAATTGAGCAAGGGATGGTGCAGGAAGAATATGAGTTTCTGTTTAAACTAAAAATATTAAATTAGGAAAGATGAAATTTGTCATTAACTGTGAATTGCCTTGCCTTCAGTGCTTCTTCCTGCAGTGCCCTGAGAGGCTATTATTATTTCCCCTGAAAATGACCCGCCAGCCACTACCTGAACGCTTTGGTTTGCGCCTTCGCACACCAAGCCTTTGCAACCTACACCAGCACTGGGATATTCAAACTCCAGGGAGGGGCAGGGGGGAGGGAGGGAGGGAGGAAGGGAGGGAGGGGGACAGAGCTGGAGACACCTCTCAAACATTAAAACTCAGCTGTTTCTAGCAAACACTAAACAAAATGAGAGCTGAGTATACCCTGGGGAGGAGGGAGATACACATATAATAAGTTGAGCATGCACTATGAAAAATGTACTTTAAGTGTTTTAATATTCACAATACATCTTCAGGAGTCGTAATATTACTCATTTTCAGACGAGGGGATGGAACCGTGCTGAAACGAGGTAACTTGCCAACACTCACACAGTAAGTGTTGGAGGCAGGATCTGGACCTGACTGTCTGACCGACTTCAAAGCCGGAGCGTTCGCGCCGTGACAGATCGCCTTCCGCAGCTGAAGGCGCGGCTGAACCACTTCATCACACCGGGCAACAGAACTCTAACCAAAGCGCGAGAGTGAGATTAATGTGGAGGGGAGGGTTTGTTTTGGTTTGTATTTTTCTTTTTTCTGTTTTGTTTTCTACCTATAAATTATTTAGGTGTCACTAACAAGAGGTATCTCCTTTCTACATCCTGAGGTTCTCCCTGCCACATTAGGTTTGCTCTGACGATCATTATAAACAGCCCAGCTGTCCAGCATCTCCCATGAAATAGTTTCTAATTCACACGGAATCGTTTGCCCTAAACCCCTCTCTCCTGTCTTCTCTAGAAAGCACATGTCACAGCTGCACTTCAGCGAGGCTCAAGTAGCGCCTCATCTGCGAGCCATCTCAATGGACAACTAACATTTTGAAGTGCACACAAAGCGGGGCCACTAGTGCCTGACTATTAATTAAAACCATCCTGACAGCCACTGACGTGGCCTTTATCACGCAGCTTCCCTCCGTGTTTGCAGAGTTGAGTCAACACATCTGCACCTGTAGGCTGGCTCGCGAAGGATCAAATATGAAAACTGAAGTGATCCTTGAAAAACACGCGGGGTAGATGCCTTCTCCCCAAGATGAGCAATTCTCCTGGACCAAAAGTATATGTGTACACTTGGTCCAATATTTGGAACATCACTATTATTGCTACAAAGGAACATTAGACATTCTAATACCTCAAAGCAGCTGTTCTCAAACGATCTGGTGTCGGGAGCCTTTTGCAATCCTAAAAATGACAGAGGACCCCAAAGTGCTTTTTATTGTATCCATCTGATAGATATAATTATTTCAGAAATTAAAATGGAGAAAAATTTTAAATATTTATTAATTTACTTTAAAATAAAAAATAACATTATCACATATCAGCATAAATACCAGTTTTATAAAATATATATATATTTTTCCAGACAAATTTAGTCAGAACAATAGCATTGTTTTATATTTTTGTGGATTTAAAAAAACAAGTCTGGTTTAATGAGTAGATAGCTGGATTCTTCTATCTATTCTGCATTCAGTCTGTTGTAGTATATCACCTTATGAAATATATGAAGAAAATTCAGCTCCACAAAGACATCTAGTTTGAAGGGAAGAGCATTTTAAGTCTTTTCAGATAATTCTGAGTATTCTTCTTTCATACTACACCAACACTCAACACGCGGTGCTTCCGTAAAGGTTAGTGGCCATGTGGAATGCAAAACCACATCAATGAACTTTCTGTAATCTCTTATGTTACAATCCATTGTCTTCTCTGGAACTTTAAAGAGATGTTTCACCCAGGCACCATTCTGACCTTGTGGATTCCCTGATAGGACCTCTGAACACTGAGAATCACTCGTGCAAAATAACTCTGAAGAGAGTATGAGTGAATGAAGCACAGTGACAAAGGAAGATGCAGTGAGTGTACAAAGACCTTCAAAAAAGGGTCTGAGACTCTGGCTAGCACACTCCAGCACTGTATGCTCAGGACCATAAACTAGAAAAGAGGTCTATCCTGGACATACAGCCTTGCAAACTTGGTTCAGAGAGTCAAGTGAGTTGACTATGACCTCCATTTGGTCCCTGGGCCAGACTGACCTTTTGCAGTGAACAAGCTACATAACTGCATAGGGCAGTCCTGACTAAACTGACATACAAGGGATGAAAATTCACAGACATTAGAAAAAATAGAAGAAAAATGTAGACTGGAAGCCCTAACAGTCTGATAGAATTCACGCTATTTTCCAGCTCTTACCCCTTCACTTCTGGAGTATATTCATGACAACTTTGACAGCTTAAAGTTTATGGTCAGTAGAAATAATATCAGGTCCCAGCGGAGTGCTTCTATTTCATGGCATGGATTATCAGGAAGGAAAAGTATGTAATAAAAAACATTAAAACAAGGAAATCTAATTTTTAAATCTTAATATTAAGAGCTTTTTACAAAAAGTGAACAGTTCCCTTCAGTTGAAAGAAACAACAATAAAAATCTCTAAGCAGTTTGACTTCGTTTCATGAAGAAGTTGCATGCCATTCAAAGAAAGGGCCATTTAATAAAAATGTAATGAAACAAGAGATTCAGAAATAGTAAGATGTATAAAAACTGAAATTGTTTAAAATTTTATTTCTTTAAAGTTTGATAACTAATATTAGCTCAGTGAAGAAAGATATTTATAACTAAATTGATATTCAACCAAAATTAGATTCTATTGCTTGCTCTTTTAATTATTACACCCTGCTGTAGACATTATCAAATTCCGAATGCGCCCTTATTCAATTTATTTGTATGTAGTTATAATGTAAATCTGATTTTTATCAACACAACCTACCATCAAGAAAACTCACTATTTCCTACTATGTCTGGTGAGCAGAGGGCACAATTCCAACACTAAGGTAATTGCTAAACATAAACATCTTTTATTAGAGACTTGTACTATGCAGTAAATAGGCAATTTTGCAAAACACAGGGTTTACAAATGATGGCTCATATGTACTAGAGATGACCATAAGTCTGAGCCACCATGGAAACTGAATATATTAAAAGCTGGTTGTGAGTAGAAAAATTACTATATTTGGTGGTAACAGTGGTTCTTTTCCCTTTGCCATTTTCTAAGCTCATTATAATCACATGCTGTGTGAATCTCCCCTTTGGAAAGACAGACACTATTGCAACCTGTATGCCATTAGTGAACATTAGGTTTCTACTACACCACACTGCTGGAGCACTGGGAGAATGTATGCAGCAGTGGTTTTTATTCCATGCATTAAAAGCATGCATGAGCTGTGTTGAGGATTAGATGAAACTGCACCCTGAAAGTGCTAAACTGCCCTTCTAGTAGACTTGTGTGATCAGCCTTCAACACAGATACAATAAAAATCTAAAGTGCATTCCATTCCATACTTTAAAAAGTCAATTTTAGAGTTTTACTAAAAATGAGCATTAAAAATAATTAGAATAAGTAAAAAACGTGAGCACGAAGCTTAAAACAATTTAAAGATCTTTTTTAATAACCAAAAAAAATTAAAGTTACAGGTATACGGGTAGTGAAGCAGAAGACAATCTGGTTATGATCCATGCTTCTCCTAAGAATGGTGACTTTGCAGCACTGCACTTAGGAAAACAGTGGTTAGTGTGAGTATCTCTATTTATCTAAAGTTCACTGACAGCCCTATGAGAGTCTAACTCCAGTTGACCCAGATATATTAAAAATATAAAATGCATTCTTCTTTAACTAGAAAACTACAATTCATATTAAATTTTGAAATTAGAAAATTAGAATGAAAATGGTTATATATGTATATAAAATCATTTTCATTGAACAGAAAAGATTGTTATTAAGTTTCATGTTGTCCAGAAGTAACTACTCAGTTCAGAAAGAAAACTACATCTAGTGTGAGCCCTGTACTGTTAAAGGGTAAGAGTCTTGGCCAAGAGTTTCAGACACAAAGGTTATTCCTCTAGACTAGAGAGTAAGAGGCAGACATATTAAACCCCATAAAGGGTTTTCAGAATAGCAAACACCTTTTCTCTAATTATAGGCTCACCAAGAAACCTTATAATTTCATTTCCTGGCAGCAAACACATTTATTTCAGGTTGTGAATATTCTGGTCTCATAATAAATTCAATAAATTATCAAACTGAAAATTAATAAATTGCTATTTTCATTTCCCTTTTTCTTTTGAAAGAAGGTATTCGCTTGATATTTATATCAATGATACATCAAGGAGAAAAAAATCAATTCCAAGAGAACAAGCTAGAAAAAAATTATTTTTGGCAGTTATTCATTTTAATATCATGCATTATGCAATTAAAATAAGTTATAAGATAATTTTAATAACTATCAATACTCACTGCTAATTAACCATTAAGGATCCTAAATTTATTCTAATACAACTATTAAAAAGCAATGATGTTATGATAAAGAAATAAAATTATTTATCCCTGGAACTCTCCCAATTTAATTAAGGTAAAGTTAGATACCAATAGTGGTATTTTGTGACTGACATTAAGAAAATATGGGTATCAAATAAAGAACTTTATTTTGAATGAGAGAACAAATGACTAAATTTATACCTCAAAATGGATGTCCTTCAGTACCTAAGAGAATCAATGTACTACATGATCTGGCAATTCCATTTCTTAGTATTTTTCTGAAAACAAACAAAAAAACAAAAAAACAAAACCTAACTCAAAAAGAGAGATGCACCGGCAGGTTCACTGGAGCACTCTTCATAATAGCCAAGAAACAGAAACAACCTAAGTGTCCACAGAGGGATGAATGGATAATACATATTGTATATATAATGGAACATTATTCAGCCACAGAAAAGAAGGAAATTCTGCCACCTGTGGCAACATGGATGGATCTTGAGGGTATTTATGCTAAGTGAAATGAGTCAGACAGAGAAAGACAAATATCTCACTAATATGTGAACTAATATAATGTTATACGTGTATATGTTAATTAAGGATCCTGCATGGTCCTGCAGAATAGTATTTGTTGCACCACTTACACATTTCAAAGGTGTGACATTTACTTTCACACACAGAACAAGCAAGTGTCGAGAGGTGCTGGTATGTGCACGTGTGTTTTAAGTTTCTGTAATGTTCTTTTTACTCCTCAGTAAAACATGACTTTAGGGCTTACCTAGGTTCACCTAAGGACTGGAAATTTTGTAGAGTTCACCCCAAGGAAGACAGGGAATGTTTTACTCTTTCCAATCCCACTAATATCAAAACTGATTCAACTCCTAGAAGGGATCAAGGATCATATAAAATGTTAGCAGGTAATTCATTAGAGTTGATTAGAGTGAAATATTAGGAAAAGGCTGACAAAAATTCCAGTGTGGATGAAGGGGATTAGGATTAGAGAAATGGGACGAAGAGAGAAACAGCCAGCAGGACGAAAGGCGGTTTCCATAAAGGCTGTTCCCAAATTAGCCAAGCAGATGTTTTTACAATGGTTTGCTCATATGCAAGGGCGCATATTGTAGGTATTCATCTGGGTAATTTCCCCATTATATTAGATATAGTATTTTTGAAAGGTTTAACTAATTGAAATATGCTGAAAGAAATGTATTTTATACAGCAGAGTGTCTCAAGATGTGGCCTCAGCAACACCTGGGAATTCGTTAGGAATGCAAATGTCAGGCCCAGGCCCAGGCCAGCCAAACTAGAAGCTGTGGACGTGGGGCCAAGCAGCCCAGGGTTTATCAAATCATTCAGGTGATTCTAATGCAAACAAAAGTTTGAGAACTGCTGTTCCTGACTTAAGGAAACCAAGCTTCAGGTAATTACACTCTGAAGACAAAAGTAGATCAAAGAGATCATTCATTTTGTCACTGCACTAAATAATGTCAGCTATTCCAAAAAGCCCTAAGTAAAAGAAGTTTACAATTAGACAACATGGAACCACAGACATGAAGGAAGTTAAGGGAAGTAATGGATAATTAGATCCATACTTACAGAAGCCCTGAAATCCAGTGTACAGCAAATAATTGTTGATTTCACATCTGGGGTTGTAATGTCTCCTTTTGTAGCGCAGTTACATAAATTTTTACAAAACTGATGTACAGGAGCACAAGCCAGTAAACTTTCAAAACTGAAATTAAGTGGTTAAATAAAAGTCGGAGCATTCATTTGTTGACAAATAAGAATTTAATTCGAGCTCCACTCCTAGCACATTTTATTTTATTCAGTGTTACTCTGTGGGTAGCATTACCCCTTTTAGCAACAGAGATTGTATCAGTGACATGGGCTGTGCAATACTTAGACAGAGAGATGGAAATAATGTCCAGTGTGCTACTGAAAACTGCTGATTCTGATCTTACTAAAATGAGTAAGAGCGTCATGCACTAGCACCCTGACCTTTAACCTGAACTTGTCTTTGGGGAATTTTGAGATGGACTGAATCAATTGATATGGCCACTGCAATTGAATGCCCTGTCAAAATTTTTACAATATTTGAAGGGGGTAACTGGAATCTGAAATGACCTGTAAGCTACACGGAACTACGGTTTTCAAAATACCCCAAATGCAACCCATTCTAGTTCTTCTTACACTGTATATATGAACCAAACAAAAAAGTTACATAATTTCCAAGCATATTCTGAGCAATCTTGCTATTCTGAGTCCAATGTATATTATTTCTGATGAGTCTTTAACATAAGAAATGAAAAGCAGTCTAAGATAAATGGTTTTTAGAAAATCCTTTACAAGCATAACTTGGTGGTGTGCACTACCATTTATCCTAGGAACTTTATAACTTCTGATAATATACAAACACAAGAAAGAGAGTTATCTTACGTAGGTCAAGAAAAAAATACTTTATAGGACAGCTGAGTTACAGAAAACATGTATTTTACATTTAACAAACAAACTGAAGCTGAATTTTTTTCAATTAAAATCTACTTTTTTTTTTAATGTCTGGCCCATGAGATGCTTTTTGTACTGGACAGAAAAATAGAATGATTTTTAAACATCAATGTATGTTTTAAATTATACCAATAAGCACCATATCAGCTGCGAGGTGAGACGACATTGAAAAAGACTGCTTGGGCTTACGGAAAATAGCAGCTGTCTCCACTCTGTGAAGATGGATTACCACCTGTCCTGTTATCTTCCACACACAATACGAGGCACGCTGGCCATTTTAACCGGGATAACTGTACCCATATGTTCTTTAATTCTGGTCTGCACGCTGCCTACCATTAAATATTCGTAATGGATCACTGTAAACAGGAGATTAGCATGGAAGACAGGGTGTTTAAGCAGAGTCCAAGTCTCTGTTTTATGAAACCTCCTTCGTTGTTCTCAAAACCTTGCACGAGCTACAATATTTGAGATAACATCATCATTTTAGCTAACCAGTAAAACATCCAACTATAAACAAAAAACAGTGAGGCTTTTGGGTTTTTTAAAGGCAAAGTAAGTTAGGCTACATGGCACAATAAATTAAATCTTAGGCTGTCAAAAAGTGCATTAACCTTTACAATGATAGCATATATAATTTGCTAGAAATAAATAATTTTGCTAGAAAATATCTTTTTTCCCCCCTCACTTACAAAAAACTCACTATTGAATGTACTTGGACCTGGCCAGCTAGCTCAGTTGGTTAGAGCGTTGTCCTGATACGCCAAGGTTGCAGGTTCAATCCTGGGTTAAGGCACACATAAGAAGCAAAAAAACAGTATATAAAAAGTACATACTGTTAGCTGATAGCTTAAATCTGATAGCTGAAGTAAATATTTTTTATATTTATCTTCATTGTTGAAAGTAGTACAGCTGTCCCGTTTATTTTCCCCACTGTCCCCTACAGCCCTGCACCCGCCATCCCCCACCAAAGCCTTCACCATACTATTAAATGTGTATTTAATATTATATCAGTTCCTTTACTAAGTCTTTAACCAACAAATGGGGATAGATAAATAAATGTATGTTTCTACTATGGAATAAATATATTTGGCCAGCCTAACACGTAACCAATAGAATGTGAAATACAGACAATTAGATATTGAGTTGTTTTGGTGAATGAGGGGATAACTCAGTATGTTGAAATCAAACACTAAGTTGTGGTTCTATTACGCTTACCTTATGTACTTAGCCAACCAAGCAATGAAACAAACAACAGGTCACCAGCAACTGGTCTGCCTAGTGTTCAACATTTAAAACCTGAAGTCAACAGGATTTAATCCAAAAGAATAATTAGTAACCTAAAACATTGCAAAAATAATTTATAAAAACAGAGCAAAAATTGTATTTGCAGTCCCACTGCTTCACCTCAGATTAACTAGAAAGAGGAAATAATCTGAAATGTTATCTCTCCATTGTAAATATTCAGAAAATGTAGTGTTTGCTCAGCGGAACATAACAGACTGATACTTTGCAGATGTGTGTATCTTACATTGTTGAGTTCCAACTTATATTAGTCAAACATTTTATTTCTTTCCAACTTGTGAAATGTTAGAATTCCGGATTAAACTCTCAAATAAAAAGAACAGAGAAAAGCAAGTAGAGATTAAAGGAACACATTACAAAAGCTTTCTTGATTTACAAAACTTTTCTTAAAGGAGAGCAGAAAGCTATTGTAATGGTTAAAGACAGAGCCCTTTTATGTGTGCAGATGGGAAGTACTTCTAGAAAGGGTCATATTTCCTTAGGCTAAAGACCAAGAAAACTTAACTGCCCCTGGCCTAGAGTTTTGTGGTGAGAACAATTCCCTCATTGACCACTAAGATTCAGTAATCAAATTATGAAGACAAGGGTGTGATTTTCATTTCATCTGAATACGAGCGACTACCAATTCAAAAGAAACAAATGGCAGTAAGAAAATGGAATCTCCTACAGGGCTAGGATTTTTAACTTTTAAAAGACGGCATTTAAAAGACAGCATCGTACAAACTCCATATATTTTCCAGGATCAACTGTACAAATAATGGTTTCTTTCCTTTTGCCTGTAAAAAAGAACGTATATGCTTAGGTTTCTGTGTATTTAAATGTGTGGTCCCTTAGTTCTTCACATTTTAAATTTTATTTTGTATAAATCACTGACTATATAAGCCAGAAACATATATTGTGTTTGACAATTTCCAACAACTTTATATATTTTTTAAATCTCTTCGAAAATCACATAGGATAAAACTAAGTTGAATCAAATTTTTAAAAAAACACACCAAGTATAAAAATTTACCAAGCATCCCATAATACAAGAAAATTTATGGAACTTTAACAGTTTCAGTTACATCTTTTATTCACTCAGCGCGCATAATGAGTTCCGTTGAAAAGTTTAATGTTAGAATTCCCTTAAGAGCCAGATGGAGCCCTGGCCAAGTGGCTCAGTTTGTTGGAGCGTCGCCCTGGACACCAAGAGGTTGTCGACTGGATTCCCAGTCAGCTATATACCGATGTTGTGGGTTTGATCCCTGGGCCCAGGGCATATGGAAGGCAACCAATTGATGTTTCTCTCTCACATCTATGTTTCTCTCTCTCTCCCTTCCTCTTCTCTCTAAAATCAATAAAAAAACCCTCACATATCTTCAGGTGAGCGTTAAAAAAAAAAGAGAGACAGATGGAGAAGCTGCATATGTGTATATTCAATATACACACCCTATGTGCAATTGCCATACCATTTGTACTACAAGGGCCTGCACCTGCTATAACTGTTTCCCTGACACTACTCCGAATCTCAGTGAATGTTCAGAAGAATCGAAAATATGAATCAATTAGATGCAACTTGCTTGGGTATTGCACACTAGCCTTGAACATAGGTGCTATGGTTCATAATACAGCATTTAATTTTACCAATTTAAACTTAACTAAAACTTCAGGTAAAAATGAATTTTTAAGATAAGACAGTTAAAATATGGCAACTTTCGTGAAAAATGCTGGTCAATCATCTGTACTATATGAAAGTGCTTTCTCTT